>NC_084796.1:158995294-159308905 GCF_963169125.1 Humulus lupulus
TTTAAATTGTTTGAAATGTTTAAATTGTTAAGCTTAGGTTTATTTGTTGCCATGAACATGCTTGCATTACGTGTCATATGTGCATTATGTGCTTATGTGAAAATTTCCATGGAAATGCCTGCCATTATGTATCATGAAAATTATCACCTGTGTAGCCCAGCGATGGACGGGACTGGGGGTTGAGGCACATTCATAGAGCTACGCCAAAACACCCCCAACTCCCTGGCAAGTCCTTTGCAGAATTCTCCGCGATTGATGTAGAGCTTTGCTTCGCAAGCTCCAGCTCCGGGTCTCGGAAGGCGAAAGATGGCAAGATCCGCGAGCGCTGTAGAGCTTTGCTTCGCAAGCTCCAGCTCCGGGTCCCGCAAGGCGAAAGATGGCAAGACCCGTGATCGCTATAAAGCTCTGCATCGCAAGCTCCAGCTCCGGGTCCCGCGAGGCGAAAGATGGCAAGATCCGCGACCGTTGTAAGCCTTGCTTCGCATGCTCCAACTCCGGATCTCACAAAATAATGCGTGGCAAGCTCCATGGCCATTGCAAGTTTCAGCTCCAGAAACAGACATGCTCGATCCCCCACTCACAGCCGGCCTTGCTTCGCAATGCCCCTGCTCCAGGATCACACCTGGTGGGCGTGGCGATTTCCCCAACAGCAATGAGCCTTGCCTCGCAGGGCTCCATGCCAGGTCCCTGAAGTCAGCCACCATGAGGTTCGCAACAACAGTTAGTTTTGCTTCGCAAAGATCTAACCTTGAGTCTAGCGACGCTCACCAAAAGAACTCCCGTCCCAAACAATGGAACGACTCACCTTAGCAATCCCAGCGAACAGTATAACTACAAGTCCCGGGATTGGCTATTTGCCTCAGGAAAGCTAAAATACGGTGAAAGGAGCCTGGCCGTTGGAACCAGGAAACCTTCGTAACCTAGAAACTACGTAGGAAAAGACATCATCCGTTAAAGCTTCAAGTGGGAAGTGCATAGGTTTTGGCCGTTGGAACCAAAACCCCATACGCCCCTACAACAGTTTCTACCGTATAAATGTCTACCCTAAGCGCAAAGATAAATAAAGAACTCGGCAGAAAAGAAAGGAGAATGCTATGATTATGGCAAAAATGTCCGCAATGAAAAACTCAAAATGAAAAATAATTAAAGATAAAACCCCTTCAAGCATTGGGGGTAACTACAGCTTCCACGACCGCAGCTTCGGGGGCATCGGTTTCAACTGAGGCTGGCGGAGTCGGCTCATTGGAAGGCGGAACTTTGTCATGAGAAGGTTCAGAGTTCCCCGCCTCTCCGGGATCTCCCACCTCAGGAGCTCCAGCACGTTCGTCAATGTTGTAAGTTTGGACGTACGCCTCTGGGCCCTGATCCCACACGAGTAGCTTCTCCCTCATGGATTCGGCATCATCTCCCAGATAGCTTAATACCTCCGGGTTCACTTTCCAGAGTTGATGCATGAGGACCACATGCGATATATTAATCGTCCTGTTCAGTATCACCTCAGCATCCTCCTTCTCCTTCAAGCGCTCCGCCTCGGAGGTTGCCAGCTGTGCCTCCGCGGCAGTTAGTTGAGCCCTCAATTTTTCCATTTCGGCCTTGGAGGCATCACACTCCCCCTTAAGAGAATCAATCTCCTTGCGCTGTTCCCTATTTTGGCTCAGCACGGATTGCTTCTCGGTCACATGCCCCCTGGCAGTGAATTGTAAGGCCCCGATCTCTTTATCCTTCTCGGCGAGCCCCAACTGCAGCATAGACACGAGATCCCTGCTCCTCTGATGGAGTTGCTCCTCCCTGTGCAGCTTACTCTGAAGAGTGGAATATTCCTCTTGCTGCTTAAGGAGGAGATCATTTTTTGATTGCAAGCGAGCTTCCAGGGTATCCTTCTCCACCTTAGCTTGGGACAGCTGTCTAAACTCATTCTCTGCCTTGGCCCGGTACTCTTGATATTTGGCAAGATATTTCTTGTCCGCCTCTTCCTCAGTCGTGCGCCGGGCCTGATCAATCTTCTCCGAGGCCTCCAAGGCCTGTTGGGTCAGTTTCTGCTTCTCCGCCTCCAAGGCCTGGCGAGCCAGCTGGCTCTCCTCCAGTTGAACCAGAACTGCACCAACCTCCCGGAACGAGCGTTCCGCGATCATAGAGGCCTGCAAGGAAAGACAACAGAATGAGCTAAAGCCGGACAAAAAGACAGATGATCCCAAAAAATAACAACTGACGGCTTACCCCGGATAGTTGCTGCTTCACAACGTGTGTCAGTAACAGCGGATCCTTACTGCTACTGATGGCCCATTTCTCAGAATTGAGCTCGCATAAGCTCAGGGCCATGTCCTCCATCATCTCAGCTCCGAACGGCGCCAATGCACGTCCGAGCCTAGGCACCAGCCTCTTCTCCAAGGCTGGACCATCCAAAACCGCTCCGGCCGGGTGAAGGGATCTCACCCCCTCGGCCAGCTCAGCTCTCTTCACGGCAGACAAGTTATCTGCCCTTCCCTGAGTAACAGCCTTCTCCGCCTCTAACCGCCTCTTCAAAAAACTATCGGCCCGTCTTACACCCTCCAGGAGAGCAGCGGGGAAACTGGTTGGCTTCCGCGGAAAGTGGAACTTCAGGCCAGGCAGGGGAAGATTGGTTGTCTGAGAAGAAGGAGACCCCGGAAGGGTGGACCCCCTTTGGACTGGAGGAGGAGGCAGAAGGGGTATTAAGGCCCCGATCTGTTGCTTTTGCTGCTGCGGCAGCAGAAGTAATTGCCCTTGTTGCTGCTGCTGGTTTGGATGTTGTTGTTGCTGCTGCTGCGGCGTTGGTGATTGTCTCTCTTGTTCTTGTTGCTGCTGTTGTTGTAGTTGTGGTTGCTGTCGTTGCTGTTGTTGTTGCCTTCGACCGGGAGAAGAGTGTCTAAGGCGTTTGTGCTTAGCGCCCTCAGCATCTTCTCCGGGACGCTTGCTCACCCCAGTTGTCCTCACAGGGAACACAAGCCCTTCCCCGTCGCTGCTGCTACTCGAGACCATCATAGTCTCGGAAGGCCCGTCAGTAGGAGACTTCTCTACCCTCGGAGACGCTTGCGCCTCGCCACTTGCCTTCTTGGGGGAGGCAGCTTTACCTCCCCTACCAGCCTTGGTCTTCCGTCCTTTCCCCGTGGACGGGTCTTGGCTGGTGGCAGCCTTCTTAATGAGTAAAGTAACCCTCCCCAACATCTTGGCTTCTGGATACTCTGCAAGAAACGTTCAAAGCAAGGTTAACGAACCAACAAGCAATGAGAAAGAAGATAAGCGGAAGACAAGACAATCAACAACATAAAAGCACAAGCAAGCCCACCAGCAGGGAACAAGAAACAAGAAAAAGAAAAGTTTGAAAGGGACGACCATGCACGAGAAACGTGGATGGCCTTCCCCGAGCAAAACAAAACATCGCTTCCTGCTCCAGGAAGCTCCCGTACTCCTTGAAGTCCGGGAATGGCATGCTGAGAGAAGAAGGGTCAACCATGATGACACCTTCTGGCAGACTACCGTCACTCAGACACCAGAGGAGCTCATCTACCCTATCGCAATACCTGTCGAAGGGTATCCTACGCGGATCTAGCCTAAGGAAACGGGGATCAAACCCCATCTGAGAGGTCCGGGAAACCTCAGACAGGCTGGGGGTGTGGATCAATCGAAAACTAGTCTTACCTCTCCCGGAGGTACTAGCCCCCGGAGCCCCTTCGTTAGGGTATGCCGCGGCGTGGCGAGCCTCGATCTCCTCTTCCTCCTGCTGGGGGTCGGGGAACCTCTCCGCCCAACTAGGAGATAAAGTATTTTTGTCCCGAGCTGCTTGGGTGATCACCTTAGACAGCTCCAGGGAAATCTGCTCCCGGATGTCAGCTGACACCTGAGTTTGCCCCCTGCCACTCACTGGCTCGATGTTTTGGAAGGAGGCAAGTAACCCATACTCCCTCAACGATTCGGAGGTCACAAGTCCCTCCATCTTCAACTCTTCATCAGAAAGCCCTTCGTAGAACTTGGACCTCCTTATCATCTCCGCGCAGCGAGGTGTCCGCGGAACGACTTCTGCAAAATTCAAATACAAGCGTTAGAGATCCTACCAAAAGGAAAATCAAACGCAAAGAAACAAAGTTGAAAAGGAGAGGAAAGAGCGCTTACCAGGGATTTTGAAGTCCAAAGATAGGGCTGGCACCCTCTTCAGCGGGAAGCCAGTCGTCAGGAACCAGTATTCCCGGAGGTCTGGAACCCTCGCGGTATGACAAGTGGGGCACATCACGTCCGGGTGCCTTTCTAGCCTGTAAAACCCCACCTTGTCTGAATGACCCCTCATAGGCTGAGACTTCAACCCGTAAAAGTACAGCACCTCCTCCGGGGTAGGAGCTTCTAGTCTCCGGGACTTGCAAAAGATGAACCACCCCGCTAGGAGCTTGTAGCTGGGAGGAATCAACTGGAAAGGGGCAATCCCCGCCTTCACACAGAAATTGGCGAAGTAACTCCTTAGAGGCAAGTGCGCCCCACACACTATGTGTGCCCAGCTCCAGGCACCAAAGCCCTCGTGACTCTGGCTAGCTGACTCGCCCAGCACCGACAGAAGGTGCCACATCAGACCTGGGATGTTCTTCAGGCCTGCCTCAGAGGAATACAGCTCCAGCATGCCATAATTCCTGAAAAGGTTCGGCTTTTGGTCCATCTCCCAGATGGAACTATTGGAGGTCGGTGGGCTAGCCGCGACCACTTTCGCCTTTCCTTTCCCCTTTCCACCAGCGACAGGAGAGCCCTTCTCTTGGGCAGAATCAGCCTCCCCCACAGCAAGGAGTTGTTCCTTTGAGATGTTCGTCACTGGACAAAAGAAAGAAAGAAGAAAACACTCTAAGCAGTCAGCACCCTTGTCATACCCTAGTGGTATCAAAGGCGTCGGGGAGACCCTCCCCGAAAACTGCTTGGAGAGGCTCCCACCGAGCTTACCGAGGGATTGGCACCATGCCACCCGAAGGGCAGCAAGGAACCAGACTCAGACTCCGAGCCTAAGCCCACCAAAAGAAGTGCTTTTCCAGAGAAAGACACCCTAAAGGCGTTCATGCTTATGCCCTAAAACAGCAAAACAAGGGACGACTTTCCAAACGCAAGTCGCCAAAGCATGCAGAAAAGGCTACTTATCGACTCACATCAATCACATGCCTACCAAAGCCCTATTCACGCATGCACATAAGCGATAATGGCAGAAACCTCTACTCTAACAACTACCAACAACCTAAGGTCTGGGAGGAAAGAGCAAAGTAGAAATACTTACTGATATTCGGGTAGTTGGAGGTTGAAGGAGTAACTGGATCACTGCCCAGCACGATCGCGAGAAGTAAAAGCTGCAAAGACGAACGATGATTCAAACCAGGAACTTCGGCGAATAAACCCACTGCCAAATCAAAAGAAAAAGTTTCCAGATCCTTACCAAAAGAAGTGGCAAGTTCGGAGGAACGGAAGCTGGGAAGCCTGAGAGTTCGAAGGTTTGGAAATCTGAAAATCTGAAAGATAGAGAATTTGAAAGCGTAAAGAGGAAGAAAGGTCCTTTCCCTCGTTTTTATAGCAGGGAAGAAGTCGTTTCGAATTCCTCAAATGGACGGTCCCGATCTTCCCATTCCGTGTGCATCGGATCCAACGGCTGGAGATGATGCGACGATCCTATTTATGACTCCTCGGATGGGAATAAAGTATTTATTTCCCATCATTACACCACCTCGGTCCTGGAGTACCATTAAAAACCGTCAAATCATTACTCAGATGACTGACGCACGCATACTCAACCAGTCGCCTCACGCACACTTCTTCGTCGCAGAACCATTCCCAGAATGACACGTGGTCCTTGCCGCACTTGAGTACTTGAGTTCAAACAGAAGAAATTCCCTTTCTTTTTCATACTAACACTCAGGCGGGAAAAAGGAACTCTTCCGGGAACACAGAAGGTGGCCCCTCGCCTAATCTAAGAGACCGAAACACCCGGAGGACTGTACAAGCTCCCGGATCTCTCGAAGCTCCGTGACCTTGGGGGGTAAATGTTATCCAAATTTCCGGATAGCGTTTAGATTGATGTCCTCGGGGAAGCAGAATTATCGATGTCTTTCACGGTAGGTGACCCGAGTTCGCGGATGGACAGAAAGGCTTCGCCTCTCCTGTTTAGTATCCGGATTACTCTTCCAAGCAAGCACAACACGGAAACTCGTCGACTCTCCCGGACTCCCGAAGGACACCCCTCGGGGAGGCCCCTTCCAGGAGAGGCTCTTCGAGTGGTCCCCGCGGAAACAGTTCCGTGCCTCGCACAGAACAAAACCGAACGGTCGAGTCCGGGAGAAGGCTTATTTGGAACGATATCCGTCTGGCACAGGATCCCGCCTGGCACGCCCGTCAGGTCAAAGCCGCACACATCCCAGCACGCCTAAGGGTACCTTTTCGCCTACTGTTCCGCTGACAACTTGGAAAAGACGGCTGACTTTGTGTATTCCCCATACTTTCACGTAAATATACCCACATAGAGTCTTGTAGCCATGCTACTACAGTAATTGTATCCCCTATTTATGGCTGGTGTAATTAAGACTCATGTACGTAGAGAAAAACCCTAATCCGAAACCCTAGCTATAAAGACCCCTTCATTTTACAAGAAGAAAAACGAACAAATCACATAGCAAAAACTCTACTAAAATCTCTCTAGCTTCATCTTCTTCAAGAGAACCCGAGAGAAACACTGTGAGTGTGTGAAGTTCTTGTGCACCAGCCATCTTACTGTAACCTTTTCCAAGTATAATAACATCGACTCGTGGACTAGGGCTTGTTAACGCCTGAACCACGTAAAAACACTGTTTGTTTAGTTACATTTCAGCATTTCTACAGTTCTTATATTTTTATTATTCTGTTAGTTATTCGTTTCCGAAAAACTCGGTAAACACCCTTATAATCTAAACATGGACTACATGCATACTAATACTCATAATCATGCATCTCATATATCCAAATAATCATATAGGCATGCTTATCACATAATCGTGCATTTAATCATTTAAATCACACATAAACCAATTATGCCCTCCTGACACACTAATCAAGGCCTTAAGCCTTATTAGCAATGTTTGGTCGTTACAGGTATAGTGATTTATGGGCTCAATTTTGAGTTTGGTTGACAATAGGGTTGAATTTTTGGAGCTTTGGCTCGGGGAGGTTCGAAGGAGAAACCCAGAAATTGTCATTTATGGTGCTAGCATTGTAGCACTATATGTTTCTAGGAGGCTCTGGTTTCTGTCTGTAGCGCTGTAGCGCCTCTTTGGTGGCACTGTAGCACTACCCTGCCTCCTGAAATTGGTTTTTGGGTATTTTCTTAGGGTTTTCGCTTGGGGGCTCAGGGGACGGGTTCACCACCTCGTTTGGTGGAACTTAGGGTCCCGAGAGTACGAGTTTGGTCCCGAGATTGTCCTTTGGAATTAAAACTCATTGAGGTATCGTTTATGGATTGTGACTAGGTGTACGCCAAGGCTCTAAGCAGGATCGTGCTCAAGGACCATTCGTAGTAACTAAAGTACTCAGAATTAAAGGTAAGAAAACTACACCCGGTTATGTGGTCATGTTGGGACTAAGAGCTCCCTATACTTGTATGTAATGTCATTTGATGGTATTATGCCATGTGGACATGAGATAAACAGCCTAAGAGTGCAAGTATTAATATTGGCACACATGGACGCGGCTCGGCCACTGGTAGCTAAGGTTAATAATATAATCACTAAGCTCAGCGTAAGTGAGCCGGAGTCAGTGGGTTAAACAGAGGGTGCAGCTCAAGGGCATCTGTTGACGCGGTTCTTCGCCAACAGGTAATTTAAGAAAAGAAGAGAAAGGGATTAGTGCTAATAATGAACCAAAACAGATATATGATCTTCCAAATGAAAGGGTGACTCAAGACACGGTTTTTAAGTGGTTCAAAGGTTAAAATCCTTCTACTCCACTAGTCAATATTATTGCTCTATTCTGGGTATATGATTACAGGATATTTCTTACAAGAGATCATCCAACCCCCTATCAACTCCCAGGGTCCCCATATTTATAGGAGAAGGCACCTGGGAGTTGGTAAGAAGGTCATCCCATGACCTTCTTACCTATCATGTCAACTCTGTGACATTCATGATTAATTCCTAAACCTGACACATAAGTGTGGACAAATCAATAGGTAAGGAGATAATGGGTTGCACGGCCCAACCCAGTCGTGGGTGTCTAAATACGCACGTTCCTGCTGCGTGTCCGAGAAGTCAGGGGCATATCAAGCACGTGATGTCTGATATATGCACGTTTACCTTGCGTGTGTTGACTTTACAAAGGGTCATAGCCTCCATATTCAGCTCGTACCACGAGGTGGATACTTAACTCGACCTTCGGTCTTCAGAGTCCAGGCTCAAGTCTTAGGCAATCTTGGCGAACCCTTGGGTTGCCCCAAGCTAAGGAGGTACGACCTCATGACAGAAGCTCCGGTCTTGGGGAGGTCCACGAGATAATCATGATTAGGCCGCAGCTCAGCTTGCTAATCAGCCCGTGGGAAAATCAGGGCGTACATCTGCCCCCGAAGCCCTTGCTCGTGGTATACCACGTCGGATAAGGCCACAGTAGGGGCTTTTAGGCTTCCCCATGAACTCTTCACATTCCACATCTTACGTAGGTGCCTGATACATGGAACATCGTGGTTGGCGACGTTACGTCTTACGAGAACCGCATTTAATGGCCTAGCCTATGCCCAGCCGTTGTTTCGTATTTCGAGTGGAGGGCCTCGGATCCCTTATCAGGGCCATCCAACGGCCCTCTATACGTGACCCTTCATGTATATAAAAGGGGTGGCCACCCTACGCATGGGCCACCCTTTCATTTGAAAATTTCTCAGAACTTCTCTCCTTCTTCTTTCTTCATTTCAGAAGAAAAAGAAACCCTCTTCTTTGCGACCGCCATTCTCAGTTGCTTAAGAAACTCAGACGTAAGGATTTCCTCACAGCTTTGGAAGCAAACACTCCGATGAAGCTCCCACCTAGGCGACACCTTCATCCACTTCCCAGCCAAACACTGTAAGTCTCCTGACCTTGTGTGTTTTGAAAATATTTTTCACTGTTGTTTAGGTAAATATTTACTGTAGCCACATGCAAGGGTTTACTGGTTTTTTGTGGGTATGAAGGGTGAAAGCCTTTTAGGTTAGGGTATTTTTTTCGTAGGACAACGTTTGCGAACATGGTTTGCAGGATGCATTTTCTGGGGAAAATTTCTGGGTAGAAGTTTTGGTATTTTGGTATTTTGGGTGCAAAACCGGGTAGCTTAGGGGACACGCTTCACAGGCGGTTTTTCCTTCTTTGCCTACTGAAACTTTCCCCCCAAGGAAAATTCTATCCTGACCCTCCTGACACATGAATTCCGAGTAATCGGGGATCTGTTGGGAGCACAGACGTGTGTTCATAGAATCGCGTGGTCTCACTCTCCACGGGCTGGGCTTACCTCAGCTCGTGCAAATAACACTTTTGATTCTTCCTCATGCTTAGGTCGCCTTTTTCTAAAATCTTTTCTTTTTGTTCGTTAGGCGACCAGATGGCACCAAAGAGGAATGCCCCACAGAAGACCGTCGGCAGCTCGGCCTCCCAGCAGGACAAAAGAAAATCGGTGATGCCTGACTCCCCGATCCCTCGGTTTGGGCCGGCAGTGGAGAAGGAGCTTGAGGTGGCTCCTGATGCATTTTTTGAGGCGGAGAGGATCGTCTCAAAGATTACCGACCAGACGAAGATCAATAAGATATTCATCTCCCACAACATTGCGCTGGGGAGGACGTCAGTGATCGCCCGACCTCCCGCGGAAGGCGAGCGGAGGTGTGCGTCGCTCGAAGAATCGTTCGCGGCCTGGAGCGGCGAGCATTTTAAGGCGGGGGCCTTCCTCCCGTTGGATCAGTACTTTGCCGACTTCCTGAATTACGTGAGGTTGGCCCCATTTAAGCTCCCCCCAACTCTTATCGGTTGTTGGGGGGGTTGAGATAATTATTTCAGAAGCACGAGTGGGAGGTCCCCACTCCTGCGGACATTTTATACTTTTTCTGCCTCAAGGCCAGCCCAGATCAGCGGGGGCGAGGTGATGGGTTTTACTACTTAACCCGATTTCCCAATACGGCTGCAGTCATCGAGCTGCCTAGCCACCCCAACAACTTCAAGGATCAGTTCTTCATGTCGATGGGGTTCATAAACTGCGAGCTCCACTACTTCAATCGTCCTCGTAAGTGTTTTTTATCCTTAGCTCGTAAGTTAAGTGTCCTTTTAGCTCCTCCCGTATCCCTTTCTGACTTAGAACAATCATGCAGCCATCTTTGCGAGGACAGAGAAATCTGTGACCCTCGGGGCCCAATACGAGACACTGGCAGGCTTGCCCCCCAGCGAGAAAGATTATCGTGTGCTCATAACGGACGAGACGATGGTGGCCTGCAAGCTGATTTTCCCAAATCAGACTTCAAACCTGAAGAGGCCCCGGGGGCTTCCCCCAGCTCACAACACCAGACCCATCATTGTGGAGGAGGTCGCGGGGGATGAAGATGAGGAGGAAGAGGACAACGAAGTTCCGCTCGTGAGGAACAGAAAGTGGGCTTTGGAGGCTGCCCAAAGGAGGGGCGAGGAGAGGATCCAATCCAGAGCAGCCGTGGGTCCTTCTGGCCAAGGTAACCCTTACATGTTTAGGAATCTAGATAGGGCCACAGCAGACCCCCAACTGGCTAGGTTCAATCCTAGGCAGCTCATCCATCGTCACCGAAGGGATCCGGACCTGAATACAACCCTGCTCCATTGTGTCGACCGGCTTGTGCTGGATTACCAAGATAGCCGGCCTAGGGGTACCATTGTAGTAGATAATACCCTAGCCTTTAGGTCGATCCTATTTGAGGAGTATGGGACCAACCTTCGGACATGGCCATCACTCCAGAGGGGTGCCGTAGCTCCGGGGCTTAGGCAATATGTAGAGGAATCTAGCCCTGAGTCAGCCTTGGACCCAGAACTTGCGCCAGCTCGGGAAGTAATCAACTTAGATCCATCTTCTAGCTCAGGGGGTAGGATTCCCTTAGTATACATATACTTGACTTTCTCTTTACCCCTTTGTTTTTGTCTCTGTATGGTTGCTAACTCGTATTAACCATGTTTTTGTTTTGACAGAAGAGATGTCTCAGCCCGAGGAGAGCCTGCGAGGTGCGGTCTTCGGGGGGAACACCACAGCTGGGGTCGCTGGGCCAAGAATGAAGAGGCTCCGGACGTCCAAGAACGTCACCAGGACCCCCACCAAGTCTCCTGCAAAGGAGAAGGAGCAAGCCCCAGCTGCAAAGGTCGCGGGAGCAGTTCTTCCTGCTGCAGGGGGAAGCAACATGCCTCCACCGGCTCCGCGAGCTCCAGCCGCCGCCCGGGACGCAGGAACGGAGGTCGGGACTTTGGCCATCGTACCCTCCGATGTACGCATCCCATTCAATCCCCAGGACCTGGAGAAGATCCCCGAGGCCTTCCAGGGAACGGTGTATGAGTCAGCGAACTACGCCGTCAGCCACATATACAAGTTCACCGAGAAGGAGCTCTGGGCCATCGAGACATTGAGCCCGGTGGGCGTGCTGGTGTCTTCATTGGGCATGGCCATGACAGTAAGCTAACTTACTTTTTTGTGGTTTTTATCATTACACTTTGCCCTGCTTTTTCTTTCCCTTTTTTCTAAGGCAATTGTCTTTTCACCTTCGCAGAGCACCGTTGCCCTTCACCGGAGCATCGTCAGGACCAAAACTCAGCTCAAGGACATGAGGAGCGAGCACCAGACTACCCTGCAGGCGGCTAAGGATGCCTTGGCGGCCTCGCAGGCCGGGTTGGAAAAAACTCGTTCGAAGGTCCAAGAGCTCGAGACCTCTCTCGCCACCTCGCGGACAAACCTAGATGCCGCGAAGACTGAGGTCCAGGTCGCCCAGGCTGCCCTAGAGGCCGAGCGGACAACTTTGGAAAAGTCCATGGAAGATCTGTTCTACCATTGCTGGGCCTACAATCCAGACGCTGACTTCTCCTTCATGTCAGCGAGCCTCTAGGAGCGCTTGCTGGTGAAGTTCCAAGTTCGCCTTGATAAAGAGGCGCCCTCTGAGACCGGGGAAGGCTCTGGCGCAGCTGAGCAAGGCGAGACGGCGACCTCCATGGGGCCACCTGGCGAAGCTTAGGGCATTTCTTTTCTTGTGCCCTTCACTATATATATATATATTTTTATATGTAACCCTTGCATGAGGTGCTTCCACCTCGAGACAATTTGATTCCATGCTTTCAATTGATCCTCCTTTTTTGCCTTTACGTGTTTTGGTTAGAACTTCTTGGAAAACTTAGTTTGCGCTAATCTTTATCCATGTCTCGAGCTCTTTAGGAAGAACAACGATCAATAGATTTAAATCAACTTCTAAGTTTTATGACCCGGTTAGGACCGGGAACTTAATTTGAAAACTTAGTTCGTGTTAACTTTTATCCATATCTCGAGCTCTTTAGGAAGAACAACGATCAATAGATTTAAATCAACTTCTAAGTTTTATGACCCGATTAGGACCAGGAACTTAATTTGAAAACTTAATTCGCGTTAACTTTTATCCATATCTCGAGCTCTTTAGGAAGAACAACGATCAATAGATTTAAATCAACTTCTAAGTTTTATGACCTGGTTAGGACCAGGAACTTAATTTGAAAACTTAGTTCGCGTTAACTTTTATCCATATCTCGAGCTCTTTAGGAAGAACAACGATCAATAGATTTAAATCAACTTCTAAGTTTTATGACCCGGTTAGGACTAGGAACTTAATTTGAAAACTTAGTTCGCGTTAACTTTTTATCCATATCTCGAGCTCTTTAGGAAGAACAATGATCAATAGATTTAAATCAACTTCTAAGTTTTATGACCTGGTTAGGACCAGGAACTTAATTTGAAAACTTAGTTCGCGTTAACTTTTATCCATATCTCGAGCTCTTTAGGAAGAACAACGATCAATAGATTTAAATCAACTTCTAAGTTTTATGACCTGGTTAGGACCAGGAACTTAATTTGAAAACTTAGTTCGCGTTAACTTTTATCCATATCTCGAGCTCTTTAGGAAGAACAACGATCAATAGATTTAAATCAACTTCTAAGTTTTATGACCCGGTTAGGACCATGAACTTAATTTGAAAAATTAGTTCGCGTTAACTTTTATCCATATCTCAAGCTCTTTAGGAAGAACAACGATCAATAGATTTAAATCAACTTCTAAGTTTTATGACCTGGTTAGGACCAGGAACTTAATTTGAAAACTTAGTTCGCGTTAACTTTTATCCATATCTCGAGCTCTTTAGGAAGAACAACGATCAATAGATTTAAATCAACTTCTAAGTTTTATGACTCGGTTATATCCAGGATAGGACTTAGTTAGCATTAACCCTTATCAACATCTCGCGTTTTTTAAGAAAAACAATGGTCAATCGATATGAATCAACTTCTAAGTCATTAAGGAGACCTGGTTATATCCAGGTACCATATGCCCCCCAAGTAACTGGGAAAGGGTCTTTCGTGGTTACTTTAGATTACACTTGCAAACATGTACAAAAAGCCGATTCTCATTAATACATAAAAAATGGCTCTCCTAGGCTTTACAAGTGAATCATTGATAATATTTCTTTAAGTGGATGGCATTCCAAGTTCGTGGGATTGCCCCTCCATCAAGCCGAGCTAACTTATAAGTTCCCTCTTTAATGACCTCGATGACCTGATATGGCCCCTCCCAGTTCGGTCCCAAGACTCCATCTTTGGGATCCTTACCGGCTAAGAAGACTCTCCTTAGGACCAAGTCGTCAACGCGAAAGGCGGGCTTTTTGACTTTGGAGTTGAAATAGCGAGTGATCCTTTGCTGATAATGGGCGAGCTGGAGCTACGAATCTTCTCGCCTTTCATCAACTAGGTCAAGGGAATTGTACAGTAGCTCGTGGTTACGGTCTTGGTCGTAAGACTGGACCCTATGCGAAAGCACCTTAATTTCCACGGGGAGGACTGCCTCACTCCCGAAGGTTAAGGAAAAAGGAGTATGACCCGTAGAAGTCCGATGCGAGGTCCGGTATGCCCATAGGACCTGGGGGAGCTGTTCTAGCCAGACCCCCTTCACTTCATCTAATCTCTTCTTGAGGCTCGCCTTTAGAGTCTTGTTGACAGCTTCGACCTGGCCATTAGCCTGAGGATAGGCCACGGAGAAGAAACTTTTCACAATTCCGTACCTTTCAAAAAACTCGGTGAACAGGTCGCTGTCGAACTGAGTGTCGTTATCGGAAACGATCTTCTTGGGCAAGCTGAACCGACAGATAATGCTTTTAACCATGAAGTCAAGCACTTTTTTGGATGTTATCGTTGCCAAAGGTTCTGCCTCAGCCCACTTCGTAAAGTAGTCGATGGCTACTGCGGCGTAACGGACCCCGCCTTTTCCAGTGGGGAGGGCGCCAACCAAGTCTATCCCCCAAACGGCAGACGACCATGGGGACGAGATC
The DNA here is from genome assembly GCF_963169125.1 of Humulus lupulus. Classification (NCBI taxonomy): domain Eukaryota; kingdom Viridiplantae; phylum Streptophyta; class Magnoliopsida; order Rosales; family Cannabaceae; genus Humulus; species Humulus lupulus. The sequence goes on from NC_084796.1 coordinate 159,009,808, forward strand.
ATCTTCAGCTCGACTGGAGGAGCTCGGGCAACTGCGGCAAACCGCTGGCATTTGTCACACTTCTTCACGTATGAGATCGAGTCTTTAGACAGAGTTGGCCAGTGGTACCCTTTCCTTAGGAATTTTAAGGCCAAGCTCTGCCCCCCGGTGTGGTCTCCGCAAAATCCCTCATGAACTTCCTGCAGGACGGCCTTTGCTTCGCCTGGAAGAACACATCGGAGGAGAGGTATGGAGTGCCCACGTCGGTACAACACACCATCGACTATAGTATACCTGGGAGCTTGATAGAGTACTCGCCATGCAATATTACGCCCTTCAGGCAACTTGCCCTCGACAAGATATTCAAGGATGGGGGTCATCCAGGTCGGCCCGACATCGATCATCCTGACCTCCGTCCTGACTTCTTCTATACTTGGTTTTTCCAAGAATTATATTGGTACTAACCCCAAGGTCTCCGTCTCTCCAGAGGTGGCGAGCTTGGCGAGAGCATCTGCATTAGCATTCTGCTCCCGAGGTATCTGTTCGATCGAGCCTCGCTCAAATGCGGACAGCTCAGCTTTTACCTTTGCCAAATAAGCGGCCATCTTGGGTCCTCGTGCTTGATATTCGCCCAGAACCTGGTTTACCATGAGCTGGGAGTCACTGAAGCACTGGACGGAGCTCGCCTTCAACTCCTGGGCTACCCTCAGCCCGGCCAGCAAAGCTTCGTATTCGGCTTTTTGGAGGCTTTGAATTCGAATCTCAGCGCCGAGTGGAATCTATGTCCCTCGGGGGATATCAAAATGATTCCAGCTCCGGAGCCGTTCTCGTTGGACGAACCATCTACAAAGATCCTCCACGAAGCCTGGGGCGAGCTTATTTGGGGTGAGTCTTCTGCGGGATCCTCCTGGAATCCTGTACATTCTGCCATAAAATCGGCCAAGGCCTGACTTTTTATAGCAGTTCGCGGAGTGTACAAAATCTCGAACTAACTGAGTTCGATCGCCCATTTTAATAAACGTCCCGATGCTTCAGGTTTTTTCAAAACCTGCCTTAAAGGTTGATCGGTCATGACGTCAATCGAGTGGGACTGGAAGTACAGTCTGAGCTTTCGCGAAGCCGTAATAAGGCAAAACGCCAATTTCTCCATCAACGGGTATCGGGATTCAGCCCCGAGAAGTCTCTTGCTGATGTAGTAGACTAGCTTCTGAACTCGGTCCTCTTCTCGTACAAATACGGCACTAGCTGCGTCCTCAGTGACAGCCAGGTAGAGAAAAAGAGGCTCTCCTGCCTTGGGTTTGGATAGTACGGGAGGCTCGGCTAGATGTGCCTTCAGGTCGAGGAATGCGCTCTCGCACTCTACTGTCCATTCAAACTTCTTGTTTCCTCGGAGCAGGTTGTAGAATGGCAAACACTTATCGGTCGACTTGGAAATAAACCGATTAAGGGCTGCCACTCTTCCTGTCAGGCCTTGGACATATTTTCGTGACCTGGGCGAGGGAAGCTCGAGCAGCAATCTGATCTTGTCGGGGTTTGCTTCGATTCCTCGGGTATTGACTATGAACCCCAGGAATTTCCCTGACGCGACTCCAAAAGTGCATTTCTGTGGATTGAGCCTCATGCCATATTCCCATAGTATCTTAAAACATTCTTCCAAGTCAGAAACATGGTTATCGGCAGTCTTTGACTTGACTAGCATGTCATCAACGTACACTTCCATGTTTTTTCCGATCTGTTCTGTGAACATTCTATTTACTAACCTTTGGTAAGTAGCTCCGATTTTCTTCAGCCCGAACGACATGACCTTGTAACAATAGACGTTAGTCGGGGTCATGAAGCTGGTGTGTTCCTAGTCCGCCGGATTCATCGCGATCTGATTGTAGCCTGAGTACGCGTCCATAAATGACATGAGCTCGTGCCCCGCCGTGGCGTCCACCAACTGATCAATCCTTGGCAATGGAAAGCAATCCTTGGGGCGGGCCTTATTCAGGTCGGAGAAGTCGATGCAGGTCCGCCATTTCCCGTTAGGCTTTGGAACTAGCACGGGGTTGGCGACCCATATTGGAAACTTGGCCTCGCGGATAAAGCCGCATTTCTTTAGCCGGGCCACCTCTTCCTTCAAGGCTTCAGCTCAAGCTGTTCCTAGGTGTCTTTGCTTTTGGGACTTAGCGGGAATGCTTTTATCCAGATGAAGTGTATGCATGATGACACTCGGGCTGATTCCCACCATGTCCTCATGGGACCATGCAAATACGTCCAGGCTATCTCGCAAAAACTTGGTCAGCTTCGCCTTCCTTTTGTTACAGAGGTTTTTCCCGAGCTTGACCATCCGTGATGGATTCTGCAGATCAATGTTCACTTCCTCGAGCTCCTCAATCGCCTGGAGCTCGGATCTATCTTCGCCTATTCGGGGGTTAATGTCCTCACTTAAGACGACATTTTCCCCTTCGGCACTTTGAGATTTTTCAATCTCAGAATCAGCTAAGGGTTCCTGAGATTCCTCTTCACCATCTTGAATGGCCATTGCCAGCTGCCCGGGTTTAGACTTTCCTTTCATGGAAATGCTGTAGCATTCCCTGGCAGTGAGCTGATCGCCATGGACAGTGCAGATTCCCATGGAAGTAGGGAATTTCATCGCGAGGTGGCGAATGGAAGTGACGGCCTCAAAAGCTATGAGCGTAGGTCGTCCCAAAATGGCGTTGTAGGCAGCGGAGCAGTCAATGACCACAAACTCGAGAAGTTTGGAGACTGTCCGAGATCCTTCTCCTAGGGTGATCACCAGCTCGATCGTCCCTATTGCTGCTGATCCCTCTCCCGAAAAACCATACAACATCATGGAGGTCGCCTTTAGCTCGGCGACGGTCAAACCCATCTTTTCCAACGTGGATCAGAACAGGAGGTTCACTGAGCTCCCGTTGTCTATCAGTACCCTCCTCACCCTCCGATTGGCGAGCTGAACTGCCACGACCAAAGGGTCATTGTGAGGGAACTGGACATGGCTCGCATCTTCCTCCGTGAAAATGATCGGTTCCCTCTCCAATCGCTGCTGCTTTGACTGACGCTGCTCTGGGACGAATTCTACTCCGTTATGAGCCTTTAGTTCGTTCATATATCTCTTCTGGGCGCCTCTGCTCGTGCCGGCCATATGCGGACCTCCAGAGATGGTGGATATCTCTCCTCCAACCACGGGAGGAGGGACGTCTTGATCTACCCGAGGCCCGGGCTGACTGGCCGGGACTTCTGGAGCAGGTCAACTTGCTGGAACCCTGTTCTGTGCGTATTGAGTCAAGGGGCCGGCTCTGATGAGAGTCTCGATCTCGTCTTTTAAATGCCAACAATCGTCGGTATTGTGGCCAACATCATTATGAAAACGGAAAAACTTGGAGGTGTCTCTCTTCCCCTTGTGGTGCTTTAATGGCTTCGGCCTCTTCCAGGGGACTCGAGTAGAGTTAGCTAGGAAGATATTCTCCCTAGACTGGGTGAGCTCTGTATAAGTTGCGAAGACGGGCTTGACTTTGTCTACGGACTTATTCTTCTTTTGGCCGTGCTGACTCTTTTTGCCATTTCCCTTTCTTTTGCCTCCACTGGGCTGGTTGTTCTGTGTGACGTTTTGGGTCGTTGCCACGACCTCCGTCCCCACTCCAGCGAGCTGTTCGGGGACCTGGCTGGTTCCCGCAGCTGAGGCTTCGGCCTCCTCCAAGTTAATCCATTCTTGGGCCCTGTTAAGGAATTCGTTAACCGAGCTGACTCCCTTCCTTTGTATATCCTTCCAGAGATCTCCTCCAACGAGGATTCCAGTTCTCATGGCCATGAGCTTGGTGCTATCATCTGCGTCTCTGGCTCGAGCAGCGACGTTCGCAAATCTACTCAGGTAGGCCTTCAGAGTCTCACCGGGCTGCTGCCTCACGTTAGCCAGGGAGTCGGCCTGAACACGGGCGGCCTGGGAGGCTCGAAATGCCCTATTGAAGTCTACCGAGAAAGTCTTCCAGGAGCTGATTGACTGTCTTTTACTTTGCTTGAACCACTGCCAGGCAAGTCCAGTCAGTGTGGAAGGGAAGATTAAACATCTCAGCTCGGGGCCAATGTTGTTGGCCATCATGAGGGTGTTGAACATCCCTAGATGGTCTGATGGGTCTCCGTCCCCATTAAACTTTGACAAGTGAGGCATACGGAAACTAGATGGGTACGCCGTTGCTGCTATACTGGGGGCGAAGAGTTCCATCTCATCCCCTGAATCATATTCATCTTTTTCTTTTTCTGACAGGAGCTTCCTCATCAGCTCCTCCATCTGAGTCAGGCGCTCGAGGGTTTGGTCCTGATCTCCTTGGTTATTCCGGGGCTGTTCAACAACTCCGGATCCATTGCACATATTTGGTGGGTTATTGCCCCTCCTATCTTGAGATAGGTTATTTGGGACATTCCCTCCGTTACGTACTTCGGACAGAGCCCCCCCCACCCCCCACCCCCCCGAGCGAGCATGGCCATCTCCTCCTGTCTGTTCTTCTCTATGAGAGTTGAGGCGATCTCGCAGGTCGCCTCCCTGGGTGGTTTGATGACTTTGTGCCAAACTCAAACGCTGACGCAGGTCTCCCCCAGAGAGATCACTCCGGCGACTGCCGGTCCAGTGGCTCCTGCTGGATAGGCTTGGAGTCCACCTTTGGTGGTGAGGATCTGAGCTTTCCCTTGGCGCCCTGCTACGCCGGGAAGGTCCAGCTGATGGCGGGTTTCTCCTACTACTCCCATAGGCTGGGATATCTCGGACGGGCTGAGGAGGAGACGGATACCTGATTGGAGAAGGAGGATGCCTGACTGGAGAGGCGATCCTAGTTCTGTCAGGATTAATCAAGTTTGGTGGCGGCCTTTCGACCCTACCAACTTGCTGGTCCCACGCCTGATGATCTGGACGAGGTGCAGGACGGTTGTTGGGGATGGGCTGATGCTGCGAGCCCTCCCCGGATCTCCTTCGGGAACTTCCTCGAGCTCCCCTGGGCACTCTCGAGGATGGTTGTTGACGTTCTGACCGAACGACTGTATTGCGGTTGTCTGGCTTCAGGCATTCCTTCAAAGTTTGCCTCTTGGTGATGTGATGAAGGAGTGGAGTCGGCTGTCGGAAGTCTATCCGATCGGCTATGCCTGGACCGGTTACCCCGGCAAGACTTAGGAGCCTCGCCTTGCCTCTCTCCGACATTAACGTCGGTTGTGAGAGGGGGTAATTGGGCCAGCACATCCTTGATCTGTTGGTTAGCTATTGCTAGCTGGCTCCTCAACTGAGAGTTCTCCATCTCCACCGCCGTGTAATAACACGGGTTTGGATTAGGTGGCCGGGGGGCCGAACTTCCGGTGTCATCTTGGCCCATCGGCTGCTTTCGTGGCCGCTATGGGGCTTCAGGAATTTGTTCACTAGGGATGACAGTATGATGAGCCTCCTGCCCATCATGTTGCTCTGTCTCGTTACCGTGCCTGGATCGAGTAGTCACCATGGTTGGGGGTGTTTGCGACAGCACTAATCGAACTTACTCTCAATGAAAGCACCAAACTATTGACGCGATTCTTCGCCAACAGGTAATTTAAGAAAAGTAGAGAAAGGGATTAGTGCTAATAATGAACCGAAACAGATATATGATCTTCCAAATGAAAGGGTGACTCAAGACACGGTTTTTAAGTGGTTCAAAGGTTAAAATCCTTCTACTCCACTAGTCAATATTATTGCTCTATTCTGGGTATATGATTACAGGATATTTCTTACAAGAGATCATCCAACCCCCTATCAACTCCCAGGGTCCCCATATTTATAGGAGAAGGCACCTGGGAGTTGGTAAGAAGGTCATCCCGTGACCTTCTTACCTATCATGTCAACTCTGTGACATTCATGATTAATTCCTAAACCTGACACATAAGTGTGGTCAAATCAACTGGTAAGGAGATAATGGGCTGCACGGCCCAACCCAGTCGTGGGTGTCTGAATACGCACGTTCTTGCTGCGTGTCCGAGAAGTCAGGGGCATATCAGACACGTGATGTCTGATATATGCCCGTTTACCTTGCGTGTGTTGACTATACAAAGGGTCATAGCCTCCATATTCAGCTCGTACCACGAGCTGGATACTTAACTCGACCTTCGGCCTTCAGAGTCCAGGCTCAAGTCTTAGGAAATCTTGGCGAACCCTTGGGTTGCCCCGAGCTAAGGAAGTATGACCTCATGACGGAAGCTCCGGTCTTGGGGAGGCACACGAGATAATCATGATTAGGCCGCAGCTAAGCTTGCTAATCAGCCCGTGGGAAAATCAGGGCGTACAGCGTTGACCCTGGATATTGTATGATATGTTTATTGATGTTATTCTGATGATTATGGCATGTTTATTACCTGAATGGTTAATTATTGGTTTGTTGACTGATATCACTGATTATGTGAACGATGTGATCTATTGATTGTTTAATTAATGATCTATGAATTATCTGATTACTAGTATTGATTATGCTATACATTATAGTTTTCTTGCTGGGCCTCGGCTGACGGGTGCTACGTGGTGCAGGTAAAGCCAAGGGTTTGATGGTTCAACCATGAGTTGGAGAGCTCTGGGGGTGAGGTGTACATTGTCAGCTGCTCGACCGCCACGGTTGAGGGTTTGTACAGGGACGGAAACCTAAAATGTATATTTTGCCACTACATTGGCCTTGCTTATTTATAACCTCTGGAATTTTTGTAAATATGTCCTTTAAACCATGTTTTGGAATCCCATGTACTAAACAATTATTTTAATGAGAATTATCTGTTTATGACCAAAATCTTTTAAACTTAACCTGTTTGTGACTATAGGATCACGTTTTCATTTGAAATACTTGATTAGCAAGTCTTGCACTATTTTAAACACACAATGTAACGACTTTGGTTATCCAGGGCATTACAAATACGCTAAAGGCTCAACAGATGATCTCTCCCGATGAGCATTCGCGGCTCCAAAAGTCTTTTGATGATGAGAAGGCTTGCTCCAAAGACCTCGAGAAGCAAGTTGTAGAGGAGAAATCCAGAGTCCAAGTTGTGGAGGGTGTTGACGCGGTTCTTCGCCAACAGGTAATTACAAGAATAAGAGGATGTGATTAGTGCTAAGTAATGATCCGTGAAAGATGAATGATCTTAAAACAAAATGATGATACGAATAATTTTTTAGGTGGTTCATAGGTTAAAATCCTTCTACTCCACCAGCCACTGTTATTGCTATATTTCTGGTATTCTTTACAGGGTATTTCTTTACACAATAGAATCCAACCCTTTGCAACTCCTAGGGTCTCCATATTTATAGGAGAGGACACCTGGGGGTTGGCAAAGGGGGTCATCCCGTGACCTTCTCACCCATCATGTCACTTCTGTGACATTCATGACTAATTCCTAAAACCTGACAAATGAAGTGTGGTCTAATCAATAGGTAAGGAGGATAATGAGCCCCACGGCCCAACCTAGTCGTGGGTGCCTGAACATGCACGTTTATGCTGTGTGTCCGAGAATTCAGGGATATATCAAACACGTGATGTTTGATATATACACGTTTACATTGCATGGTTGACTTTATATAAAGGGTCATAGCTTCCAACTCAAGCTCGTACCTCGAACTGGATGTCTTCTTAGTCTGCGGTGTCCATACTCCTGATCCGACTTCTTAGTAATCTTAGTAAGCCTTTCGTTACCTCGAGCAAGCGACAGTAGCTCAGAGCTCGTGACCTCCATGTGGTTGATATAATTACGCCATACCTCAGCTCGCTAATAGCCCGTGGAGAATTAGGGCGTACACTTGCCCCCCCAAGGCCCTGCTCGTGGCACACGATGCCACCTGGGGCCACAGTGGGGGCATTTAGGCTTCCTTGCGGACTCTTCACATTCCGCCCATTACGCAGGCTCCGAATACGTGGAGCATCGTGGTTGGTGACGGTACATCTTCTGAGAACCGCATTAAATGTCCTAGCCTATACTCGGTCGTCGTTTTGCCTTTCAAGTAGAGAGCCTCGTATCCATCATCAAGGCAATCCAACGGCCCTCCTCACTTGGCCTTTTACATATAAAAAGGGGTGGCCACCTTACACATGGGCCACCCGTTCATTTGAAAATTTTCTTATTTCCCCGTCTTCCCCTTCCTTCTCAGCCTCAAAAAACTCTCTTTTTCTTCCGGATACTGTTCCCAGCGTTCAAGAAGTTCAGGCGCGAGAGCTCCTTTTGAGGCTTTGGCACCAGCTATTCCGACGAGGCTCCAACCCAGACGACCCCTACATCCTCCCCACAGCAAAACACTCTGTAAGTTTTCTGCTTATGCATGCTTTAAATTTCCTCATCACTGTAGCTTAGGTAAATTATTCCTGTAGCCGCATGCAACATTCTATTGGTTTTTTGTGGGTATGATAGGCGGAGGTTTTTATTTTAGGGCATCGATCGTAGAAAAAACCATTTAGGAGCATGACTCATAGGGTACGCTTTCTGGGGAAATTTTTTGGGTAGGATTTTTGGTATGCCTGTTTGAAATATCCAGCCTTTTGGGTGCAAAACCGAGTAGCTTAGGGGACACGCTTCACAGGCGGTTTCGCACTGTTTGCCTACTGAAACTTTCCTTCCAAGGCAAACTTTTATCCTGACCCTCCTGACACACAGATTCCGAGTTATCGGGGATCCGTTGGGAGCACAGGCGCGTGTTCATAAAATCGCGTGGTCTTACTCTCCACGGGCTGAGATTACCTCAGCCCGTGCAAAGGAAACTCTTCGTGTTAGATTCTTTCTTATGCTTAGGTCGCCTTTTCTAAAATTTCTTCTTTTGTTCGCTAGGCGACCAGATGGGACCAAAGAAGAACGCCCCTAAGAAGACTGCTGGCGGCTCGTCTTCTCAGTAAGCCAAGGAAAAAGAGGCGGTCATGGACTCTCCAATCCCTGTTTTCGGTCCCGCCGTGGAGCAGGAGCTCGAGGTGAGACCCGACGCCTTCTTCGAGGCCGAGAGGATCATCTCGAAGATCACCAACCAAGGGAGAGTGAATAAGATATTCCTTTCCCACCATATCAAGATTGGGAAGGGCGCCCTAATCGCCCGACCACCCCTAGAAGGCGAGCGGAGCTGCACGTCGCTCGATGAAGAATACGCAGCCTGGAGTGACGAGCACTTCAAGGCTGGGGCCTTCCTCCCGCTTGACCAGTATTTTGCCAACTTCCTCAATTACGTGAGGTTGGCCCCTTTCCAACTCCCCCCTAACTCGTACCGTTTGTTAGCGGGGTTGAGGTACTTATTCCTGAAGCAGGAATGGGAGGTCCCCACCCCGGCGGACATCTTGTACTTCTTCTGCTCAAGGCCAGCCCAGAGCAGAGGGGGCGAGGCGACGGGTTCTACTACTTGACCCATTTTCCAAACATGGCTGCGGTCATCAAACTGCCCAGCCACCCCAACAACTTCAAAGACCAGTTCTTCATGTCGACGGGGTTCCTCAATTGCGAACATCACTATTTCAACCGCCCTCGTAAGTACCCTTTGCTCTTAGCTCGTGAGTTGATTATTGGTTATCTTCCTTTATTAGTTCCTGACTTAGAGAGAACCATGCAGCCATTTTCGCGAGGACTACCAAATCCGTGACCCTTGAGGGTCAATACGAGACATTGGCGAGACTGCCCCCCAGCGAAAAGGACTACCGCCAGTTCGTGTCGGACGAGACGATGCTAGCGTGCAAACTAATCTCCCCAGGCCAGACTTTGGCCTTGAGGAGACCATGGGGCCTCCCTCCAGCTAGCGAGATAGCACCCATCCCCGAGGAGGAGGCCACGGGATAAGAGGAAGAGAACGAGGAGGGCGAGGTGCCCCTCGTGAGGCAGAAACGTGCTCTGGAGGTCGCCCAACAAACGAACGAGGAGAGGGCCCGGTCCGAAGCAACAGCCGGTCCCTCTGGGCAAGGTAATCCTTACATGTTTAGGGACTTAGATAGGGCCACTGCGGACCTTCAGTTAGCTAGGTTCAATCCTAACCAGCTCGTTCAACGTCACCGAAGTGACCCAGAATGCGACATAACCCTACTCCAATGCTTCGACCAGCTCGTGCTGGATTACGAAAGTAGTCTCCCTAGGGGCACTGTAGTCGTAGACAACACCATAGCTTTTAGGTCGATCTTTTTTGAGGAGTATGGGACCAATCTTCGGTCGTGGCCCTCCCTTCGGGAGGGCATAGTAGCTTCGGGTCTTAGGCAATATGTAGAAGAGTCTAGTCCCGAGCCAGATTCGGACCCAGAGCCTCTTCCAGTCTGCGAAGTCATTATCCTAGATTCCGCCGCTGCAGCTCCGGGGCCGGTGGTCGTGACCATAGATTCCTCCCCTAGCTCGGAGGGTAGGATCCCTTTCAATATACTTGAGATATGTTTTCCCTTTAACTTTTGTTGTCTTGTACAAATATTTCTCTGTATATTAACATTTTGCCTTTGCTTTCTCAGAGGAGATGTCTCAGCCCGGGAGCAACAACCTGCGAGCTATGTTCCCTAGAGGGAACCCTTCCTCGGGGGCCTCTGGGCCCATGGTGAAAAAGCTCCAGCTGGCAAAGAAGGCCATCGGGAGTGCCTCTAAGTCCCCTGCAAAGGGGAAAAACCAAGCTCCGGTAGCTCAGGAGAAAGTACCTCCACCACCTTCTACAATGAAGATGCCTCCTCCTCCCCCGCGAGTTCCTGACCCTGCTCGGGAAACGGAGGTGCCCACCAGGACCTTATCCACCACCACCTCTGAGATGCGCGTCCCAGTGAACCCCCAGGCTCTGGAGAAGATCCCCGACGTCTTTCATGGAACGGTCTACGAGACGGCGAGCTACACCGTGGACCATTACTACAATGCCGTCGAGAGGGACCTGCGGGCGATCGAGATGAGGAGCCCGGAGAACGTGATGGAGTCTTCTTTGGGGATGGCTCTCACGGTAAGTTGGCCTTTCCATTTGCATCCCATGTTTGTTTTTTTTTTTTCTCTAAGGCAGTTGCCTTATCATCTTTTTGCCTTGCAGGGTGCCTTGGCTCTCCATCGGAGCATATCCCGATCTAGGGCTTGGCTCGAGGACACGAGGGGCGAGCACTAGAAAATTTTGGCTGCCCTTAAGACAGCCCAAAACCAAGAATAGGATGCCAAGGATGCCCTGGCGACTGCGCAGGCCGAGCTGGACGCATCTCGTCCTAAGTTGCAGGAGGCCGAGGCTACCTTGGCTGCTCTAGCCACCGCGAGGACTGAGCTCGAGGAGGCCGGGGCTGCTCGGGCTGCACTGGACGCCGCGAAGGCTGAGCCCGAGGAGGCCAAGGCCGCCCTGGCGACGGAGAGGGCAGCCACTAGCTCCTCCATGGAGGCCATGTTGTACCATTGTTGGGTCTACAACCCAGATGGAGACTTCTCCTTTATGGGGGCGGATGCATGGGACAGCTTCCTGGAGAAATTCAAAGCTCGCCTTTAGCAAGAGGTGCCCTTTGAGACCGAGGAGACCTCCGCAGCCGCCGAGCAGGAGGGCGAGGTGGTGACTTCATCGGAGCAGCCTGGCGGAGCCTAGGACTTCTTTTCTTTCCACCCCTCGAACACATATTTATATATTTTTTTTGTAACTTTGTATGAGGATTTCTAACCTCGAGACAATTGTCTTTATCAATTTTTGCTTTCTAATTGATTTATATCCTTCTGCCTTTATGCATTTTGGTAATGGTCTTAGCTTTTGTTGGTGCTGCGATTGACATTTTATGCTTTTCTAGGAAAAAACATAATCACTTTTGATCCAACTTCTAAGATAAGTCCTGGTTACATCCTGGACATTACTTTAAAAAACTTAGTTCGCGTTAATTTTTTATTAATATCTCGTGCTTTTTAAGAAAAACAACGATCAATCAATTTGAATTAACTTCTAAGTTTTAGGACCTGGTTACATCCAGGACGTTAATTTGAAAACTTAGTTCACATTTATTCTTGATTAATATCTTGTGCTTTTTAAGAAAAACACTGATCAATCAATTTGAATAAACTTCTAAGTTTTAGGACCTGGTTGCATCTAGGACGTTAATTTGAAAACTTAGTTGGCGTTAATTTTTATCAATATCTCGTGCTTTTTAAGAAAAACATCGATCAATCGATTTGAATCAACTTCTAAGTTTTAGGACGACCTGGTTATATCCAGGATACGACTTAGTTCGCGTTAATCCTTTATCAATATCTCGTGCTTTTTAAGAAAAGCATCGATCAATCGATTTGAATCAACTTCTAAGCCTTTAAGGCGACTTGGTTATATCCAGGCACCATATGCCCCCCATGTAATTAGGAAAGGGTCTTTCATGGTTACTTGAGATTACATTCGCAAATATACACAATAATGAAAGAATAATTAATTCTCATTGCTTAATACACAAAAAATGGCCTTTCTGAGTAAGCCTTACAAGGGTATTACTGATAATATTTCTTTAAATGGATGGCGTTCCAAGTTTGTGGGACTGCTTCTCCGTTTAGTCGAGCCAGCTTATAGGTTCCTTCTTTTATGACCTCGGTTATTTGATACGGCCCTTCCCAGTTCAGTCCCAATACTCCATCTTTGGGATCTTTACTGGCTAGAAAGACTCTCCTGAGGACCAGATCGCCAATGCTAAAGGCACCCTTTCTGACCTTTGAGTTGAAATAACAAGTGATTTTTTGCTGGTAATGCGCGAGCTGGAGCTACGAATCTTCTCGTCTTTCATCTATCAGGTAAAGGGACGCGCAAAGCAGTTCTTGGTTGCGGTCCTGGTCATACGCCTGGACTCTATGCAAAGATATCTTTATCTCGACAGGAAGGACTGCCTCACTCCCAAAAGCTAGGGAGAAAGGAGTATGACCTGTAGGAGTTCGATGCAAGGTCCGGTATGCCCACAGTACCTGGGGGAGCTGTTCTGGCCAGACTCCCTTGGCTTTGTCCAGCCTCTTCTTAAGGCTCGACTTTAGTGTCTTATTGACGGCTTCGACCTGCCCATTAGCTTGGGGGTAGGCCACGGAGGAGAAACTTTTCTCAATGTCGTACCTTTCATAGAATTCGGTGAAGAGGTCGTTTGTCGAACTGAGTCCCATTATCATATACAATTTTCTTTGGCAGCCCGAATCGGTAGATAATGCTTTTGACGACGAAGTCGAGGACTCTCTTGGAAGTGATTGTTGCCAAGGGTTCTGCCTCAGCCCACTTGGTGAAGTAGTCGATAGCCACCACCACGTAATGGACCCCTCCCTTTCCAGTGGGGAGGGCGCCAACCAAGTCAATTCCCCAGACCGCAAATGGCCACGGGGACGAGATCATCTTCAGCTCGACTGGGAGAGCTCGGGCAATTGTGGCGAATCGCTGGCCCTTGTCACATTTCTTGACGTACGAGATCGAATCCTTCGATAGAGTGGGCCAGTAATATCCTTGCCTTAAGATCTTCAGGGCCAAGCTCTGCCCCCCAGTGTGGTCCCCGCAAAAACCCTCGTGCACTTCTAACAAAATGGTCTTTGCCTCGCCTGGTAAAACACATCCTAGGAGGGGTAGAGAATGCCCACAGCGGTATAGCATCCCGTCTACCACGGTATACCTTGGGGCCTGGTAAAGTATCCGCCGTGCGTCATTACGCCCTTCGGGTAACATTCCTTCGGTGAGATACTCGAGGATGGGAGTCATCCAGGTCGGTCTGGTGTCAATCATCTCAACCTCCGCCCTGACTTCTTCTATGCTTGGTTTCTCCTAGAACTCCACCGGAACTAATCCCAAAGTCTCCGTCTCGAGCTTGGCAAGGGCGTCTGTGTTGGCATTCTGCTCCCGAGGTATCTATTCGATTGAGCCCCGTTTGAATGCGGACAGCTCGACTTTTACCTTGGCCAGGTAAGCAGCCATCTTGGTTCCTAGTGCTTGATATTCACCTAGCACCTGGTTTACCACGAGCTGGGAATCGCTGAAGCACTGAACGGAGCTTTCCTTCAGCTTCTGAGCCACTCTTAGCCCGGCCAGCAAAGCTTCGTATTCGGCCTCGTTGTTGGATGCCTTGAATCCGAATCTCAGCGCCGAGTGGAATCTATGCCCCTCTGGGGATATCAAAATGATTCCAGCCCCGGAGCCGTCCTTATTAGATGAGCCATCCACGAAGATCTTCCATGACGCCTGGGCCGAGGTGACCTGGGGTGAATCTTCCACAGGGTCTCCTTGGAATCCTGTGCATTCTGCCACGAAATCAGCCAGGGCTTGGCTTTTTATTGCCATTCGCGGAGTGTACAAAATCTCGAACTGGCTGAGCTCAATAGCCCACTTCAACAGGCATCCTGATGCTTCAGGTTTTTGCAAAACCTACCTTAAAGGTTGATCGGTCATGACGTGTACTAAGTGGGATTGGAAATACGGCCTGAGCTTTCGAGAGGCCGTGAGAAGACTGAATGCCATCTTCTCCATCAACGAGTATCGGGACTCAGCTCCGAGAAGTCTCTTGCTGATGTAATAGATTGGTTTTTTAACCCGGTCTTCTTCTCGGACCAATATGGCACTAGTCGCATCTTCTGTGACAGCTATGTAAAGGAAAAGAGGCTCTCCTGCCATTGGTTTGGACAATACGGGCGGCTCAGCCAAATGTGCTTTCAGGTCGAGGAACACACACTCGCACTCCTCTGTCCACTCAAACTTCTGATTCCCCTGGAGCAGGTTGTAGAATGGCAGGCACTTGTCAGTGGATTTAGAAATAAACCGATTAAGGGCCGCCACCCTTCCTGTCAGGCCCTGAACGTCCTTTTGCGATCGTGGTGGGGGCAGCTCCAGCAGTGACTTGATCTTATCGGGGTTCGCCTCGATTCCTCTGGTGTTGACAATGAAACCCAGGAACTTTCCAGATGCAACCCTAAAAGTGCACTTCTGTGGGTTAAGCCTAATGTTGTATTCTCTTAGTATCTTGAAGCATTCCTCCAGGTCGGAAACATGGTTATCGACAGTCTTCGATTTGACCAGCATGTCGTCAACGTACACTTCCATGTTTTTCCCGATCTGGTTGGCAAACATCCTGTTCACCAATCTCTGGTATGTAGCACCGGTGTTCTTCAGTCCCAACGGCCTGACCTTGTAACAATAGACGTTAGTTAGGGTCATGAAGCTAGTGTGCTCCTGGTCTGCTGGATTCATGGCGATCTGATTATAGCCCGAATACACATCCATAAAGGACATGAGCTCGTGCCCCGCCGTGGCGTCTACCAATTGGTCGATCCTCAGCAAGGGGAAATAGTCCTTGGGGCAGGCTTTGTTCAGATCGGAGAAGTGGATGCAGGTCCACCATTTCCCATTAGGCTTCGGGACCAACACGGGATTAGCGACCCAGACTGGGAACTTGGCTTCGCGAATAAAGTCGCATTTCTTGAGCCGGGCTACTTCCTCTTCTAGGGCTTCAGCTCGAGTTGTTCCCAGGCGCCTCTGTTTCTAGGACTTCACAGGCACGCTCTTATCCAAATGGAGGGTGTGCATGATGACGCTTGGACTGATTCCCACCATGTCCTCATGTGACCATGCGAACACATCCAGGTTCTCCTACAGGAACTTGATCAGCTCTGCCTTCCTCTTGCCACAGAGGTTTTTCCCGAGCTTAACCATCCGTGAGGGATTCTGTGGATCGATATTTACTTCCTCGAGCTCTTCGATAGCTTGGAGCTCGGACTTACCCTTGCCTATTCGAGGGTCAATATCCTCACTTAGGATGATATTTTCCCCTTCGGCGCTCGGAGGTTTTTCAATCTCAGGATTAGGCAAAGGTTCCTGAGATTCCTCTTCTCCACCTTGGACGGCCATTGTTAACTGCCCGGGTTTTAATTTTCCCTTCATGGAAATGCTGTAGCATTCCCTGGCAGCAAGTTGATTGCCACGGACCATGCTATCCCCGTGGAAGAGGGGAATTTTAGCGCGAGGTAGTGGATGGAGGAGATGGCTTCAAAAGGTATAAGTGTAGGTCGACCCAGAATGGCATTGTACGCAGCGGGACAGTCGATGACCACGAACTCGAGGAGTCTTGAGACCATCTGAGGTCCCTCTCCTAAGGTGATCACCAGCTCGATCGTCCCTATAACCGCTGATCCTTCTCCAGAAAAACCATAGAGCATCATGGAGATTTCTTTCAGCTCGGTGATAGAAAAACCCATCTTCTCCAGCGTGGATCGGAATAGAAGATTTACCAAGCTCCCGTTATCGACCAGCACTCTCCTAACCCTCCGATTAGTGATCTGCACTGCTACGACCAGGGGGTCATTATGAGGGAACTGGATGTGGCTGGCATCTTCTTCAGTAAATATGATTGGTTGCCTCTCCAACTGCTGCTGCTTCGGCAGATGCTGCTCGGGGACGAAATCCACTCCATTATGAGCCTTAAGTTCGTTGACGTACCTCTTTTGGGCACCTCTGCTCATGCCATCCAAATGAGGACCTCCAGAGATTGTGGAGATCTCTCCTCCTATCACTGGAGGAGGGACGTCTTGATCTATCCGAGACCCGGGCTGATTGACCGGGACTTCCGGAGCTGGTCGGCTAGCGGGGACCCTGTTCCGCGCATACTGAGCCAAGGGGCCGGCTCGGATGAGAGTCTCGATCTCATCCTTCAAGTGTCTGCAGTCATCGGTATTGTGGCCAACGTCGTTGTGGAAACCGCAAAACTTGGAGGGGTCTCGCTTCCTCTTCTGGTGCTTTAATGGCTCCGACTTCTTCCAGGGGAGGCGAGCAGAGTTTGCTAGGAAGATGTTCTCCCTAGAGTGGGTGAGCTCCGTATAAGTCGCGTAGACCAGCTTAAATTTTTCTACGGATTTATTCTTCTTTGGGCCGTGCTGGTTGCCCTCGCTGCTCCCCTTTCTCTTGCCTCCACCAAACTAGTTATACTGTGTAACGAATGGGGTTGTTGTCACGACCTCCGTTCCTACTCCAGTGGGCTACTCAGGGACCTGGCTGGTTCCTGCAGCTGAGGCTTGTGCCTCCTACAAGTTGATCCACCCCTGGGCCCTATTTAGGAATTCGTTTACGGACCTGACTCCCTTTCTTTGTATCTCATTCTAGAGTCCCCCTCCGACAAGGATTCCAGTTCTCAAAGCCATGAGCTTAGAGCTGTCATCTGCGTCTTTGGCCCAAGCAGTGACGTTCGCAAATCTGCTCAGGTAAGCCTTCAGAGGCTTGTTGGGTTGTTGCCTTACGTTTTCCAGGGTATCGGCTTTGACGCGGGTAGCCTGGGAAGCTCGGAATGCTCTCTTGAAGTCAGTAGAGAAAGTTTTCCACGAGTTGATTGATTGTTTTTTACTCTGTTTGAACCACTGTCTGGCCGGCCCAGTCAATGTGGAGGGAAATATTAAATATCTAAGCTCGGGGCCAATGTTGTGGGCCATCATCAGGGTATTGAACATACCCAAGTGATCTGACGGATCTCTGTGTCCGTTGAATTTGGACAGGTGTGGCATACAAAAACTGGGTGGGTATGCCGTTGCTGCTATGCTGGGGGTGAAGAGCTCAAGTTCATTCCCTAAATCATATTCGTCTTTTTCTTTCTCTGACAGGAGCTTCCTCATTAGCTCCTCCATCTGAGACAAGTGTTCAAGGGTTTTGTCCTGATTTTCTTGGTTATTCCGGGGCTGTTCAACAGCTCCGGATCCATTGTACACGTTTGGTGGGTTATTGTCCCTCCTATCTTGAGATAGGTTATGTGGGACATTCCCGCTGTCGTGTACCTCAGACAGGTCTTCCCTTGGGTGAGCACGGCTGCCATTTCGTACTGGGTATCCCCTTTGAGAGGTAAGACGATCTCGGAGATCGCCCCTCGGGGTGGCTTGAGGACTTTGCGCTGAGCTTAGGCGTTGGCGCAGGTCTCCGCCAGAAAGGTCACTTCGGTGGCTTCCGGTCCAATAGCTCCCATTTGAGAAGCTCGAAGCCCACCCCTAGGGATGAGGATTCGGTACTTCTCTGGGCGCCCTGCTACGATGGCAAGGTCCTGCGGAAGGTGGGATTCTCCTACTGCTCCCATAAGCTGGAATATCTCGGACTGGCCGAGGAGGAGACAGATATCTTATTGGCGAAGGAGGATGTCTGACCGGGGATACGATCCTGGTCCCGTCAGGGCGGATCAGGTTAGGTAGGGGCCGCTCGGTTCTGCCAACCTCCGGGTCCAACGCTCAGCGGTCTGAGTGGGGCGCAGGATGGCTGGTCGGGATGGGCTGCCGCTGAGAGCCCTCCCCAGATCTCCTTTGATAATTCCCTCGAGCCCTCCTGGCCGCACTCGAGGGTGGCAGTGAGCTGGGAGATGAAGTTCAGACCGATCGGCTATACTGCTGCTCGGCCCTAGGTAGTTCTTCGAAGGTGGTTGTCGGTGGTGCGATGATGGAGTAGGGTTTGATGTCGAGGGTCTGACTGACCGGCTAGGCCTAGACCGATTACCCCGGCGGGACTTATGAGTCTCGCCTTGCCTCTCTCCGACGTTAACGTCAGTTGTAAGAGGGGGTAGTCGGGCCAAGACCTCCTTAATTTGCTGGTTAGCTTTCGCCAGCTGACTCATCAGTTGAGCATTCTCTATTTCTACCGCCATGTAGAAATCTGGGTTCGGATTAGGTGGTCGAGGTGCCGAACTTCCAGTGTCATCTTGGCATATCGGCTGCTTGCCCGGCCGCTGTTGAACTTCAGGATTCTGATTATCGGAGATGGCGGCATGATGGGCCTCCTGCCCATCATATTGGTCTACCTCGTTACCATGTCTTGAGCGAGTGACCACCATGGTTGAGTATTTGCGATAGCACCAATCTAACAAGTTCTCAATCAAAGCACCAAATTGTTGACGCGGTTCTTCGCCAACAGGTAATTAAAAGAATAAGAGGATGTGATAGTGCTAAGTAATGAACCGTGACAGATGAATGATCTTAAAACAAAATGATGATACGAATAATTTTTTAGGTGGTTCAAAGGTTAAAATCCTTCTACTCCACCAGCCACTATTATTGCTATATTTCTGGTATTCTTTACAGGGTATTTCTTTACACAATAGAATCCAACCCTTTGCAACTCCCAGGGTCTCCATATTTATAGGAGAGGACACCTGGGGGTTGGCAAAGGGGTCATCCCGTGACCTTCTCACCCATCATGTCACTTCTGTGACATTCATGATTAATTCCTAAAACCTGACAAATAAAGTGTGGTCTAATCAATAGGTAAGGGGGATAATGGGCCGCACGGCCCAACCCAGTCATGGGTGCCTGAACACGCACATTTATGCTGCGTGTCCGAGAATCCAGGGATATATCAGACACGTGATGTCTGATATATGCATGTTTACATTGCGTGGTTGACTTTATATAAAGGGTCACAACTTCCAACTCAAGCTCGTACCTCGAACTGGATGACTTCTTAGTCTGCAGTGTCCATACTCCTGATCCGACTTCTTAGTAATCTTAGTAAACCTTTCGTTACCTCGAGCTGGCGACAGCAGCTCGGAGCTCATGACCTCCACGTGGTTGATATAATTATGCCATACCTCAGCTCGCTAATAGCCCGTGGAGAATTAGGGCGTACAGAGGGCAATACATCTATGCTTGTCAAAGAGATAACTGGTGACTGCAAAGCTGCCAAGGAGGCCGTGGCTAAGGCACTGGAGGACGCCAAGGCTGTTGGGTTTTATGCCCTTATAAAACAATGTCGGACATGTAGCACGATTTCATATTATCAATAAAAGTAGTAGAAATCATTTAGTTTGACAACTGTGTTGCTTGCTTGTTTTATTACACGATTATTGAAATAATACAAACATTTATAAAATCCCGAACATATGGATAGTTACAATTATAGTGACTAGGTCACAGTGGATTATAGCTGTAATTATATGTTCAAAAGAACGAGTCCTGAGATTAGATCAGTGCATTGGATTTTTACTGATTAGGTAATCTACGATATGATCTACTTACACATTCAGGGTGTGATGTCTTGTCCAAGGCATCGACCAAGTAGATAAGATTGGATGTATTTAGTTACATCGAACTAGGAAAACCAAAGTTGATATTTTTCAAAAAGAATAAAATATTAAAATATTTAATAATGAGTTTTAAAAAATTTCAATTCGATCTCTACCGTTGATTTAACAAGGTTAGAGTTCAGTGGGGCCTCATGGCGCTTTGATTTCGTCTCCCTACGGAAGGTGTTCACTGGACTTCTTAACATGGTTAAATTTCTTAGGATAGATGGTTATAGATGGACCTTCTATAGACTCATCCCTACGGTGACTATAGGAATTAAGTCTATAATAATCAAAACCGTGGGTCAAACTTATAAAGTAAGAAATATTTGGGACTCTCGCCTACCGGGACACATGAGTTTCTGTTACTTTGATCAGATGGAATAGGTAGTTAATAAAAGTCTATAACGTTTTATTAATTGAGATGTTTCTCTATTTTACTACGTGAATATTTGTGACTCTCGCCTACCGGGACACATGGGTTCATGGCTAGCTAAAGTACCTAAGAAATAGAAGATAAGTGTTTTAGTATTTTGCTTATCTCAAAACATTTTGTATGTTATGCTATTTCTAAAATATTTAATGAATAAATGTTTGTCAAGCAATGCGTTGATTTCTACTTAGTTGATAATAGAAGCTCTAGGCTTCCCACCTCTTACTCTCTCTAATCTCTAAAATGTTACTCTATGGTGAGAACCTCACGAAATGTTTGTCCAACATCAACATGGTGTTGATTTTAGACAACATCGAGTTTGTGATAATCAAAGATATTCCTATTTTTTCCATACAACGATCACCAAATCCTTCAAAGAGTGTAACGCCCTACTTCCTTAGAGCCGTTACTAAGTGAGTTTTAAGACAAAACAGTGTGCAAAGAACTCGCTAACCGAGGTTTTCTTACGAAAGTGTGACTAATTAAAATTTAAGGCTGTAATCTTTGAAAATGCGTTGATTCAATGAAAACTTCTAGTATTACACATTTGGGATCCCAAAATAAGGTTTGAAAACTATTTACATCTTAAAATAAGTTTACAATTGATCAGTTATAAAAATCATAGATTATTACAGCCATTTTCAAATAAACCCCCAACCAAAGCAGTCGGGCAGGCCAAACATGTACGCGTCGCTTCACGCTCTCCGTACTCATGGTTGGTTGACTCGGTCATTGCCCTTACCTGCAACACAGAGCACCCGTGAGCCGAAGCCCAGCAAGAAAACTCATGCAGAACATAACATATGCAGTTTATACAATTTATCATAACATATAATCCACAGATAAACAAGTCAACCATTAGACTAAGCAAACACGGCCAAGCCGCCCCAGAGCCTTACCGAAGCCTGGGGTATCAGTTCTCACCGCGAGGATAACTCATGTATCCCTTGGGTCCCACCCTGAATATAACATAACACATGTATCCACCGGGCCCCGCCCTGACTATAGCATCCCATGTGCTAGGTGTTACTTCCAGCCCCGCTGCCGTACCCGGCCTACGCCGCTCTTGGCCCTTGCCGTTCATTCCATTATAATCACACATATAATATAACACAACAACATGCAATCAAATATTAATTCATTTAAGTCTGCACCCTAACATGTGATGCAATATAGGGCCGCACCCCGCAATCATACTATGGGCCCATGCCCTATCCTACGGGTGTTATAGTTTTCTTACCTGTATTCCGAGCCTCGTGATGCACTAAAGCCGCGAGCACGGTCCTCTAGCACGAGCCTCACCAACAGCCTAGTCACAACACACAAGAAACATCCCTCAATACTAATCAAATCAAAAACCGCTTCCCGGGACCAATCCCACACTCTCGGGACTCCCAAATCCCTAAAACAATTCATCGGAAACATCCCCCGAACCCCCGGAGCAAAAGCTCAAAAATGCAACTTTTGGTGCCCTGAAAATGGCCTTGTGCCGCGGCACAAGAAAGTTGTGCTGCGGCACCCATCAGACAGGGGCTCCTCGCCGCGGCACGAAAAAGCTGTGCCGCGGCACGCCTTCGCAGACCCAGAATTCTGGGTTTTCTCCTGCGTTTTCTCCGAGCTAAAACCTTCCCAAATCCTACCAAACCAATACCCAAACCCCAAAACTCAATTCCAAGCTTCATATGAACAATATAACAACCTATAGGCACTAGATACAAGATCAAAACATCAACACACTCAAGAATCCACCCCTTGATTCCTATTTTCAGCAACTCAAACCAAAAACTCAAACACACAACTCAAGCTCTAGATTTTACAAATCAAAACAAAAATCAAAACTTAGATGTGTATAAAACCCTTACCTCAAATGGAGAACCCACACAAAGTCCTTGATCTCCTCCTAGACTCCCACTTCTCCTTCTCTTCTTCTTCTTGCCCTAACCTTCTTTCTCCTTCTCTTTCTTCTCTTCAATTTCTATCAAGCCTTAAGTGACATAAATTCCCAAACCGAATACCCCTAAATCCCAGCTGCAATATGTCTATAACCCTTGCCAAAAGACCATATTACCCTTTCCTACTAATCCCTCCTAACTAAACCTTCAAGGGCACTTAAGTCTTTACACATCATTTCAATTCTATCACTTTTTACCTTAAAACTTGTTACCCACAGCAGTAACTAATGGTTACCCAGGTTACTAAATCTCCAATAACCATTACCCGCTAAATCTCAACTTAACCATAAAACTCCCAAAGTACCCCTAGGCTCCTCCCGAGCCGGGTATAGAAATCCCGTTGTGACTCTTGAGTTAACTAGCTCTCTAGGACCGTCTCGGCATGTGCATCACAATAATAAAACCACACTCACGTGGTACAACTCACAGAATACAATTATCACATACTAATACAGTTATGCCCAACATGGCCAAAATTACAATTACGCCCTTTCTAACACGATCCGGGCCTACATGCATACTAATATACGTAGTCATGCATCTCAGATAAACAAATAGCCAAATAACATGCTTTAAATCATAACCATGCATTTAACTCATAAAATCACACATAAATCCCATTATGCCCTCCAGGCATGCTAATCAAGGCCCTTAAGCCTTATTAGCGATTTTGGGTCGTTACAAAGAGGATTATTGATGGAATTCGAGCAAATGAAAGAATGCTAATACTACTAAACAAGCTCAAGGAGAAGCTGCTTTGAGCTTCTTCTTCGAAGAGCAAAGAGGAAGAAATTCATACAAAAAAATAAAAAACAAGAAGTCAACTGGCAAGGCACAAAATGCTGCAAAGCATCTTGGAGCAAGGCCTGATTATAAGTACACAAAAAGGGGAGTGTTTCCAACTGCAAGGAGACTGGGAATTGGAACAAGATTTCCCGGAACTCAAGGCATATGGAACCCAAAATAATTAAATTTGTCTTGGATGCATGTGATTTTAGAGGATGATACTTCGGTTTTGGATCGCTGAATCACAATCTACTAAACATGCATGTACCTTTTTACACTTTTAGCATTGGGAAAGCCATGAAGGATAAAAAGCCACGGCTTGGTATCCATCAAGGGTTGTTCGTATCAAACAAGGCAAAATGATAAGCTTGAATGAATTTTGGAAATAAATATATTCTTTTAAGACAATGTTTATTTTATTCCGATTTTCAATGGAAATTTTAATTTAAGTTTTTCTTATTACATCAACAACAATTTGTAATTACTTTCACAAGTAATAAAATCCTATTTCTTTAAATGGATGTGAATTGTGGGGTGGATGTATGAAAAACAGACCATACCTATTGCAACTAAACGAACCCTATGTTATAAATAATGAGTTGTTTAAGGCAGCTAATTCTAGGACCGTTAAACAACAAAAGGTCAATAACGTTAGAAATGACGTACCTTTGGCAATTTCGCTTTGGTCATATTTGGTATGATAGGAGTCAAAGACTAACAAAGGCTGGGCCTTTGAGGGAACTCACCTAGGTTGACCTACCTATTTGTGAATCTAGTCTCGAGGGCAGAATGACAAAGCGTCCATTCTCTGTGATAGGAGAAAGGGCCAAAGAACCACTAGGGCTAGTATGTTCAAATTTCTGGGGACATATGAATGTTCAAGCGAGGGGTGGTTATGAGTATTTTGTCACCTTCATCGACGATTTCTCTAGAGACTCATGTAAGTACCAAAAGCATAGGAATTCTTTGAATTTGTTAAGAAGTTCAAAGAATTCATTGCTATGGCTTTAAAACCAAATTAGGTAAAACGTTAAAGATCTTGCGATCTGATAGGGGTGGAGGATATTTGGATAATCAGAACCAAGATCATTTAATTGAACTTGAAGATTTGTCTAAAACAACTACCCCAAGGACTCCGCAACAGAACAGTGTTGCTGAGCGGTGTGAATCGCACGTTTATGAAAATTTGTGTTCTATGATAAGCTATTAAACTCTACCAACTTCTTACCCAGATCTTTTCTAGAGACATACTACCTAGACCGCATGTGATATTTTTTTTAAATGTTGTGTGGTCTCAAAAGTTGTCTCCAAGACACCACTAGAATTATGAAATGGTTGTGAACCTGGTTTACGTCATTATGGAATTTGGTGGTGTCATGTTTTTGTCATGAGGAAAAAGGTAGAAGGATAGAACAATGAACTGAGGGTTTTCTTGTTTGATGGCTATTCTAAAGGTACTCAGTGTGGTCTATTTCATAGTCCAGTAGACAAGAAAGTGTTTGGCTCTACAAATGCTACTTTTCTGGATAACGACTACATAATGAATTTCAAGTCTCATAGCAAAATAGTATTAGATGGAAAAATGATAAACTATTGTTCCATCCTTACCGACGCAAGTCAATGAAAACAAGGTACATTTAGAAACCACTAATCCAAGTCAGAAAGTTACGATGCCTCGTCATAGTGGGAGGATTTCTCGGAACCCGATACCTATGATATGGATAGTGAAACCCACAAGTTGGTTGGGTACACAAGTAACAATGATTCGTTGGCCTTTAAATAGGCAATGGGTAAGTCTGAAAGGGATTTTTGACTCAAAGCCAAGTACCAGGTAATAAAGTCTAAGTACTCTTAATTTGTCTGAGATCTTGTAGATGTACCATTGGACTTTAGGCCCATGGGGTGCAAGAGGATCTATAAGAAGAAGAGAGGAGTTGATAGAAAGGTCAAGACATTAAAGGCTCGACTCGTGGCAGAGAGAGAAATTTGACTTAGAGAAAAAAATTTCTCCAGTAGCCATGTTAAAATTCATTAAGTATACTCTTATCCATAGCCACAACTCTTGATTAAGAGATAAGGCAAATGGACATCAAAGAAGCATTTTTAATGGCTATCTTGATGAGACAATTAACATGCATCAATCAGAAGGATTTAAAGTAGTTGGACAAGAAATTTAGCAAGCTGAGTAAGTCAATCTATGTTCTTAAACAAGCTTCGCGCTCCTGGAACTTAAGGTTAAATGGAAACATTAAGACCTGAGTTTTTGAACAAAATGTAGTTAACCCTTGTGTTTGAAAACATAGGGAAAAAGACATTGTGGTGTTTTTAATCATTTATGTAGATGATATCTTATTCATTGGAAACAATGTCAAGAAATTATCAAACATAAAGAACTGGCTAGAAACGAAATTCCATATTTCGTTGTAGCAAGTCGTGTTCTTGGTATCCAGAACATCAGAGAAATAAATAACTGAACTTTAGCTCTAACTTAAGCGACCTACTTTAGTGAGGTGCTTGGTCATTACTCTGTAACAAATTATGAGAAAGGATGTTTAGTGTCTTGACATGGAATTTATTTTTCTAAGCAGCAGTCTCCACGGACTCCTCAAGAGAAAGAAAAGATGTAATGAATTCCTTATGCATTTGAAATTAGAAGTCTAATGCATGCTATGTTGTGTGTTGTGATCGAAGATCTTCTATGCAGTGGGAGTGGTGAGCAAGTGTCAGTAAAAACCTTATAAATAAACAATAGATGGAAGTCGGTATCTTTGATGGACTAGAGACTATTTGTTAGTCTTTCTAGGTGGATCTTTGTACCTGTTAGGCTACACATATTCAGATTTTAGACTGATGTTGATGAAAAGAAGTCTACTTCTAAAAAATGTGTTTACTCTTGGGAGGTGGAGCTATGATTTGGAGAAGCGTTAAGCTATCTACCATTTTAGAATCCACTTTGGAGGTTGAGTACATAGCTGCGTCTATGGCGGCTAAGGAAATAGTCTGGCTAAGGAAGTTCTATATGGATCTCGGTGTTATTCCAGAAATGGATAAACCACTCATTTTGTCTAGTGACAGTAATGAGGCAATAGCGAATTTGAAAGAACCTCGAAGCTACAAAAGAGCAAAGCATATAGAGAGAAAGTACCACATTATTGAACATGTGTGACGAAGGTGTGAAGTGAAGGTGATGAAGATAGCATTGTAAGGCAATCTTTCATATCCCTTTACAAAGATATAAGAAAAAAACATAATTGTGAAGCATGTAGAATGCATGGTTTTGAGAAACATGTCCCATTTGTTTTAAAATGGCAAGTGAGAGTTTGTTGGGTTTTATGCCCTTATAAAACCACGTCGGACATGTAGCACGATTTCATATTATCAATAAAAGTAGTAGAAATCATTTAGTTTGACAATTGTGTTGCTTGCTTGTTTTATTACATGATTATTGAAATAATACAAACATTTATAAAATCCCGAATATATGGATAGTTACAATTATAGTGACTAGGTCACAGTGGATTATAGTTGTAATTATATGTTCAAAAGAACGAGTCCTGAGATTAGATCAGTGCATTGGATTTTCACTGATTAGGCAATCTACGATATGATCTACTTACACATTCAGGGTGTGATGTCTTGTCCAAGGCATCGACCAAGTAGATAAGATCGGATGTATTTAGTTACATCGGACTAGGACCGATATTGATTATTGATTGATAAATAAGTATCGTTGTTATCAAATCTAATCAATGTCACAACGTTGACCATATATTAAGTCGATCTTAATTCTGAATGATAATATTCTACTAATTATATTATTTAAATCTTTTGACTTGTTCGTTACCAGCTTACCCTACGGTCTAGCCCATACTTACATCTTGGAGATTTATTAGTGTAATTGAGTGGGAGTATTATTCATAGATACGAAATCTATAACTTCTGTATGAGAAGTGAAAAGATGATTTCCTTAATTGCTTTGTTCAAAAGGTTAAATGATTGAGATCTCATTTCTGTGATTAAGTTCACGGAAATATCATTTATAAGGAACTTAGTGGGAGTTAAGGATAAAATACTGATGAGGGGTAAAACAATAATTTGCACCTAGATCGTTAGTAAGTCATCGATAGAGGATTGACTGATTGTAATGGTTATAACAATGGATAATGTATTTATGGTTTTGAAAATACGTTCTATAGTGGAGTCACGAGGAATTAATAAGGTAGTGAAATTATTCGTAAATAAATTCACGGTAACTTGTTGGAGCTTGATTTCATGGATCCATGGTCCCCGCATCACCTTTGAGTAAATCATCTAGAATGTCTCAATTAATTGATTTAATTATCAATTAGGATTTTCAAAGTTGACTAGGTCAATTTTGGAAAATTTATAGAGATATGAGATTTAGAGAATAAAAGAGAATCTTTGGGTAAATTGATTAATATTGATAAATTGGTATCAATATAAATAAATAATATTAAATCAAGTTTCAAATTATAATTAGTTAATTTGAATAAGGATTTAATTAATTAATTAAAAAAAATAAAAGGTTTTGAATTTAGGCCCAGTTGGGATTTAAATTCAAAACAAAGAGATTGGACACAAGTCCATTTATGGCAGCCCAAGGCTTTTATTTTTGTTTATTATTTTTAATTAATTTAAATTTAAATAAATCGCATTAAGTTGCCTATATAAGGAATATGATATCTAGGGTTTTCATCAGCAAGTCAGTCTCAGTTGATTTGGGTAAGTGAAAACCTAGACACTCTAATCCTTTCTTAGCCACAATCTCTTCTTCTTTTCTAGATCTTTATCTCATGTGCTGAGAACCAGCCCACACTAGTTCTAGGTTGATCAAAGGCTTGGTGAGGAAGACTGTGTTGCTAATCTTGTTCAATCTCTTGATAATACTCTGCTACAGAAAGGAATCAAGGGTTAGAGAGATTGAAGGATGGAGTTGTTCCAGTTCCGCTACGTAATGTAAGTTTTTAATTTACTATGTATTTGTATCAATTTCATAGGAGCATGTTCTAGGAATTTGCATGTTTGTTTGATAATATGTAAATTGCATGAAAATAAATAAAGATCCTGCAATGAGTTTTTCCAACAAAGGTTACTCAGGAGGAGGTTTTCAAGGCTTTGTGAGAAGCCTCTCATTCCTCAAATGAGGCCGCCAGCACCCGAGGGGAAGCCTCGCAAGAGGTGGCAAGAGCACAAGTGGTTGCGTCTGAGACAGAGGACCTAAGATGCAGGGTCGATGAGCTGAACGAGGAGGTCGCTCAGCTCAACAAGGAGGTTGATATACTCGCCAAGGACACCCTCTACGTTGCATGGCTGAGCAGCAGGGAGATGGATTTGACCTTTACAGATGACCCCAACATGAGGTTGCTCTTCAAAAATTGTCTGCCACAGAGGCAGGTCAAACTTTTGAGAGTGACCCCATCATAAATGTTATCAAGGAGGTTCCCGTGGCAAGATCTAAGCCACCACTTTGTGATTTTGTTTTCTTTTAGTTGTAATTAGGCATGCATGCCATCTCTTCCCTTTTTCTCGGGTATAACCAATTTATTGCTCAAACCCTCAAATACAAATGTGTATATATAAATTTTGAGAATGGATTTTGCTTGCTCTATTTACTTGCCCTCTTTGCTTTTTCACTTAACACATTTTTCTACAAATTGGGCTTAAAATTTATAAGATTATCTTTCCAATTTTTAACCGTGTTTTGTCTACCATATGTGGGCCTTGGTCTCACGAGACTCAGGTCTTGGTTGCCCTAGCTGGTACTGTTGAGAATACATTTTACAGGATCATAAATATTTTCATGTATGTTTCATATATTAAACTGTTGACGCCGTTTTTCGTCAACTTAGAAAAGAAGAGCAATTAAACAAAATATACGAGAATAAATAAATACTATGGACACGATTGTTTACATGGTTCAGCAGTTAAAATCTGCCTAGTCCATGAGTCTGTGTTATTAACTTCTAGGAGTTCTCTGATAGCTTTCTGGAAGCAATTGTACAAAGTTTTCCCAATATCAATCTCCATCCTTACAAATGAATTGTCCCACTATTTATAGAGTGGTTTACCAAATTTCTTCCCACAGATTTCGGGAAATTATTCTACAAATCAATAAAAATAATGCCATTAAATGCATACAGTTATCACGTACACGGTAATATCACATGATATTTGGGATTTAATAACAAATTACATACAATCCCTTAAACATAGGGATTTTTCAACAATGAACACGTCCACACACAACTGACGAGCTTGGATGCTAGATTCACACACCTTCTAGACCATTTGCCTATTGCGAGCTCATCACCTTGCTTCACCTATGCTCCCAACAAGTTGACGAAATCATCCTCTTCGAGCTTACACATCTCGAGCTCGAACCATCTTGTCCGAGGGCAGGAAACAAATCAAGAAGTTTATACAAGTGTTGAACCATTTCCATTACGAGTTGCAAGCCTAACTTATAACCTCGGACCACCTCCGAGACTACGCAGTTCCCAAGCTTACCAATCTGACATCGTCACTTACTGCTTGCGAGACTATCTCTGATTTGCTAATCACATTACGACTGTGCTAATCTCGAGCTTACACCTTACGAGCCTGAGTTTTGAGATCAAAAATTCCCATTCTCAAAATCTGGGTGTAACATTTTTCCCCCTCAAAAGTATCAGTTCGAATCCTATGAGAAGGAAAGTTTTGAACTGCTTCTATCGAAAACTGAGCTACTTAATATACTCAAGTGTGGACACGCGTCAACTATGGATTGCTCAATCAGAGTACTCAAGTACCTTTTCACCGCACCCACGTCTATTCGCCTGTCAACTTTTGGCTGCCATCGCCACATTTGCACCCGACCGTTCGATTATATGCCGAATCCGACCAATGGTCCAGATCAGTTCGACCCTTGACTATCTCTGGGGCCTATAAATACGCCCATATCGTCTTCCTCATTTTACTTTTATGTTTTGAATTTTAAGAGAGAAAAAACCAGAACTTAAAATATTTCTTTCAACTTTGCATGTTTTCCAAGCCAAGGAAACAATCTACCTCCAATATATTCAATTCAGTGAGGTCCTCCCTGTTACCCACACTCTAGTCGGCGATTTCTTTGTACCCGCAGACATTTGTGTGTAAGTTCCCATTCTTCACCTTGCTTTGTTATTTACGTACTTTTCTACCATGTGAATGTTTATACTAGGAATGTGTTTACCAGTTTCTAGTTCTGGCTTTCGTAAAGTTGTGTATCTGATATTACACAAATTTTTGAAATCCTAGTTCTCAAACCCAAATTTAGTGCAAAAAATGCAAATGTAGGTTTTTTTTTTCTTTTTTAGACTACGGGTAATGTATCGTGTAGACCAAGAAATGGGGTTCTGAATTAGGGTTTTAAATTGCACAAATCCCAAAATTGTCACCTTTTTCGGTAACCGTCAACTTTTCCCCTGAAAATCTGGGATTCTTAAAATGAACCCATACTTTCCCACTCTTGCATCAGATACACGCTCAAAGCCTGAACTTTACAATAGTTTGGGGTTCTTCCTTGAATTCGTCCTGTCCTTTCGAGACCTCGGTCTCGATCGAGCTTACTCCGTGATCTCGAGCCTTCGAGCTCGAATCACCAAAAATCATACTCTGATTTCTTGTATGCATAGCCCTCACCCTTTTCTTTCTTGCTAGTTGTCGCATAATTCTGAGAATCGGTGGGGGTCAGTGCTCGCAATCCCTTATTCTCCATCAAATCCCAGACCAAAATCTCCCTTCACTTAGAACCAGGGACTGATACGCGAGCACAAAGTGAGGTGCGAATAAGAAGATATCCGAGCCCATTTCCGACGTCAGATCGACGAGGTCGAAGAAAGAAAAGAAGGAAACTTTGGGTCGCGATTTACCCAAATCCTGACCCGAACTCAGACCTATCCCTCTCGATCCCAAACTCAAAGTCACTGTTGCCTTCGAGCCTGGTGTACTTTCCTTTTCTCTAATTGATGACTCTTCAAACCGCCCTTCTACCTCGCAACCTGCTTCCATTTCTACCTCCAGTGAGGAATTCTTCGAGGCTGAGCATTATTGGAGCTCGGTTACTTCGACGGGTCAAATTTCTAACATCCTAGCTTGCAACGGCTTGAGACTATCTGGCATGCTGATGTGTCGAGCTGTAACTCTGAACGAGCAGAGCTACTACGTCCCGGGTGATGGCCGACCTGATAATAAGATTAAGCTCGCGACCTGGAGTTGCAAGCATATGAAGGCAGGGGCTCTTCTTCCCCTAAAATCCTTTTTTAAGGATTTTCTGGACTTTGTTGGGCTCGTGCCCTTCCAACTCCAGACTAACCTCAAGTCGCTATACCATGAGCTAAAGTGAGAAGGACCTTCACCAAGAGAGATTCTCTATCTCTTTTGCTTGAAAGCAACCCCTCCCGAGCTCGGGGAGGAGATGGCTTTTACTATCTGTCGAGCTACCCAAAAGAAAAGAAGATCTTCAAGGACATGTCGAATCATCCTCCCAACTTCAAGCTGGCATTATTCTGGACGAACAACCTTGCTCCCTCAAATTTCTATTCGTTCCGATGAATTCGTAAGTACACATACTTATTTCTTATTTCCCTTGATTAATGATTAAGCTCGAACTAATGACACGTATTCGTTTCTTTAGCCAATTATCACCGTCCCACACCCTCAGACTCAATGATGGAGCACAAAAAAGCTTTGCTCCAGCTGCCGTATGGTAGGCGCTCCCTGTCTTATCTTCTTCATGAAGATAAACTTCGAGCCTGCAGCCTCCTGGAGCAGGACTAGTCGACAGAAGATGTCACTTACCATAAATACCTTGAGTGGGAGCATGTGCCTCTTCCCACTGAGAAACTACCTCCAAGATAGAGGTCCAAGATAGAGGTCAATGAGCTCATGGGCCCGTTCCCCAGAGGCTCGTCGTCATGAATGCCCGTGCTTGGGAAATGAAGCAAACGACGAGGCTTCGAGCTCGAGTGGTGGAGGTAAAATCATTATCAGCTCGGCTATGTGGTCCCCCTCTCTACTAAAGCATAAGCCCGATACCCTGATCCTATTCCCGGATTCTAGGGATAACTTCCATGTATGGTCTTGGGTAGATGAGAGGGTTCATAGGTTCGATAGTTGGTTAGGAAAATTCCAGACTATGTATTGTTTAAATGAGGTCTGGGATGGGGTCGTCGTCAGTATGATACCAACGACTATAGAGACCTTTCGAGGCTATCACCCATGTATAGGGAAGGGACTCCCCCACCGTCCTCTGAAGATAGGGGGATTACATGGTCACTGAGCACAAGCTCGAGGGAGAGTGCCAGTTAGGTTTCTTTTTACTTTAACCTTTATTTCTTTTTGTAGTTTAAGCTCGTTAACTAATGTGTAACTTGTGTATGTAGATGATATGGAGTCTGATCTCGAAAACATACTCAACCGCTGCACCTGAGCGAAGCAAAGCAAACATCTGAGGGTGTTGCAGAGAGCGGGACGCCCTTCTAAGGTCCCGAAAAGAAACGAGGTGACTCCTCCAATACTGGACTCACAAGGCCCGAGCCAAGCTGCTACTGCAGACCCCGAGGTTAGGGTATTTGCCGAGGTCACACTCCCCTCGCCTCCTGCCATTCAAGCCTCTCAAAAGACTGCGCCGGCTTTAAAGAAGCTGGTTCCACTCGGGAACGCCTATTGTCGATTTCGACTCATTCCACTGAGTATGTGATCGACAATGCCGCGGGGAAACATAGAGCAACTCTAGGCTTGGAAGTACTATCTCGAGTTGGCCAGAGTTTCAGCAATCTCGGTGCCCCTCAATGGCAATTCCTAACCTCCTGCCGAGACACCAACACCCTTTATGACAAGGGTAGCGAGCTCATCTCCTCGGTAATTCTCTTTACTCTGTCATGCTTCCTCTTCGAGTTTATTCTGTATGTGTTCTAACCCTTTTTTTTTATGTACAGGGCCTTGCTGCATTTGCTCAGCTTAGTTACAAGTTGAACAACAAAGTCCACTCGAGCATGTCCTATGCTCAAGAGTCGAAGAATCTCCAGATCAAGCTCGCAGATGAACATAAGGCTGCAAAGTCTGAGCTCGAGTCAAAGTTAGAAGCTAAAGATTCTGAGATCAAGGAGAGGGGCTCAAGAATCAAGGAGCTTGAAGAGCTGAATGCCAAGCTCGAGGAGGAAAAGAAAGACACTTTTTACATAATCGAGGGTGAGAAGGCTCGCCTTCTCGAGGAGTTCAAGAAAAAGAAGGATCATGCGGTTGATATGGCTATGTACCAAATCTGGGCCAACAACGCTGACCTCGATACTAGCTTTCTTGACACTCTCGAAGAGGATTTCCTGGAGAGGTGGCAAGCTCAACTTGATGCGGAGGACACCAAGGAGGAGGCAGAAAAGGTGACATAGAAGCCCGATGCTGCCGAGGGGGATGCACATGCTTAATAGAAGCAAGGTCATGGGCTGCGTCCCATTAATATTTTTGTAATAATATTTTTTTTATGCCCTTGGGGCAAAGAAAATTGATAGCTCGCTTTAAGGGCTATTTTATATTTGTTCAAACAGTCACTTTAATGTATGATTTTTTTTTGCTCGAAAACCTTCGCACGCTTAATTTTTTGATCAACTTCTACTTTAATAATTTTTGCTTTACATTCCTAGGTCAAAATATTTCAAGCGCCTTATATTAAAGGTTTGCTTTTATGCTTGTTTTCTTACAAACACATCTGTTGGATTTAAGCTCGAGTTTTAATGCATTCATTCACAGTTTACTCGATGTATCCATGTCCAATCTCGTTATTTGTCAAGGTCGAACCTTACTTTTACCATGCTCTCGAAAGTACTTATATGGCATGTAAGATAGGTAGTTTAGTTATATCTTGCTTTTCTAGTTACTTTTCCTCTTCCTTGAGTAGCTCCCCAAGTTTGTGAGGTCGAAACTATCTTTTTGCAAAATATTCCAGCCTCGAAGTAGGTTTATTTGTACTCCAACTTTCTGTTGATTAGTTTTAGCCGGTTTGTTCCAAACTTATTTAGGTCGTGTCTGGTTTATATCCATGCACTTGTAACTTTGGTAATCTGGTTATGTCCAGATTATATTAGCTCGCGTATCTGGTCATATCCAGATACTTATCATTTTGATAATCTGGCTATGTCCATATCGTTTTAGCTTGCATATCTGGTCAAATCCAAACACTTTATAATTTTGATAAACTGGTTATGTCCAAATCGTCTTAGCTCACGTATCTGGTCAAATACAAACACTTTAGCCTACGTATACACTTATAACATCTATGTTGGGTTAAAGGTCCAGACATTTTTGTTAGTTTACGTGTATACTTAACATTTTTATGTCAGGTTAAAGATCCAGACATTTTTATTCTATATTATTTATTTTTTCAAACTTATGGTATTATTGTATACCACTAATGCCCCCTTAATATCCTATGAGTGTGACCATAGGTTATTAATTTTAGAGAGTTTGCAAAAGATACAACATTTAGTAAAGAAAATAACTTTTGATCAAAGTTGAACACTTTATTAACAAAAAGTATGAAAAATAAACAAGCTTGGTTACGATAAAACATCATTCCTACACTACTAATAGTAAGGTCGTAGATGTTCGCCATTCCATGCTCGCGGTACCAATTCTCAGTTCAATCTCGCCAATTTATATGCCCTGGGTCGAATAATAGACTCGATCTGGTAAGGTCCTTCCCAGTTAGGTCCGAGTACTACAGCAAACGGGTCCCTTGTAGCCAGGAATACACGTCTTAATACCAAGTCTCCCAATCCAAAATTTCTATCTCGAACCTTTTTATTGAAGTATCGAGTAGCTTGTTGTTGATATGTGGCATTTTTAGTTGAGCTCCATCTCGTCTTTCTTCAATAAGGTCTACACTCTCTTTGAGCTGGGATTGGTTTGAGACCTGATCGTAGGCATGGGTCTGAATTATGGGTATTTTGACTTCAATTGGCAACATGGCCCCGCATCCATATGTTAGGGAGAAGGGAGTATGTCCTGTTGAAGTTCGAGTTGTGG
This sequence comes from Humulus lupulus, assembly GCF_963169125.1. Taxonomy (NCBI): domain Eukaryota; kingdom Viridiplantae; phylum Streptophyta; class Magnoliopsida; order Rosales; family Cannabaceae; genus Humulus; species Humulus lupulus. The sequence goes on from NC_084796.1 coordinate 159,044,967, forward strand.
TTTGATAAGCCCACAAAACTTGGGGTAACTCCTCGGCCCACCTTCCTATAGCCTCTTCCAACCTTTTCTTCATGGATCTTTTAAGGGTTTTGTTGATTGCTTCGACCTGGCCATTTGATTGGGGATGGGCGACAGAGGAGATGCTTTTTATTATCCCATTTTTTTCACAGAAATGGGTAAATAAATCACTGTCAAACTGGGTACCATTGTCCGACACTATTTTTCTGGGCATTTCGTATCGGCATATAATGTTTTTTACCACAAAGTCTAAAACTTTTTTCGAGGTAATTGTTGCCAGGGGTTCGGCCTCGGTCCATTTTGTGAAATAATCGACCGCGATCACAACATACTTCACTCCACCTTTGCCTGTTGGCAGTGAGCCTATAAGATCGATTACCCACATCGCAAATGGCCATGGGGAGGTCAGCATGGTTAGCTCTGTAGGTGGAGCTCATGGAATTAAAGAAAATTGCTGGCACTTATCGCATCTTTAGACATACTCGAACGCATCTACCTTGATTGTGGGCTACAAATATCCTTGTCTTATCACCTTTTTGGACAGACTATGCCCCCTAGTGTGATCTCCACAAAATCCTTCATGAATTTCTTCCATAATTTTCTTTGCCTCGGGTGGAGTTACACATTGTAGTAGTGGCATAGAATACCCTCTTTGATACAACCTTCATTCCACAATAGTGTATCTCGGGATCTGATACATCAATTTCCGAGCCTCATTTCATTCAACTGGGAGAATGCCGGTTACAAGGTAATCGACTATTGGGGTTATCCAGGTTGGTTGAGAATCGATCATGCATACGTCTTCATCATCAGGCTCGCTAATACTCGGGGTTGATAGAAACTCTATTGGGACCACGTTCATAGTATCGGCCTCGCTAGTCATAGCGAGCCTGGCCAATGCGTTTGCATCTGCATTTTGTTCTCGGGGAACTTGCTCTATAGCGTAAAACTCGAACTATCCGAACACCACCTTGGCTTTCTCTAAATATGTCGCCTTCTTTATTCCATGAGCCTGATATTCCCCTAAAATTTGGTTGACCACCAAGTGTGAATTACTATTGCATTGTATGGCCTTTGCTTTAAGTTCCTTGGCTATCCGAAGTCCTGCCAATAATGCTTCATATTCAGCTTTGTTATTAGATGCCTTGAAGTTGAACCTTAAGGCAAAATGAAAATGACTTCCCGCTGGATTGATCAGAATGATTCCTGCCCCCGATCCATTTTTGCTGGAGGATCCATCAACATAAAGTTTCCACAGCTCGCGGGCTGGGGTTATAACTTCGTCGTTAGACACTCTAGTACATTCTATGATGAAATCCGCCAGGGCTTGTCCCTTTATGGTCGTTCTCGGGTGATATGTGATATTGAATTGTCCGAGTTCAACTGCCCACTTTAACAATCTCCCAGTGGTTGATTGGTTAACCACAGTGGTTTAGATAGAACTTGTCACAGTGGTTTATTGGTTAACACATGAATATGGTGTGCTTGGAAATAAGGTCAGAGCTTTCGAGATGAGTGGATCAAACTAAGAACCAATTTTTCCATTAAAGGGTATCTTGATTCTGCCTCCAGTAACCTTTTCCTGACATAGTACACTGGTTTTTATACCTTCTTGTCTTCTCAAACGAGCACAACACTAATGGCATGCTTGGTGGTAGTGAGGTACAAGTATAAGACCTCCCATGTGATAGGCTTCGACAAGATCAGTGGTTTGGCGAGATGTTTCTTTAATTCCTGGAATGCAAGCTCGCATTCCTCTGACCACTCGAACTTTTTGCCCCCTCTCAAAAGGGTGAAGAAAGGAAGACAACGGTTTGTAGATTTTGAAACAAACCTACTTAGTGCTGCCATTCGTCCAGTTATACTCTGGACATCCTTATGCTTTCGAGGTGAGGGCATATCAATCAATGCCTTGATCTTGTCAGGATTAACCTCTATTCCTCATGCATTTACTATAAACCTCAGAAACTTTCCCGAAGATACTTTGAAAGAGCATTTTTGTGGGTTTAATTTCATGTTATATTTCCGTAATACGATGAAGCATTCTGCGAGATCATCCACATGGTTAGTGTTATGTTTGGACTTGACTAGCATGTCGTCAACATAAACTTCCATGTTATTACCTATCTGCTCGAAGAACATTCTGTTCACTAGTCTTTGGTACGTTGCTCCAGCATTTTTGAGCCCGAAAGGCATGACATTGTAGCAGTATAGCCCTTTATCGGTTAAAAAGCTCGTATGCTCTTGGTCCAGTGCGTGCATGGTGATCTGGTTATATCCAGAATAGGCATCCATGAACGACATGAGGCTATGACCTGCTGTGGTATCTACGAGCTGATGAATCCGAGGTAAGGGGAAACAATCTTTAGGGCATGCCTTGTTAAGGTCAGAATAGTCGATACAGGTTCGCCACATGTCGTTGGGCTTTGGAACCAACACTGGATTGGCTATCCAATCAGGATAGAAGGCATCTCGTATGAATCGATTTGCCTTTAACCTGTCGACTTCTTCCTCGAGGGCCTTTTTTCTATCGTCATCCAGGAGTCTTCACTTTTGTTGCTTCGGGGGGAAGCTTTGTCAATGGTAAGTGCATGACTCAGGACTGATTCCCACCATGTCCGTGTGACCAAGTGAATACATCCTGGTTTTCTTTTAAGAAGCGTATTAATTGCTATTTCGATTCTTCAGAAAGATTCTTTCCCACCTTTACAATCTTTGTGGGCTCTTCGAGCTTAACCTTCTCGAGCTCTTCTAGAAGTTCGAGGTCAGCCCTTTCTTCTATTCTGGGGTCGATCTCTTCATCTCTCTCGAAGATCGTCCCATCTTTGTTCTGAATAATTACAAGCGCTTCTGCACTTGCTTGCTTCTTTCCCCTAACGAAGATGTTATAGCATTCCCTCCCCACCAGCTGGTCCCCTTTCAGCGTCCTGATGCCACTAGAAGTCAGAAACTTGATGGCCAGGTGCCTAACAGTTGACATTGCCCCCAACCCAACTATGGTGAGTCTCTCGAGTAGTACATTGTAGGCCGATGGAAGGTCCACCATGACAAATTCCATCATCTTGGTTACAGAGACTGGATAGTCTCCCAAGGTCATAGGGAGTTCAATGAATCCCATACAGGCAATCCCTTCTCCTGAAAAACCATACAGTGTGGTTGCACATGCTTTTAGGTTGCGAAGCACGAGTCCCATATTTTCTAGAGTGGCTTTATAAAGGATATTCACTGAGCTCCCATTATCATTCAGGAATCGGCGTACCCTCTTGTTCGCGAGCTGGAGGGTAATGACTAAGGGGTCGTTATGGGGAAACTGGACGTGTGATGTGTCCTCTTCAGTGAAGGTTATGCGTTGAGTTTCAACCCTTTGTTGTTTTGGAGCTCATGGTTCAGGTTCATAGGGAGAACCGTTGTAACACCCTACTTCGTTAGAGTCATTACTAAGTAAGTTTGAAATGTGAAATTGACTCGCTAATCGAGGTTTTGAGATAAAAGTGTAATTAAACCACAAACGGAGTCCTAAAATTTGAAAAAAATAATTCCATTTACTAAAAATCATAAAGAGTTTAACATTTGGGATCCCAAAATACTGTTTAGAAATATTTACAACTCAAAAACATAACTAGAGTCGACTAAACGACAAAATTCAGGTATAGTACAGTCATCTCCCAAAATACCCCTGACCGTGGCAGCTAGGCAAGCCAAACATGTACGCGCCGCTCATCACGCTCTCCATACTCAAGGTTGGTCCACTTTCCCCTTGCCCTTACCTGCACCATAGAGCACCCGTGAGCTAAAGCCCAGCAAGAAAACCCTCACAAGCAGATAACATATGCATATTTAACATTCAACAAATAATCAAGCCACCAATAGGCTAAACATATACGTACATGTCGTCCAAGGCGCTTTACCAGGCCCTGGGTTTGCAGTATACACCATAAGGATATCTCAGGAATCCTATAGGGTCTCGCCCTGTCAACTCGCACTCCGCGTGCTAACCGTTGCTCCCGGCCCCTTGCCGTACTTGGCCTTGTCGTTCTCGGCCTTCTCCATTCCAGGCCCTTGTCGTTCTCGGCCTTCGCCGTTCCCGGCTCTTGTCGTTCATCCACATATATGCACACATAGCATCAATAAATAAACACTTAATGGGCTACACCCAGCAACACAATCATATAGGGTCGTGCCCTGCAACACAAGCTATAGGGCCTCGCCCCTTCTCTATGGGTGCAACAGTTTTCTTACCTGTGTCCCGAGCTTCCAAGCACTGATGTCCCGAGCACAGTCCCCTAGTTCGAGCCTCACTGAAACCCTAGTCACAATGCACCAACAATATCCATCCATCAAGTTCTAATCCATTAAATAGCTTTGGGCCATAATTCTAGTCTCCGGAGCATTGAATTCTATCAATTCGGGTGATAAAATCCATCCCGAGCCTTAACTATTGGATTCCCGAGCCTAAAACCTCCTTAAAGCCCAAAGATGCACTAAGCGCTGCAGCCCTATGAACCCATGCCGCGGCCCCCAGCTCAACCAGAGGCACTGCCTCATTTTGCCCACACGCGCCGCGATGCGCCTCCACTTTTAGGCGCCCAGATGTTCTAAGGGGTCGCGGCTCAGCAAGAACAATGGCGCGGCCCGACCCCTCAAACCCAGAAATACTCACCATTTTCACCAAAAAAAACAATCCAATTAGCCCCAAAATCAACCCAATAACCCAAGCTAATCATCACAGAAGTTATACCATGGACTTAGTAACAAAACCTAACAAAATTTCCAGCTCAAAACCTCATCAAACTCAAATATGATTCTTCACCCAACACACATGCAACACTCTAAAATTTCAACAGAAAACCAGTATAATTCACTAGGTTTGGAGCTTACCTTGAGCTGAGTTGAGTCCCTGGATTAGTTCCCTAAGCTCCAAGCCTCTAGCTCCCAAAATCCCAGCTAAAACTTCTTAGTCTTTGATTAGTTTTCACCAAAAATTCTCCAAGCTTCCAAAGGGAGAAACTCCAAGAGAGAGAAAGGAAGAAAGAGGGTCGGTTCCTGATTTTCTAAAAGCTTCTTTGGTTTTTTTTTATTTAACTTTAGTTTCTAAGATTACCTCAAGGCTCAAGGTACCAAAAACGTCCCTGAGAGCAAAATGGTAAATTTCCCCATTATTCCCTCCGAAACATTCTATCTTCAAATATATCTCCAAATATTTATTTCCATACCCCGATAACCCCATAAAACGTCTAATACCGGAAATACCCCTCGACTCGCCTCGAGTCGGGTTTTCGACCCCGTTGTGACTTTCTAGCTAACTGCTCCCTAAGACTATCTCGAATCATGCAACACAGATATATCACAAGTATATCACAATTATTACAATTATCACATTTATGCCCTCAACGGGCTAAAATTACGAACATGCCCCTAATAACCAAACGTGGCCCACATGCATATTTAATTCACCTAAACATGCATCACTAATTACATATTCACACAAATTCACATATTATAACAATAAATCACGTATTGCCCTCCAAGGACGCTAATCATGGCCCTAAGGCTTATTGGAAAATTTGGGTCATTACAACTTTCCTCTCCTTATACAGAAATTTCATCCTCGAAATTACCTTAACAACTCGGAATACCGCTCCCGCATTTCTGACTCAAATTCCCATGTCGCCTCCTCAACCTTGTTGTTCCTCCACAACACTTTCACCAAGGCGATGGTCTCGCTCCGCAAGACTTTGTCCTTCCGGTCAAGAATCTGAACTGGATTCTCCTCATAAGAAAAATCTTGGTCCATCTCCAAATTCTTATAACTCAGTAAATGCATCGAATCAGACACATACTTCCAGAGCATGGATACGTGAAAAACATTATGAACCCTTGATAAGGCTGGAGGCATTGCCAATTTGTAAGCTACCTCTCCAACCCGTTCCAGAATTTCATAGGGGCCAACAAACCTAGGGCTCAGCTTGCCCCGAACACCAAACCGTTACACTCCCCTCAAAGGTGAAACCTTAAGGAACACATGGTCACTAACCTGAAATTCTACGCTCCTACATTTCAGGTATGTGTAACTCTTCTGGTGACTCTGGGAGGCGAGCATTCGAGCTCTAATATTTTAAACCGCCTCATTGGTCTTCTAAACTATCTCAGGACCTAAGTACCTCCTCTCACCTGTCATATCCCAATGGATAGGTGATCTGCACTTCCTCCCATATAGCATCTCATACGAAGCCACTCCGATACTCGCCTGATAACTATTGTTGTACGAGAACTCAATCAAAGGGAGATACTTACTCTAAGATCCCCCAAAATCTAGCACACAAGCTTGTAGCATGTCCTCCAATAGTTGAATCGTCCTCTCAGACTGTCCATCTATCTGAGGATGATAAGCGGTACTAAACCACAACTGTGTGCCCATAGCCTTCTGCAGACTCTCCCAAAACATGGAGGTGAAGGTGGGGTCCCTGTCGGATACTATCAACCTTGGAGCCCCATGAAGTCGAACAATTTCCTTCACATATAACTCGGCATACTGTTCCACAGTATAAGTCGTCCTGACAGGTAAGAAGTGGGCGGACTTGGTATACCTATCTACAATTACCCACACCGAGTCATGCTGTCCAATGGTCTTTGGCAAACCAACCACGAAGTCCATGGTAATATATTCCCACTTCCACTCTGGAATCCCTAGGGGTTGCAGCAACCCTGCTGGCCTCTGATGTTCAGCCTTGACCTGCTGGCAAGTTAAGCACTTGGCCACGTAATCCACCACATCCCTCTTCATGCCCGACCACCAATACAGAGCTCTCAGATCCTGATACATCTTCATCGTATCTGGATGTAAGGAATAGGGAGTGGTATTCAATTCATCTAAGATCTCTCGCCAGATATCAGAATCCATCGGAACACAGATCGGACCCTTGTACTTCAGTAACCCTATCTCCGAGATAGAGAAGTCCTTAACCGCTCTGACTAAGACGTTCTCCCTGTGACCCTTCAACTGGGAATCATTCCCTTATGCCTCCTTGATCCTCTCAAGGAGCATAGATTGAAGAGTGATATTGGCTAATCGACCAACCACCAACTCTATACCTGCTCTAGTCATCTCCTCCGCTAGCTTATCGGATATCTGTCTCGAACTGAATAACTGTCCTGGGCCTTTCTGACACAATGCATCAGCAACCACATTAGCCTTCCCAGGATGGTATAGGATATCACAATCATAATCTTTAACCAACTCTAGCCACCGTCTCTGGTGCATATTCATATCCTTCTTGGTAAAGAAGTACTTCAAACTCTTATGGTCGGTGTATATCTCGCACTTCTCACCATTTCGATAATGTCTCCAAATCTTAAGTGCGAATACCATTGCTGCCAACTCTAGATCATGCGTGGGATATCTCTGCTCATACTCCTTTAACTGTCTCGATACGTAGGCTATCACCTTCCCAGCTTGCATTAGCACACACCCTAAACCTTGTCTAGAATCATCACAATAAACCACGAACTTCTCATTGTCTGTCGACAAACTCAACACTGGCGCGGTGATCAGTCGCCGCTTCAACTCTTTGAAATTGTTCTCACATCTGTCTGTCCAAACATACTTTGTCTTCTTCTTTGTTAATTCTGTCAATGGCATAGCTATCCTGGAGAACCCCTCAAAAAATAGCCTATAATACCCTGCCAACCCCAGAAAACTCCTCACTTTAGGAACATTGCTCAGTCTAGGCCAGTCTCTCACTACCTCAATCTTACTTGAGTCAACCAGAATCCCCTCCTTACTGACGATATGGCCCAGAAATGTAACTTGTGGTAACTAGAACTCACACTTGTTGACCTTAGCATATAACCTATGCTCCCTCAACCGCTGCAACACCAATCGTAGATGCTGCTCATGCTCTGTCTCTGACTGGGAGTACACCAGAATGTCGTCAATGAACACAATCACAAACTTGTCCAAATAATCCTTGAAAACCCTATTCATCATGTCCATAAAAGCTGCTAGAGCATTGGTTAATCCAAAGGACACTCCAAGAAATTCATAGTGTCCATACCTCATTCAGAAAGCTGCCTTTGGTATGTCCTCTTCTTTAATCCTTAACTGGTGGTAACCTAATCGGAGATCAATCTTAGAAAACATTGTCCTTCCCTGTAGCTGATCAAACAAATCGTTGATCCTAGGAAGTGGATACATGTTCTTAATAGTCAACTTGTTCAACTCTCTGTATTCAATACACATCCTAAGAGAACCATCCTTCTTCTTGACAAACAACACTGGAGCACCCTATGGTGAGAAACTCAGTCTAATGAACCCCAAATCCAGTAACTCCTGCAACTGAATCTTCAACTCCTTCAACTCTGCTGGCGCCATTCTGTAAGGTGTCCTAGATACTGGCTCCGCCCCTGGTACCAACTCTATAACAAAATCAATCTCCCGCTGCGGCGGCAGCCCTGGTAGATTTGCTAGAAATAAATCTGGAAATTCACATACCAATATAGTCTCCTTTGGTCCAACCGACACAGCCCTAGAGGTATCCACAACATTCGCTAGGAATCCTATGCAACCTTCCTGCATCAGGTCTCTAGCCTTTAGTGCTTAAATCATAGGTACTTGCGGTCCACTAACTGTCCCCACAAATACAAAGGGTACCTCCCCTTCTGGTTCAAAAGTCACCATCCTGTGCTTTTAATCAATCGTCGCCCCATACTTTGATAACCAATCCATCCCTAGGATCATATCGAAGTCATCCATCACTAGCTCAATCAAATCAACAGATAACTCCCTACCATCTATCTCTACTGGTAAAGCTCTAACCCATCTCCTAGAGACAACTAGTTCCCCAGTCGGCAACAAAGTCTGAAAACCCCTAGCATACAAAACACTAGGTCAACACAGTTGATCTATCACTCTAGCAGATACAAATGAATATGTAGCTCCCGAATCAATCAATGCAGTATAAGAAAACTCAGCACTAGAAATATGACCTGTCACAACTGAGGGGCTAGCCTTCGCCTCAGTCTGAGTCAAAGTAAACACTCTGGCAAGAGCGAGGTTGTCGCCCTGCTTCGGCTCCTCCTTCCTGACTTGTGGGCAGTCCTTCTTCAGATGATTTGCACTCCCATAGACAAAGCAAGCCCTAATCCTGCACTCACCCTGATGTCGTCGTCTGCACCGTGGACACACTGGAAAACTCCTCCAGTTGTCACTTCCGCCTTCACGGCCACTAGAAGCACCTCGTGCCCTTCTATCCAAACTGGGAGGAACAAAGGAATCTGGGGCCTTCCTCTCCTGCTCACTGGAGCCACTACCCTGATTGGATCCAATAAAAGGAGGCACTATCCTCCTGGCATCGCGCCTAACAGCACTCTCTCTCCAAATCTGATCCTCGGCCCCCTCAGCTGTAAGGGCCTTGTCCACAACCTGAGCATAGGTAGTAGTCTCTGGATCTAAAGTGATCTTTACATTGCGGGCGATCATAACATTCAACCCCTATACAAATCTGTCTCTTCTTTCTGCATCATTCGGCACCAAATCCGGCACGAACTTCTCCAACCAGTCAAATTTCAAGGCATACTCTATCACGGTCAACCGGTTATGAGTCAAGTTGATGAACTCATCAACCTTCGCAGCCCAGACTACAACAATGTAGTATTTCTTGTTAAAGATGTTCCTAATCTCTTCCCAAGTCATAGCTGTCACATTTCTCCTCTAAGCTAGTACATCCCACCAGATGCGGGCATCCTCTCTGAACATGTAGCTAGCACAAGCTACTCTCTCGTTCCCCTTAACCCTCATAAAATTGAGAATAGAGGAAATCATATTCATCCACTGCTCTACCCGCAGTGGGTTTAGTCCACCCTTAGTGGGTCTCATATAAAGGTTCCCACCTGTTCTCCACAACAGATTGAACCGGCACTGGCGCCACAACCTACTGAACTGGCAACCCAGTGACTTGTGGAGGAGCCAACTACCTCAACTGTCAAAGTTCTTCCTCTGTTCGCTGCAATCTTGCTTCCATTTTGGCATACATCTATTGTCAATTTTGTGGGGCAGGTGGAGGGTCCTGACCCTGGTTATCATCCTCGGCCCTACTACCGCAAAGTCTAGATGATTGTCAAGGCATCTCAACAAATATGTCTACAATCAACGACGCCGCTCATCAAGCATGATAATAACATCCAAAACCACCTCCCAATCACATTAGCCAACCATAAACAATTATCCACATAACATACAGATAGCATATATCATACAACGGGCCATGCCCTAGCATCATGAATATGTTAAACCATTCATCATGGTCTATATGAAATAAGCAGGCAAACAGGGCATTTAAGCACATATTCAAGCATATAAGTCAATCATTACCAACCAACCCTGAGTCAAGCTTCTCACTGACAGCGAGCGTACATGTTCGGTCATTCTCCAGAAAGCATAAACCTTGGCTCTCTCTGATACCAAGTTGTACCGCCTTACTTCCTTAGAGTCGTTACTAAGTGAGTTTAAAATGTGCAATTGACTTGCTAATCGAGGTTTTGAGATAAAAGTGTAATTAAACCACAAATAGAGTCGTAAAATTTGAAAAAAATAATTCCATTTACTAAAAATCATAAAGCGTTTAACATTTGGGATCCCAAAATACTGTTTAGAAATATTTACAACTCAAAAACATAACTTGAGTCGACTAAACGACAAAGTTCAAGTTTAGTATAGTCATCTCCCAAAATACCCCTGACCGAGGCAGCCAGGCAGGCCAAACATGTACGCACCGCTCATCACGCTCTCCATACTCAAGGTTGGTTGACTTTCCCTTTGCCCTTACCTGCGCCATAGAGCACCCGTGAGCTGAAGCCCAGGAAGAAAACCCTCACAAGCAGATAACATACGCATATTTAACATTCAACAAATAATCAAGCCACCAATAGGCTAAACATATACTGCCATGCCGTCCCAGACGCTTTACCAGGCCCTGGGTTTGTGGTCTACACCGTAAGGATATCCCAGGTATCCTATAGGGTCTCTCCTGGGCAACTCGCACTCCACGTGCTAACTGCTGCTCTTGGCCCCTTGCCGTACTCGGCCTTCACCGTTCTCGGCCCTCGCCGTTCTCGGCCTTCGTTGTTATCGGCCCTTGCCGTTCATCCACATATCTTCACAAATAGCATCAATAAATAAACACTTAAAGATGTATAATTATAATTAATGGGCTACACCCAACAACACAATCATATAGGGTCGTGCCCTACAACACAAGCTATAGGACCTCGCCCTGCTCTATGGGTACAACAGTTTTCTTACCTGTGTCCCGAGCTTCCAAGCAACGATGTCCCGAGCATAGCCCCCTAGTCCGAGCCTTACTGAAACCCTAGTCACAATGCACCAACAATATCCATCCATCAAGTTCTATTCCGTTAACTAGCTTGGGTCATAATTATAGTCTCTGGAGCATTGAATTATATCAATCCGGGTGATAAAATCCATCCCGAGCCTTAACTATTGGATTCCCGAGCCTAAAACCTCCTTAAATCCCAAAAATGCACTAAGCGTCGTGTGGATGCCAAAAATCCACCAAAAAGAAACTCTTTAGCCTCTGGTTGGAACATAGGGATAAGGGTCGCTTATTCATGCTATTGGGCTCGAGCCTGTAGGCCTTGTTGAATACAGGAGATCATCTCATGAGAAACAACACATTATGAGCCACAAGGTTTGGCCCTGCTAAGCTAAGGGGCCACAATGAATACTGCAAGAGGATAGGTGCACAAGGCCCTCACATAGTGAGGTCCGACGTGCCCGCGCAAGGCTGACATGCTCATGGGTCAAGATGCACTCATACGCGTGAATGCTGCCAAAGACGCCCGGGACATACACCTATGGATGCTCAATATTCCACGCTTATAAAAGACCCAAAGAACGCACTTAGACCCCCATACGCCTACACTCTCATTGGGTCCTCGGGCCATCAGGCACACGCCCCCAGTGAGGCCATCAAGCACGCACGCCTCCTAGCGAGGCCATCAGGCACACGCCCCCAGCGAGGCCATCAGGCACACAAGCCTCCTAGCGAGGCCATCAGGCACACGCCCCCAGTAAGGCCATCAGGCGCACGCCGCCTAGCGAGGCCATCAGGCACACGCCCCCAGCGAGGCCATCAGGCACGCACGCCTCCTAGCGAGGCCATCAGGCACACGCCCCCAGTGAGGCCATCAGGCACACGCCCCCAGCGAGGCCATTAGGCACACAAGCCTCCTAGCGAGGCCATCAGGCACACGCCCCCAGCGAGGCCATCAGGCACACAAGCCTCCTAGCGAGGCCATCAGGCACATGCCCCAGCGAGGCCATCAGGCACACGCCCCCAGCGAGGCCCTCATGCGTGCGCGCCCCAGCAAGGCTGTCAAGCGCGCACCCCCAGCAAGGCACTCATGCGCACACGCCCCCGCGAGGCCCGTGGGCCACCATCTTCTCGGGAGGCCGTTGCACCATGCCGCAAGGAGAAAAGTATAGCTAGGCCCCTCGCCACTAGGAGCCTTGCAAGGCACGGCCAGTGCATGGGTCATTACCGCCTCGCATCTATGCCTTGCAAATGAGGGTCACATGGAATTGATCTCATGAGGTACGGAGTCCACTGACGAACTGAAAGGAGTTAGAGAACGGACATAGTACCCACGTCAGATAAGTAGTGGAGGTACGAACAAAGTACCATCTGTTGTCCTCACCAGCCACTCCTCTGACACCCGTACCAGGCAGGTAGTGGAGGCATGACCAGGTACAGAAGGTGAGGTGCTCCCATGATCTCTGACCTTGTACCAGAGCCGACACCACTACCCCTGGAACCACTCTCCTGTTAGTGTACTCGTGTACCATCTGGTCCCCTGGACCACCATGTACCTAGGGCCATTAGAGCCTACTATAAAATGAACCCCACTTCCACAAAGAAGGGGGTTGGAAAATTCATTGTATGCAGAGGCTATTGAGAAATATACCAAAGCTTGCTCCATTTTTTATCTGTGTTTACTTTTCCTTAAAGTTATCATCTAACTTACCTTTGAGTTTTCCGATCTAATTTCGTTGACGAAATTTCACCGTCAACACGTCGCAGCCCTAAGACCCATGTGCCGCGGCCCTGCCTGTAGGGCGCCGCGGTGCGCCTCCACTTTCAGGCGCTCAGGTGTTCTAAGGGGTCGCAGCTCAGCAAGAACAATGTCGTGGCCCGACCCCTCAAACCCATAAAAAATCACCATTTTCACCACGAAAACCAATCCAATTAGCCCCAAAATCAACCCAACAACCCAAGCTAATCATCACAGAAGTTATACCATGGATTCAGTAACAAAACCTAACAAAATTTCCTGCTCAAAACCTCATCAAACTCAAATATGATTCTTCACCCAACACACATGTAACACTCTAAAATTTCAACAGAAAACCAGTATAATTCACTAGGTCTAGAGCTTACCTTGAGCTGAGTTAAGTCCCTGGATTAGTTCCCTAAGCTCCAAGCCTCTAGCTCCCAAAATCCCAGCTCAAACTTCTTAGTCTTTGATTAGTTTTCACCAAAAATTCTCCAAGCTTCCAAAGGGAGAAACTCCAAGAGAGAGAGAGGAAGAAAAAGGATCGGTTCCTGATTTTTTAAAAGCTTCTTTTGTTTTGTTTTATTTAACTTTAGTTTCTAAGGTTACCTCAAGGCTCGGGGTACCAAAAACATTCCCGAGGGAAAAATGGTAAATTTCTCCAATATTCCCTCCTAAACATTCTATCTTCAAATATATCTCTAAATATTTATTTCCATACCCCGATAACCCCATAAAACGTCTAATACCCGAAATAACCCTCGACTCGCCCCGAGTCGGGTTTTCGTCCCCGTTGTGACTTTCTAGCTAACCGCTCCCTAAGACTGCCTCGGATCGTGCAACACAGATATATCACATGTATATCACAATTATTACAATTATCACATTTATGCCCTCAACAGGCTAAAATTACAAACATGCCCCTAATAACCAAATGGGGCCCACATGCATATTTAATTCACCTAAACATGCATCACTAATCACATATTCACACAAAGTCACATATTATAACAATAAATCACTTATTGCCCTCCAGGCACGCTAATCAAGGCCCTAAGCCTTATTGGCAAATTTGGGTCATTACAACCGTCACCTCTCTTGAGCTCATTTACATATCTTTTTTGAGCATTCCTACCTGATCCTGCGATATGAGGTCCCCTTGAGATGGTTATTACTTCTTCTCCATCAATCGGTGGGGGTCGCTCATCCTCCCGAGCTTGGGAGTTACTGTTTTGGGGAGGTGGTGCAGCTGCTGCCCTTTGGCTTATGGAAGCTTGATTTGGATTTTGGTTTCTGACGTATTGTCCGAAATAACCCCTCGAGATCAAGCCTTCAATCTTGTCTTTCAACTGTCGACACTCATCAGTTGTATGTCCAATATCTCGGTGAAATCTACATTATTTCTTAGAATCTCTCTTTTATTTTTGATTCCTCATGGGGTCAGGTCGTCGAAAGTGGACCTGGTTTTCATTTTCTAAGTAGATATTCTCTCGAGACTCATTGAGCTCGGTATACACTTTGTATACGGAGAAATATCTGTCCCCTTTCTTCTTCTTTCCTCCATCTGCCTCGAGGTTATTCCCTTCATTTTTCTTCCTTTTAGAAGGGTTATCCCCAGGGGGTTTCGAAGTTGAGGGGTCTGCCAAGGTCGAGGCAGAGTTCACGTTTGTCCTTGTAGTTACGCGCTGAGAGGTCATGTTCAGCGCTGACCTCACCTCTTATACATTGACAAATCTTTGGGCCCTTTGATTGAACTCAGTTAAAGACCAAACAGGTTTTCTTTGTAAGTCCTCCCAGAGGGGCCTTCCTGGCATTACGACTGCTCTAACCGCCATCAGGTGACCACTATCGTCGACATCTCGAGCTCGGGCCACTTCTAAGTTAAACCTCGTGAGGTATCTTTTTAGCGACTCATTTTTTTGTTGTAGGATGTTGGTTAAGGCTGAGGCCTCGGGCCTAATGCCAACCATAGCCTGAAATTGTTTTTTAAAATTCCTAGACAATTGATCCCAAGATGCGATCGAATGCCTTTTGAACTTCTCAAACCAGTTGTTTACTAGTCCTGTAAGTGTGGCTGGGAACAGCATGCACCTGAGCTAGTAACCAACATTGCTGGCTCACATAATGGTGTTGAACGTACTTAGATGGCTATAAGGATCTGAGTTTCCGCCGAATGGCGGAACATGAGGTATTATGAATCCCTGAGGGAACGGAGTATTGGAGATATGTGGGGCAAATGGCTCGAGCTCTACATCAAGCTCTTCATCGAACTCTTCAACCTTGTCCCTACTACGCTCATTCTGTAAGAGCCTGAATGCTCTCTCCAGTTGTTCAATCCTTTCTTTGACTAAATTCACTGGAGCCCTAGCCTGGGCTTGAGGGGGCTGGTTATCGTTAATAAAAAATCCAGCTCCCTGTCTTGGTATAGAGTTATACACTGGTTGTTTGCGTCCATTTAGATGGTCTCGCAGATCTGGGTTTGGAGGATTGTCTCTACCCCGATTGTGGTTTAAGTGTTCCCGCAGATCAAGGTGGTTTCCTCGATTCCCTGCATGTCTTGGTTCCGTGTTGTAAATGTTCACAGACCTAGTGTAATCCAAACTTTCACTTACATAGATTGCAGCTCAGTGATTACGAGGTGGGTCCCCTGCTGGCCTCCTTGTCCCAGCAGTCTGCGATCTTTACATTTGGCTTCCCGTAGGCTGAGGAGCCCTACGATCTCGAGTAGTTTCTCTTTCATTCCCCTATCCATGCCTAGCCCATCAATTTCCATCTCGATGTGTAGGTTGTGGAACTTCTTGAACTGGTGAGGGGTTCCTTATTAGCGATGGTGGGTGTCTTATGGGAGATGGTGGCTCTCTCCCATTGTCGGGCATAGAAGGTCCCGAATTTTCCCGGTCAGGCTCCAGGTCGTTCTACACAGCATCAGAATTTGGGTTCTGAGCCACTGAGGGGGCTCAGTTATTTCCTGTTTCTGCTTCTGCAGTCGGGTTGGTAGTACCCTCAGCCCAGTTACTCCTCCGGGGCCTTGGCTGAATTAGCTGGGATGCTGGTGGCAGCACCTTCTTCGCTCTCCTGACGGCCATGCTCCCACGAGGACGTCCCCTAGGCCTCCAAAGAGGTGCCTGGGCGCCAGCAGCCTGTCTGGCTAACTCTTCATTGCGTTTCGGTGCTTCTGCCAACTATTTGTGCAGTCGGCGATTTTCAATTTCCACATTGGAACATATCTTTCAGGATTGTAATACATATGCTCGTCAGGCCTGGGGGCAGGCGGCCCTCGAGAATTGGATGAATCGCTCTTTCTTTAGGATCTTGATCCACCATGGGCTGCTTTCCAAGTCGTCGTGGGTAATCTTCAACATGAGGGATCTCCTCCTTAGGTATATTGGGCATTGGTCGCTTACCTGTAGTGGGGTTACTCGCCGCGACCATTGATGATTTGAGAGGCTTTCTAACTAAACAGGCTCACGTCTTGTTTAATAGCTCTCAATGAAAGCACTAAACTGTTGACGTTGTTTTTTGTCAACTTAGAAAAAAAGAGCAATTAAACAAAATATACGAGAGGAAATAAATACTATGGACACGATTTTTTACATGGTTCAGCAGTTAAAATCTGCCTAGTCCACGAGTTTGTGTTATTAACTTCTAGGAGTTCTCTGATAGCTTTCTGGAAGCAATTGTATAGAGTTTTCCCAATATCAATCTCCCTCCTTACAAATGAATTGTCCCACTATTTATAGAGTAGTTTACCGAATTTCTTCCCACAGATTTCGGGAAGTTATTCTACAAATCAATAAAAATAATGCCATTAAATGCATACAGTTATCACGTACGCAGTAATATCCCGCGATATTTGGGATTTAATAACAAATTACATACAATCCCTTAAACATAGGGATTTTTCAACAATGAACACGTTCACACATAGCTGACGAGCTTGGATGCTAGATTCACACGCCTTCGAGACCATTTCTTATTGCGATTCGATCACCTTGGTTCGCCTATGCTTCCAACAAGTTGACGAAATCATCATCTTCGAGCTTGAACCGTCTTGTCCGAGGGTAGGAAATAAATCAAGAATTTTATACAAGTTTTGAACCATTGCCATTACGAGTTGCAAGCCTGACTTATAACCTCGGACCACCACTGAGACTACGTAGTTCCCAAGATTACCAATCTATCGTTGTCACTTACTGCTTAGCGAGACTATCTCTGATTTGCTAATCACATCATGACTATGCTAATCTCAAGCTTTCACATTACGAGCCTGAGTTTCGAGATAAAAAATTCTCATTCTTGAAATCTGAGTGTAACATAAACATATCAATATATAAAACAACCTATAAACATGCTTCTAATGAATTTCATAAAGTATATCAAATAGAGTTTAAGAATCTTACTTTTTACAAAAAAAATATTGAAACTCCTTCCTTCACTCTCTCTAACCCTTGTTCCTTTCTGTCGCAAAGTAATGACAAGAGAGTGAAATGAATCTTCAAACTACACAGTCTTCCACAGTTACCTTTGATCACCTAGACTAGAGTGAGAAACTCTCAACACATGAGATGAGAAAATTACAGAGAAGAAGATAGAAGATATGAGCGGCTATAATAGGTCTCTTGAGTCTATGTTTTTGCTTTTTTCACTTCACTACTTTTAGATTACAAAACCCTAGACTTAAGTACCGATTTATAGCAACATTTTAGGGTTAATTCAATTTAATTAAATAATTAAAATAAAACTTTTATTAATTAAATAAATAAATAAATATAATATATATTATATACACTGATTTTTTATATTATGAAATCTTTACAGTTTTATTAAAACTTTATATATAATTATAAATATATTTAAACAATAATTAATTAAATCATTTATTCAAATTAACTAATTATAATTTGAATATTGATTTAATACTATTTATCAATTTGACACCAATTTTTCATAATTAATAAATTTGCCCAAATTTCTCTTTTCTTCTCTAAATTCCACATCTTAGTAAAACTATCCAAAATTGACACAAAACAATTTGGACAATCCTAATTGATAATTAAATCAATTAATCGAGACTATCTAGATGATTTAATCAAAGACATTGTGGGGACCATGGACCCATGAATTCAAACTCCAATAAGTTACCCTAAAATTATTATCGAATAATCTCACTACCTTATTAATTCCTCGTGACGCCACTAAAGACTCGGAATTGCACTCTTGAAATCATAGAACGCTTTACACTTAAAGTAAATATGTTTTCCATGGTTATAACCATAATTTATCATTCAATCCTCTATATATGATCTACAACTGAGTCGGGTACAAATTAATGTTTTACCCCTAATTGTATTTTATCCTTAAATACCACTAAGTTCCTTGTAAATGATATTTTCGTGAACTTTAATCACGTAAATGAGTACTCACTCATTTAACTCGTTGAACCAAGCTATAGGGTGATCATCATTTCACTTCTTGCTAGAAGCTATAGATGTTCATATCTATGATTAACTCTCCCACTCAATAATACTACCAAGTCCCCATGATGTAAGTATGTGCTAGTCCGTAGGGTAAGCTGGTAATGAACAAATCAAAGGACTTGAATAATACAATCACTTATAATACTAACCACTCAAATTGAGATTGAATTGACCTATGGTCAACTTTATGATATGACTATACTAGATAATAATGGTACATTTACTTATCTATCTAAAGTCAATATTGGTCCAGTCCGATGTAACAAATACATCTGATCTTATCTACTTTGCTAATGTTCTGGAAAGAACATAACACTACAATGTCTAAGTAGATCATATCGTAGATTGGCAAGTTAGTGTAAATCCTATGCACTGACTGATCTTAGGACTAACTTATTTTTGAACATAAACTCATATTTACATTCCATTGTGATTACGTTACTATAAATATGATTAGTTATATGATCAAGATTTAATAGAAGTTTATATTAAACAAATAATCATGAAAATAAAACATGTGAGCAAAGTGATTGACCAAGTCAAAAATAATTTATATTATTTTATTGATAATAAAATAAGATTACAAAGAAATTGGATTTTAATTAGGGCATAAAACCCCAACAGGTACAACTTGGGACTTGTGCTTGAGTCTATGCGACTCGGGTCTTGCCCATTCCATAAGATTTTGGCTTCCTAACGCTTAGTGTTTCTTCACACGCACTTAGTCCTCGTGAAATAAATTTAGGTCATTACAAAGTTTGGGCAACTTGATGCTTGTGCCCAAGTCTTGACGACTCGATACTTTGAAGACCGAACAACTTAGGATGTTGGGAACTTAGTGTTGTTTCAAAGACACCTGGTCCTCGAGAAGTCACACCGATTTCCATAGTTTCTGTGCCTAGTCTGGAAGACTTGGGTGTTTTTGCTAAAGTTATAGTAACTTTAGACTTGCCTCCGAGCATAGGTTACTCAGGGCTGCTTAAGTTTCTGACAACTTAAGGCTTGGATCCGAGTACAGGCAACTCGGGTTTTAGTTGACTGTCTTTTTTGCTATCAACTAGTTAACTAGAAGCTTAAAGAAAATTCAATAAGAACACATGGATTTTGCGTGGTTCAGGTTATTAATTAACCCTCTTCCACGAGTCACTTGTATTGGGATTTGTGAAGCTTGAGGGGTTCAAGCTTTTATGGAGGCCAGGCAGCATTTTCGCAATGCTTTGAATGCCAAAATCTTGGGATCATTTACAAAGTGTGTCCTAGCCCTATTTATAGATTGTTGAGAACAATTAATTACCTTAATGGGGATTTAACAACTAATAAATACACATTCCCATAATTAAGGAACTAGTGGGCCTAAGCGTATTGCACTGGGCCCATTTACGTGGTTACAACCCACAAATTTTTGGGGTAACACGTCCATGACAGTGTCAGGGGGTAGCTGCATGTTTTTCCATGTCAGGCAGCATCGTGAGACATCATGTACAGACTCGACACCACGACTTGGGTAATAGTAACATGTTAGATAGTCACTTGTGGTCCAGGGTCACTGTGCTTGACACCTAGCACTACATTCTAGGCCCCGAGGATGGTCCTCGTAGACTCAAATGACTTGAACTAGAAAGGATTTAGAGGACATCGTAATCATAGTCCTCGGGACGTAGTCCTCCTTGAGGACATACTTCTCCCGGAGGCGATGCACGATTAACATGGGTAAGACCGTCCTTCCAATGAGCTCTAGGCAAACTCAGAGGGTTTCATTACCTTCCATGAAGCTCAATTACTCCTTAATGACTGCCACGTGTCACTTAGAGAAAACACAGACAACATAAATTAAGATCAAATTTTGATCAATGAAGAGTATTGTTTCTATTGAATAAGTGAAAACATAATGTAAATGAAATTCAAAGGAAACTAAAAAAAACCATAGTAATTTAAATGCATAGGGAAACATAATATGATGAGAAATAAAAGGAATAGCAATTATTGAGACTTTTATTTATTCAAAAAAAAAATATTTTAACTACAAAATAAAATGTAATAAAGAAAATGAATTTTAATACACAAAAATATTCAAGATAATGATTTTTGAACTATTTCTTTATTTTACTATTATTATTGTATTTATTATGATTGTTATTATTATCATCAACCTTTTTTTTTCTTTTACTCTATATATTGGAGTATTTTTTTTGTAAAAAAATATAATAAAAAATAAGAAAATAGATAGAGTGGTTTGGAAAAAATTTAGAGTGTCACATCACTTCCTTGAGACCGGGTTTTATAAATATTTTTATATATATAGGACCTAACTATATACATATATATAAAGATTTGGTGTGTCATCAGTCTTTATCCATTAATAGATTGTGAAATGCTAACATAACATATACATATAAAAATATATTGGTTAAATTTTTATAAATATTAAAAATGATTTAAAATCTAATTTCTAAAATAAAAAAATATATAATTTTCAATAAATTAGAATATTTGTAAATCTAAACAGAGTTCAAATTTTAAATTAAATTCCATATAAATTTAATAAAATCCTAAATTTAAACAAGAAAAGAAATCGTAAAATAAATCATAAATCTAGCCATATTTTTCTTCCTCATCTTCTTCCTTCTTTCTCACCCTGAAGTCAATGACAACATATTCTTCTTAGTTGACGATTTGAGCATCTGAACAAGGTTGGTCGACATTTATTTCGCGATGTTGGCAATATCTGAACTCACAAAAATTATTGGGTGACTGTTGCCTTGTGATGTTGAGCAACAATGACGATGGGGCAAGGATAGGCTGGGGAGTTGGTGTTGGGCACTAGCAGCATAGAGGCTAGGACGACAACTCTGCTACCTCTTTGAGGTGCGCGATGATGGATTTATATTTCTTAGATTTTGGTATATCTAATTTTCTTTACTTTTTAGTTGCTGAATTTTTTAGTTATTGAATTTAAGTTCCAAGGATATATAGAGTGGTTGGAAGTGAAAAAAATAAGGTCACACGAAAGGATCCCATTTGGAAGTATAGTGTTCAAATTAAAATGTCGATAGAGGGTGCAAAAAAAGGATATAAATACTTGAAGTGTAATTTTTGTAGTAATAAGATTAAGGGAGTGTGAAAAAAGTGAAAGATCATCTTGGATGGACACACAAAAATGTGGCACCATATCCTAAACTACCTAAAGAAGTGAAATAATAGATAATTACATATATGAAAGACATTGATAATGCAAAGCATATTGCTCTATGAAAATTTGATGAGATGGTAGATTATGGATCTTAGTTTGGTAGTGGTAGTGGCACTCCATTAGATGAAGGTATGAATTCTTTCCCTAGTGGTAGTTATAGAGGACTTAGCACATCTATGGATCGATTTATGGTGAATGTAGGAGTAGGAGGTGATGATAAAATGATCGTTGCCCAAAAAATGTCACCAACGAGTGCTAAAGAGCATTGAAATCAAGTTTGTTTGGATATTTGAAAAATCTTCTTTTAGAGTGAGATCACATTTAAATGTGCAAGAAGCCCATCATATTTCAATATGTTGCATTTTGTTGGAAATTATGGTAGAGAATTGAAAGCTCCTACTGTTAGGAATGAGTTTCCTAATACACAGCAGAATGGTGGTGGGTTGGCCCAGTGTATAACAAAAAATTGTAACATATTTAAACTACTTTTAAATATGTGGATCCATTAATATACATACATTAATCATAAACAAGAAAATAATAAAGAACATACCTCTTGATGCCTATCAAGTGTCATTGCTATCTTTTCGTAAAATAATCGATCTTCCTATCAAAGCTGCTCCCAGGTACTCACACCAAGATCTTCCACAACGTTCTCTATACCTCAAGAAGTGTGTGGGCACTTAGAGAATAAATGATGGTATATTTCTGATTCAACTTGATGTACTCAACACTTGAGATCAAGAGAATAGGCCAGAAATTGGTTTTGTATCTTTTTCAAGGAGAGATAGAAAACTATCGTTCTTTTCTTAGATCAAATAAATTATGTCTTCTTCAGTATATTTTTATTTTCTGATAAGTCTAACTTAAATAGATTATATTCAAATTTAAAAAATAAATTTGTAACCAATTTATAATTTATCTTTTAATTAATTAATTATCTCATTAATGAAAATATCAAAAACTAACTTTTGAATTTTCCATTAATTAATTAATTAAATTAATAAAACTGAAAAATCTATCTCTGATTTTTTACACTACTCACTCCACACGGACTGTGTGTGTCGTGTAGCACCCTATAAATTAGGGATATTTGATTTTTCCACACTTATTTAGTTATTTATTCAAACTACCTTATCACATAAAATCCAACAACCTGATAATTAATTCAAATTTAAATTTATTATATTTTTAACTAATTATCAAATATAACTAATCATTTTAATAAATATCAATCTTTTAAATTCAAATCCAATTTGAACCTATCAGATTATTATCTTTCACTCAAATAAAGATATTTAATTAATTCTACCAATTAATTAATACTAATTTTGAAAATTAAATATTAATTTTATTATAATTTCAAAAATTATAATTAATTAATTATTTAATATAATTTCAAAAATTATATAACTAATTGTTAATTACAACTAATTTGTAATTAATTAATTAATCACTATTATCACATAATTGCATATTTGGCCCGAAGAACAAATTTCTTCTTAAATGTGTCTTTTAACTATTTTTCAATTTATATCAACTCTTGCCTTGAATAGTGTTGATAGAGCTGCTGTGGGGACCTATGGACCTATAATTCCGAGCTCCAATAAATTTGAGTAATTAAACTCTTTAATTAAATAATCTTAATTTATTAATCTCTTGATTACTCCACTATTAATATGAGAGTGCACTCTTGTAATTATAGACATTTCATTTACTGGGTACTTTATAATAATAAAGCGTCCATTGATATAATCATTACATACAAATTAACCCTCTAATAATGGTTCATAATTAACCGAGAATAAAATTACTGTTTTACCCTTTTAATTATATCTTGTTTCCTTAAGTACCATTGACTTTACTAGTGAAGGTTAATTCATAACTAAATTATGAATTCGAGCTCAATAACCTTTCAGTCCCAAAAGTCAACCCTTTAGAGAACCATTATTCAATCTCTTACGAGAAGGTATAGATTCCATATCTGTATACTATGTCCCCAGCCATTTACATTAATGAGTTCCCAAAACAAAAGCTTTTAGCCTGATCATTCTGACAGACCCTAACGAGTGAATCAAATAACGCATAAATAAGAGTTCATAGTAACTTCAGGATTAAGATCTACTTGTATATGATCATCAGTTGATATATTTAATTAATACTTTGAAACAGTATTTAACTAAGTATTAATAAACATATCTGGTCTAATTCTATATATTCTCTAATATATAAAGTATATCCTCTAAACTGTCCTACTAAACTAGTAATCTAGATCTATATCACATGTATTCATAATACTAGTGGATCGTACTTGCAGTAATTAATCTAAAGATTCCATAACTTTATTTTACTGGGAACTATTCAAGTTCATTTATCTCAAACACAATCCTCCTGTATCAATACGTGGTTGAGATCACATATATGAACTTAGGAATTTTTCTGATATTTACTTAATATTATCATAGAATAATATAGTCCATACAATATATGCATAACAAATTCTACTTATTTATTTATTTCTTAAAACAATGTCTACTACATATACTTTCACGGCACAATTCCCAACACCTAAAATTCATGAGATGCAGACTTGCATACTAAAAGAAGAAGAGAAAAAAAAAAACATAACAGACTGTAGATAAGATAAAAGCAACATGGAAACGACCATGGGTTTCATTATTTTCAGATGGTTGGTCTATTGAGATTGATTAAATATAATGGTTAAGTAGTCTTACACAACAATTTCATATAAGTTGAAGTGAAATTATGAATTTTTGTTGTAGGCATCTATACTTGATCTTTTTGGATCTAAAGTGATATAATGAGGTATGTAAACATGCCCAAAACTTTTGGTAACATTTGGAGGTGTTTAACGTCACTGTTGGAGAAGTTGACCAGTCTTAGAGGCGATGCGTCACAGGCCCTTTTTGCCTATGCTGAAAACTGAGTGGCGATGCATCGCTTTTAACTGGCAACGCGTCGCCTCTAGGTGGTGATGCATTGCCACTAAGTGTCGACACATTGCCTGATTATTTCATACATTACATATTTGGGTTCTAAATGATGTGTATGAAAGCTCTAATCATATTGGTTAGACTTAATGACGGTGCCTACACTATAAAGAGATCCTTTAGAGTTGCAAATGCTTGATCACACTTTTCAACTCTCTCTTTCTAACCTCTTTATCTCTCTAGCTCTCTAAGAACATTCATTTTCTCCAAGAAACTCACCAAGAATTGATTGACTTGTGTGATTTTCAAAGGCTTGTTTAATCTCACTTCTCATTCCATCTTAATGATTTTTCAAGCAACTTTGGGAGGCTTGGAATAGAGAATTTGGACAGCGATACTTCTTCGTGTATAAGTTATGAGTTCTTCATAACGATTTCTCTGACATAAGATGTTTTGATTTCGTTTTTGAGTTTTCCATTACTTTTTGTCATTTCTCTTTTGATAGCTCTATTATATTTTTCGTGGTAATTTCATTTATCTAGATTGTGCAATTTCGCTCTTCATTTTATGTCATTTTATAGAATGTAATTTATCTTTGAATTTTCAAGATTTACTTTCATACTATTCATGTGATTCCTGATTAGTCTCTAGGATTTGTATTAGTGAGATACTTATCTTAAGTCATTGTTGATTTAAAGTTTGAGAGCCATAAATTTCCAACAATCAAAATCTCTAAGGTCAAGGTTAATGCAATTAGTGGTGAGACTATTTTAACCTTAAGAGGAGGGAAACACGTTAATGCAATTGATGATGATATCATTGCAAACCTAAGTAAAGACACTAAGCTCAATGCATTTGATGTCGAGATCATTGCAACTTTGAGTGAAATTAATGCAATTTAAGGAAAGGTACAAGGATTGTAGTATGATACTTGTGCCACCATTCATGCAATCTACAATAAGATTCTTTTCAAAACCTTAGAAGTTTTAAAGGATGGACTTGAAGTCCAAATGGAAATTTAAAGAGATCTTAGGTACTTGGAAGGGACTGTATTTATTTGTTCTCCACCAATAGAAAGAAAGTGACCTTAACTAATGTAATCTGTTGACCCTCGAATTAGTCAACGACATGGAGTCAGATAAACGATATAAAGTAAGATAAAAATGAGAAGAACTCCAGACAAAAAGATAAACGACACAAACAATTTATAGTGGTTCGGCCCCAATAGATTGGTAACAACCTACGTCCACTTAGTGTTCTTATTGATGTAGTATTCCAAGAATAGTGATCAATGAATTTGGGTTCACGAGTTTCACTAAATCTTAGGTAAATACAATTGTGATGGATAACAACACTCTTTTTCTCTCTTAGAATCTCTCAGCTCAAGCGCTCTTAAGCCAAATGTTGGAAAAGCCAAAAGTCCCCCCTCTTGAGCCCTTTGATTCTTATTTATAGGCTCAAGGAGGTTTACATGGGCCAATGGGCCTTAATTATACTTAACACATGTGTATCTAAATAATAATGAAAATTACAATTAATACGTAATTACAAGATTGCATATTTCAAGGAAATAACTGAGTATATGCGACCAAGCTGGTCGCCCATGATTATGATACTTGATAAGCCAATGATCTCCTGGTCGAGGGTCGATGAGGATATGCTCACTTAAAACTGCCACGTGTTTCCCACGTGTAGATCAATCCTGCCACGTCATCAGGTAGTCTATTTTTGGGTAAACATTTGCCCCTCAAGTTTATTTTACTGCCACCAGCATAAAGTAAACTTAAACAATCAACCATTCGCGTGACCTGTCTGACCTGTCTGAGCTGCCAATGCCTTTTTAGAAAAGGTAACCAATCATGTCATTGCAGTATCCCAAAAGGCGATTTGACGGCTATCACATTTTTTCATGCCTCGAAAAATCATCCCCCATTATTACCTTATTAATCGTGCCTCAACCAATATAAATAACCCCTCGGTTTCACTTTTTACTTTTTAATCTCCCTTTTTCCCTCACGTATACTAAAGAACGAAGCATGAATGTGAAGAATGAAGCTGAAATACCCATAAAACTCAAACAACTTTGGAGATCTGCGAAGTTTTTGTTCAGTCACTCGAATCAACGCTCGTATCTCCCCTTCAACTTTTTATTCAAGTAAGTTTCTTGAGCTTCTTTGTCTCTGAGATGCCATGCAAAATTATCCCTTGAGTTTTCTAATTTGTTTTGGATTCTGAGTTCCCAAATGTTCTTGAAAAAATGATTGGGATAATCGGGCTAGTAGGTATTAATATGACAGGATAAGGAAAAAACACTAAACGAGGCTTAGTAATTGACTTAGAAATTGGGATTACTGATTTAGGGTGCAAAATTGAAGTAAAAATTCGATTTTTAGGCATTCGAAAAAAACTAGGTTTTTCCCTCCCTTTTTCAAAGTTGAAAAGTTTTCTTTGAAAAACTTTTCATTTATGCTTTTTAATCCATTTTTCAAACTGTTCGCATATTATTTAGTGTTTATGTTAGAATGTTGCTGATCGTATAAAAGTCTAACTTTTATACACGAGCAACGTTATTCCAGCGCTTCCACTTCTTTAGTCTATTGGCCGTAGATTCTCATCTCCCCTTCTCTGTTCGCAGATTTTCATGCACAACCCATGGGAGGTGAGAGGCCGATCGACGACGACTTGCTCGCCCTACTGCTCAAAGATCAAGAACAAATGTCGCTGCGATTCTCAGAAATTCCCTTTTCTCAACACAACCCCACAAACAGACCACTGACCAGTCCAACAAATATGGGTCGCGTGAAGTCCATCGCTCAAAGAAAAAATAATACAACCATGCCTTCTACTACTCAGCCTGCTCCTCGGGCTGAAACTCCTCCGACCACCCCTCAACATGTAAACACTTCCCCACCAGACATTCAAACCAAATCCCAACCTCACGACGTCCTCCGACCAGAGGTCGAATGGTACATGGCGCCTCCTAGTATTATTACAACAAGGATGGTAGCCAATTATCTCAAGAGGTACGGCCTTCCTGGGATAACCCTCATCAAGCCTTCGATCGACCAGTGGGCAAACCTGCCTAGGGGAGCCTTCAACGCCTAGTTGAGGTATCACATCGAGGCAGGGGCAACCTTGCCTCTACATCCATTTTTCCAAGGGGTGGTCGATTATTTTGAGGTCGCTCCTTTTCAAATCACCCCAAACGGATATAGAGTACTCTCCGCTCTCTATATCCTTTACAATCACAAGAAGTGACCCGTTCCTACGCCACATGAGATCAATTATTTGTTTGATCTCAAATCCAACCCCAACCACAACAACACGGGGTTCTTCCATTTCTACCACCAGGAATCTGCTCGCACCTTCCTGAGTGACACTACCTACAAGTCCAATGTGGGGAAGTACTTCCAAGAGTACTTTTTAACACCAGACCTAGTCGCCCACAACTTGGCCTTCACTGAAGGAGGTAAGTCATTTACTTACTGGTCGTTTGGTTTCTTTTAGCTTTCCTATACACATTTTAGAACTTCGGTGTCGTTCATGTCTATGGCATCGACCAGTCCCTACTCCAGACATGCAGATACGGGCAGCAGCCCTGGCCAACATGACAGACATCGAAAAGAGTGTCAAAGACCTAGTCACAGAGAATAACCTAAGGTTGGTCGACCTTCTTGCACCTCACCAGGATGTGAGGGAATGACAGAGGGAAGTGCTACCGAGGGAGAAGTTCCCGAGCAGCACCAGGATGTGCCACAACCCCCGAGGAGGAGGACTTTGGGAGTGACCATCAGGGAACCCTCCAGCACTCCGCAAGCAGCTGCTACCTCTGCTCAACATGGAAAAGGCAAGTAGAAGCTTTCTGAACACCCCGAGCCTATACTTGAGTCCTTAGATGAGAACGGTACTGACTTCTCACTCTTAGATAGTTTGTCCATTCCCTGTCATTTATTTGACGGGGACGACAACTTTAAATACGCGACTAGTTAAGATTCAGACTTCTTCATGGCAGAGAGTGAGTGTAGTAGTAGTACAATAGATAATGTAATGACCAGTAGTTGTAGCTCAGGTATTTTACTTATAATTTATTTTCTCTCCATTTCCTTGTCTTTTTTGTATGACAACTTTCCCTGATTGATCGTGTAACGACCCAAATTCGCTAATAAGGCTTAAGGGCCTTGATTAGTGTGCCAGGAGGGCATTAATGGAATAAATATGTGATATATGTGAGAACCACATTATTATGTGGACAGGTTCACAGAGCACGACTCAAGACGATTCTAGGGTCAGATAGCGGGAAAAGTCACAACGGGGCTTAAGATATGACTTTGGATAAGTCGGGGGTACTTTTAGATAGCGGGTAGTGATTTGGATTATCGGTTCATGAAAATACATATATGGAGATATATTTGAGGTTAGAATGTCTAGGCGGGAATATTGGAGGATTTTGCCATTTTGGCCTCGGGGACGGTTCCGGCGCCCCGAGCCTCGGGATTAACTTAACAAATAAGTTAGACATAAAGAAGCTTTTAGAAGAAAAACACAAACTGACTAAACACTTTACCTCAGCTCACTATCACGTTCAAGGAAAACTAAGGAAAGGAAACACAGAAAAACAGGGGAAACAAGCTGGAATTTCTGAGTTTGGTGGTGAGGATTTGGAGGTTTAGCTCAGGAGTAAATCAAGAATTAAAACAGGGATTAAGGCAGAATTAAGAGGGAAAAACTTGGGGACTTAGCTTGACTTTGGCTTGGTGAAGTGATTCAACAGAAAAGGTGATAAAAGCTTAGGCTCAGGACCGGATCGTGCTTGAGGGGCGTTGCTCGTAATTCGATAACCGTACATACTAAAGGTAAGAAAACTGCACCTGATTGAATATATGAGACGGGACTAAGGGCTCCCTATTGTAAATGCTTGAAAATATGGTATTATACCATGCAAGCCATTTAGTGAACCAACGGCCTAAGGGTGCCAAGGGTTTCACTAGCGCACAAGGCGCGGCTCGGCCACTGGTAGCCGAGGACAGCTTATTATGCACTGAGCTCGGTTTAAGCGGGCTGGAGTCAGTGGGTTAAACAGAGGGTGTGGCCTAAGTCGTCGGCCCTGAATATTATGTGATATGAGTATTATATGTGATAGAATGTATCTTGTATTAGATTGCATATGCTGAATATATGTTGAAGATTATCTGAAGGGAATACATGCCTACTGAACTGTTTGTCTGTTATCATTGTTTGAGATATTTATGATGTTTTCTTGCTGGGCCTTGGCTCACGGGTGCTACGTGGTGCAGGTAAAGGCAAGGGCAAATTAGATCAGCCCTGATTGGAGAGCTCAGCGAGCAGAATGTACATAGCCAGGTGCTCGGCTGCCACGGTTGAGATCTAAGCAAGGACATGGAACCTAAAAACTGTTTGTTTTGCCTTAGTATGGCTAGTGGATGTTCATGTATTTTTGAGAGTCTGTAAACTTGTTCTAACTTTGTTTTTATATGGGATCCCATGTTTACTACAGTTTAAATATGTGAAATTAGTCTTTTGAGACCAAAACCTTTTTAATCTTAGCTTTTACATGTTCAGTGACACGTTTTCAAACTAATGACTTGATTAGCAAGTCATGCACCTTTATAAGTACACAGTGTAATGGTCTTGGCTATCCAGGGCGTTACAACTTGGTATCAGAGCGTCCTAGGTTTATGGGTTCCTGAAGACAGCCTGGGCATGTACATTCGCTGCTGGAGACAAGCTCGAGTCAGGGTTTGGTAATGTGTATATGTGTGCTTATGTGCTTGGGATGAGCTATGCATGATGTTATTTACTGAATTGCTAGGAAGCATGAGATACTAATAGGGCCTGGCCCTTGACTGCTGTGTGAAAATATTGAGGCATGTTTATTAACATTGTTGTGCATGTAAATGAGTATATGGATGATTAATGGTTTATGGTGCATGGATGCTTATATGTGTTGGTTACCTATGATTGATTATGCTCTATTGATGAGTTTTGGAGAAGCTTTCACCCTGTCATTGTGGTCTGACCGCCGAGTCGATTTTTGCAGATTGACTTGGATAGCTATGCATCCAAGGAAATCCTCATGACTAGCCGGCACTGGGTCCGGGACCAGGGGCAAGGACCAGGGCCAGACACCTCCGCCAGTCCTTGAGAACTAGCAGCAGTTAATGGCAGAGATGCAGGCTCGGTTACAGAGTCAAGACGAGTTGATTCGTATTCTGCAACAGCAGGCTCCATCAGGGAGTGCTACCCCTTCTTTACCACCTGCAGTGGTACCAACTATGCAGCCTGGGGAGGTTGTTAACAAGTGGGAACCGTTATATGAGCGGTTCAGGAAGCAGCAACCCCCAGTTTTTTAAGGTGGACCAAATCCGTTGAAAGCCGAGCAGTGGCTGACTATGATTACAGTAATTTTGGATTTTATGAGAATTGAGGGGCAGGATAGAGTGGCCTGTGCCACTTATATGTTGAGGGAGGATGCCCGTATTTGGTGGGAAGTGGCATCGCAGACCAGAGATGTTGCCACTTTGACTTGGGAAGGTTTCAAGGATTTGTTTGGTCCGAAGTACTACAATGTTGCTGTCAGGACAGCAAAAGTCAATGAGTTTGTGAGTTTGGTACAGGGCAATATGACTATTACTGAGTATGCCCTGAAATTTGATAGGCTCGCGAAGTTTGCACCAGATCTTGTGCCAACTGATGCTGCTAGGCAAGATCGTTTTATCAAGGGGATTAATGCTATGATAGCCCGGGATGTTAGGATCACGACGGTGCCTGGAGGAACAACTTATGCCCATGCCGTTGAGAGGGCTCTTACCGCTGAGGAAGCGGAGAACAAGATATGGAAGGAGAGCGCGGTAAGGCATGAGGGCCGCAGGGCGGTGCCTCCTTATTCAGGGGCAGGTAGGGGCGGAGGCCCCAACGACTTCAAGAGGAAGACTCCTGACACTTCGACCGCTCCTGATCTTGATAGGAGGGGTCGGGGTGGTCAGGGTGGCCGTCAGGGTGGCGGTGAGGCATGGCGGACCTATCTAGAGTGCCCGAGGTGTAGAAGACGCCATCTGGGCGAGTGCCGGGCCAAGGCATGTTTTGTGTGCGGGGTGATGGGGCATCTCAGGAAAGACTGCCCAACGGTGAAGAAAGGTGAAGCGCGAAAGGTGGATAGCTTGACTTCAGCTCGAGTATTCACCTTGACTCAGGCGGAGGCTGAGGCTAGTCCCTTAGTAGTGACAGGTCAGCTTTCTAGTGCTGGCTTTCCTTTTACAGTATTGATTGATTCTGGTTGTAACGACCCAAATTCGCTAATAACGCTTAAGGGCCTTGATTAGTGTGCCTGGAGGGCATGATGGGATTTATGTGTGTGACTTTAATGAGTTAAATGCATGATTATGATTTAAAGCATGTTATATGACTATTTGACTATTTGAGATGCATGACTATGTGTATTAGTATGTATGTAGGCCCTGATTGTGTGAAAAAGGGCATAATTGTAATTTTGGCCATTTTGGGCACAACTGTTTTGATATCTATGATCTGTGACTCGAGACGATCCTAGATTGAGCGGATTAGCGGAAAAGTCAAAGCGGGAAATTATTAGAGACACTCGAGGAATTAGCGGGAATTGGGTAAAATGACTAAAGTGGCCCTACATGGATAGAAGGGTGTAGAATTAATAGGGAGGGCATTTTGGTCAATAGGCTTATTAGAGAAAAGTTTATTTAAGCTTTATACTTAGTGGGATTGGTAGAAAAGAGTTATAAGGCTGTGGAAAAGAAAGAAAAAGGAAGAAAAAGAAAAGAGAGAAAAAACAGAGGGGTTTTGTTTCAAAGGAACGGTTTGTGGTTCTCCCACCATTTCCCTTCAATTTTCTTGGAGTTAAGCTCAGAGGAGAGTTAGGGTAGGCTGAGCATCAAGGATCGTAAGCTAGACTTGAAGATTGGCAAGGGATTAGCAAGAACACATCAAAAATTGAGGTAAGTTTTTAGAAATTTCAGTTTTAGGGTTTGACTGGTTTGAGCTGTGTATTTAAGCTGAATTGATGGGGATTTTAGGGGAATTCGGGCCAAGGTTGAGAAGGAGCAAGCTAAGGAGGTCTAGGGTTGAACTCAAGGTCAAATTTCCATCCACGGTATGAATTCTAAGTCTTTAACTTTGATGTTTGACTAAATTTCTGGGTTTAGGGTTAACTATGGTAGACTTTGAGATTTGGGATTGCATGAGCTTGGGTTATGAGTTCTTGGGATGCTTGGGATGTGTGGGAGGTGTTGATAAGTTTGTTTTTGGGTTTGGGAAAGATTTGGACAAGTTTGGGGTTGAATTGGTTGAAAGAAATCGTAGAAAACGAAATTGGGTGTTGCCTGTCTGCAACTAGCGCTACAGTGGGGGGCTCGGGTTTGGTCCTGAGGCTAGGTTTTGGACTTGAGGTTTGGTGATGACTTTGACCTATGAATTTTGTTTAGGTGAGCGCTAGGGCTCGAGTGGGATCGTGCTCGAGGAGTCAAGTGATCAAAGCTATCGAATTGAAAGGTAAGAAAACCGTAGCACCTGAGAATAGGGCATGGGCCCATAGTGTCATTGCAGGGCATGGCCCTAGATTGTATTACGTGCTAAAGTATCACCTTAAATGAATTATTATATGTTTGAATGATTATTTCAAGATGTAATATATGTGTAATTGAGCGAAATGAACTGCTAAGGCCGAGGGCGGCAAGGCCGAGAGCGGTGAAGGTCGAGAACCGCTGTGGGGCCGGAAGTAACACTTCGCACATGGGGTGCTTATTGTTAGGGTAGAACCCAATGGATACATGGATTATCCTTACGGTAATGATCGAGATCCCAGGCTTTGGTAATGCTTCTGGGGCAGCATGGCCGTGTTTGCTCAGTTTGATGGTATTCCTGTTTATCTGTGGATTATATGTTAACTATATAATATGCATATGTTATATACTGTATGAGTTTTCTTGCTGGGCTTCGGCTCACAGGTGTTCTATGTTGCAGGTAAAGGCAAAGAGTTAGTCAACCAGCCATGAGTATGGAGAGCGTGGGGGCGGCGCGTACATGTTCGGCTTGCCCGACTGCTTTGGTTGGGGGCATTTTTGAATAGGGCTGTATTAACTTGTTCTTTTGATAGTTAACCAAGTGTAAATCCATTTTTGAGTTGTAAATATTTGGTAAACCTTATTTTTGGGATCCTAGATGTTTGATACTTAATGTTTTCAATGAAACTAAGCATTTTCAATGATTACAGCCTTAACTTCTAGTTTAGTCACACTTTTGGTTTAAGAAACCTCGTAGAGTCAGTTAGTTGCACAATTTCCATTTTAAACTCACTTAGTAACGACTCTAAGGTAGTAGGGCGTTACAACTTGGTATCAGAGTGAGCCAAGGTTTATTGGTTCTGGAGATTGACCGAACATGTACGCACGCTGCCATTGAAAAGCTCGACTCAGGGTTGATTGGTATGGTTGATTAATGTATTTGAATTTGTGTTTGAATGCCTTGGTTACCTACTTATATTATAATGAGCATGATGAGTGAAATATCATATGCATGATGCCAGGGCAAGGCCCGCTGTGTGCTCTATGCTATCTGTATGTTATTTGGATTGTTGATCTTGGTTTGTTGTTGAGATTGAGAGGTGGAATTGGATCTTGTTATCATGCCTGATGAGCGGTGTCACTGATTTCAGGCATTTAGTTGTAATGCCTCAGCAATCATCTAGACTCCGCGGCAATCGGGCCGAGGATGACAATCAGGGTCAGGACCCTCCACCTGCTCCTCAAAACTGGCAGCAGATATTAGCAGAAATGGAGGCTAGATTGAAGAAAACAGAGGAAGAACTTAGTCAGTTGAGGCAGCACGCTCCTCCACAAGTCACTGGGTTACCACTACAGCAGAGTGTAGCACCAGCTCCAGTTCAGCCTGTGGTTGAGAACAGGTTGGAACCTCTGTACGAAAGATTCAGAAAACAGTAACCTCCTACCTTCGAGGGTGGATCAGACCCACTGCGGGCCGAGCAGTGGATGAATATGATTTCAGTAATCTTGGATTTCATGAGGGTTGAAGGAAAGGAAAGGGTTGATTGTGCCAGCTATATGCTTAGAGATGATGCACGAATATGGTGGGATGTAGTAAGGCAGTGAAGGGATACTACAACTATGACTTGGGAAGACTTTAAGAGCATTTTTAATGAGAAATACTACAGTGTAGCAGTTCGAGCAGCGAAGGTTGATGAGTTTATCAACCTGACTCAGGGCAGGTTATCAGTCACTGAGTACGCCCTGAGATTTGACAGATTGGCGAAGTTTGCGCCAGATTTAATGCCGACTGATGCGGCCAGGAGAGATTGGTTTATACGGGGATTGAATGTGATGATCGCCCGCGATGTGAGTATTACCTTAAACATGGAGACTACCACCTATGCCCAGGTAGTGGATAAAGCCCTTACTGCAGAGAGGGCTGAGGATCAGATCTGGAAGGATAGCGCTGCTAGGCGCGATACCAGGAGGATGGTGCCTCCTTCTTCTGGGCCTAGTCGGGGCAGTGGTCCCAGTGAGCAGAAAAGAAGAGCACCAGATTCATTTGTTCCTTATGGTTCTGATAGGAGGGTTTGCGGTTTTATTGGTGGCCGTCAGGGCAGAAATGACAACTGGAGGAGCTTTCCGATGTGTCCTCGATGCAGGCGATGACATCAGGGCGAGTGCCAGACCAGGGCATGTTTTATTTGTGGGAGCACCAATCATTTGAAGAAGGACTTCCCACAAGCTAAGAAAGAGGAGTCAAAGCAGGAGACAGCCTCGCTCCTGCTAGGGTATTCACTTTGACTCAGACTGAGGCGGAGACCAGTCCCTCAGTTGTGACAGGTCAGATTTTTAGCGCTGGTTCTTTGTATACTGCATTGATTGATTCTGGGGCTACTCACTCATTTGTATCTGCTAGGGTGATTGATCAACTTTGTAGACCTAGAATTTTGTATGCTAGGGTTTTCAGACTTTATTGCCAACAGGAGAACTGGTAGTCTCTAGGAGATGGGTTAGAGCATTACCAGTAGTAATAGACGGTAGGGAATTGTTTGTTGACCTAGTTGAACTAGATATGGACGATTTTGACATGATACTAGGAATGGATTGGTTAACGAGGAATGGAGCAACAATTGACTGTAAGCGACGAATGGTGACTTTTGAACCAGAAGGCGAGGTACCCTTTGTGTTTATGGGGACGGTGAATGGACTGCGGGTGCCTATGATCTCAGCACTAAAGGCTAGAGACCTAATGCAGGAGGGTTGCATAGGATTCCTAGCGAGTGTTGTAGATTCCTCTAAGGTGGCAGCAGTGGGACCGAATGAAACCAGAGTGGTCTGTGAGTTTCCAGACTTGTTTCCAACAGATCTTCTAGGATTGCCGCCACAGCGGGAGATTGAATTCGTCATAGAGTTGGTTCCAGGAGCAGAGCCAGTGTCCAAGGGACCTTACAGAATGACTCTGGCAGAGTTAAAGGAATTAAAGATTCAGTTACAGGAGCTACTGGATTTGGGGTTTATCAGACCGAGTTTCTCGCCATGGGGTGCTCCAGTGTTATTTGTTAAGAAAAAGGATGGATCGCTCAGGATGTTCATTGACTACAGGGAGTTGAATAAGTTGACCATCAAGAACAAGTATCCATTGCCTAGGATTGACGATTTATTTGATCAGCTTAAGGGGAGTATAGTGTTTTCAAAGATTGATCTTCGATCAGGCTATTACCAGTTGAGGATCAAAGAAGAGGACGTACCAAAGACTTCTTTTTGGACGCGGTATGGGCATTATGAATTTTTGGTTATGTCCTTTGGATTAACCAATGCCCCAGCAGCATTTATGGATTTGATGAACAGAATTTTCAAAGATTATCTGGATAAGTTTGTGATTGTTTTTATTGATGATATTCTAGTGTACTCCCAGTCAGAGACAGAGCATGAGCATCATCTGCGCCTGGTGTTGCAGCGGCTGAGAGAGCATAAGTTATATGCTAAGTTTAGCAAGTGCGATTTCTGGTTATCGCAAGTTACATTTCTGGGCCATATTATCAGTAAGGATGGGTTACTGGTTGACCCAAGTAAGATAGAAGCAGTGAGAGATTGGCCTAGACCAAGCAGTGTTCCTGAGGTTAGAAGTTTCCTGGGACTAGCAGGTTACTACCGGCGGTTTGTAGAGGGGTTCTCCAGAATTGCTACTCCATTGACAGAGTTGACGAGAAAGAAGACCAAGTATGTGTGGACAGATCGTTGTGAGAACAGCTTTAAAGAGTTGAAGCAGTGATTGATTACTACACTAGTGCTGAGCCTGCCGACAGATAATGAGAAGTTTGTGGTCTATTGTGACGCTTCTAGACAGGGTCTGGGATGTGTGTTGATGCAGGCTGGGAAAGTGATAGCTTATGCATCGAGACAATTAAAGGAGTATGAGCAGAGATATCCCACGCATGATCTGGAGTTAGCTGCAGTGGTATTCGCACTTAAGGTTTGGAGACACTATCTGTATGGTGAAAGATGCGAGATATACACTGATCACAAAAGTTTAAAGTATTTCTTTACCCAGAAGGACTTGAATATGCGCCAGAGGCGGTGGCTAGAGTTGGTAAAGGATTACGATTGTGATATCCTGTACCATCCTGGGAAGGATAATGTAGTGGCTGATGCATTGAGCTGGAGGGGCCCAGGACAGTTGTATAGTTCGAGGCAGATATCTGACAGATTAGCTGAAGAGATGACCAGAGCAGGTATAGAGTTAGTGGTTGGTAGGTTAGCCAACATTACTCTTCAGTCAACGCTCCTTGAGAGGATTAGGGAAGCACAGGGAATGGATCCCTAGTTAGCTGAACGTAGAGAGAATGTCCTAACTGGATCAGCTAAGGACTTCTCTATCTCTGAGATGGGTTTATTGAAGTACAAGGGACGGATTTGTGTTTCGATTGATCCAGTCATTCGGTGAGAGATTCTAGACGAGTCTCATACCACTCCCTACTCTTTGCACCCAGGTTCTACGAAGATGTACCATGACTTAAAAGTTTTGTACTGGTGGTCAGGCATGAAGAGGGATGTGGTGGACTATGTGGCTAGATGCTTAACCTGTCAACAAATTAAGGCTGAACATCAGAGGCCATCAGGGTTATTACAGCCTCTACGGATTCCCGAGTGGAAATTGGAGGATATTGCCATGGACTTTGTGGTGGGATTGCCGAAGACTGTGGGTCAGCATGACTCGGTGTGGGTGATTGTGGACAGGTATACTAAGTCCGCCCACTTCTTGCCTGTGAGGATAACTTATACTGTGGAGCAGTATGCAGAGCTATATGTGAAGGAGATTGTTCGACTTCATGGGGCTCCGAGGTCGATAGTATCCGACAGAGACCCCACTTTCACTTCCAAGTTTTGGGAGAGCCTACAGAAGACAATGGGCACACAGCTTCGGTTTAGTACCGCTTATCATCCTCAGACAGATGGACAGTCTGAGAGGACGATTCAGATACTGGAGGACATGTTACGAGCTTGTGTGTTGGATTTTGGGGGATCTTGGAGTAGGTATCTCCCTCTGATTGAGTTCTCGTACAATAATAGTTATCAGGCGACTATCGGAGTGGCTCCATACGAGATGTTGTATGGAAGGAAGTGCAGATCACCGATACACTGGGATGAGGCAGGTGAGAGAAAGTATTTAGGTCCTGAGATGGTTCAGAGGACCAATGAGGCACTTGAGAAAATTAGAGCTCGTATGCTCGCCTCCCAGAGTCGCCAGAAGAGTTATTAGGATCAGAGACGCAAGAGCGTGGAATTTCAGGTTGGTGTTCATGTATTCCTCGGGGTTTCACCCCTGAGAGGAGTAAAACGATTCGGAGTTCGGGGCAAGCTGAGTCCCAGGTTTGTTGGCCCCTTTGAGGTTCTAGAGCAAGTTGGGGAGGTGGCTTACAGGTTAGCAATGCCTCCAGCTCTATCAGGGGTTCATGACGTGTTTCATGTATCCATGCTCCGGAAGTATGTATCGGATATTACCCATGTGTTGAGCTATGAGAACTTGGAGTTGGATCAGGATTTATCATATGAGGAAAGGCCTGTTCAGATCCTTGATAGAAAGGACAAAGTCTTGAGGAACAAGACCATCGCCTTGGTTAAAGTATTGTGGAGGAATAGCAAAGTTGAAGAGGCAATGTGGGAACTGGAGTCGGATATGCGGGAGCGCTATCCCGAGTTGTTCAGGTAAATTTCGAGGACAAAATTTTCATTAGGAGGGGATAGTTGTAACGACCCAAATTCGCTAATAACGCTTAAGGGCCTTGATTAGTGTGCCTGGAGGGCATGATGGGATTTATGTGTGTGACTTTAATGAGTTAAATGCATGATTATGATTTAAAGCATGTTATATGACTATTTGACTATTTGAGATGCATGACAATGTGTATTAGTATGTATGTAGGCCCTGATTGTGTGAAAAAGGGCATAATTGTAATTTTGGCCATTTTGGGCACAACTGTTTTGATATCTGTGATCTGTGACTCGAGACGATCCTAGATTGAGCGGATTAGCGGAAAATTCAAAGCGGGAAATTATTAGAGACACTCGAGGAATTAGCGGGAATTGGGTAAAATGACTAAAGTGGCCCTACATGGATAGAAGGGTGTAGAATTAATAGGGAGGGCATTTTGGTCAATAGGCTTATTAGAGATAAGTTTATTTAAGCTTTATACTTAGTGGGATTGGTAGAAAAGAGTTATAAGGTTGTGGAAAAGAAAGAAAAAGGAAGAAAAAGAAAAGAGAGAAAAAATAGAGGGGTTTTGTTT
The DNA here is from genome assembly GCF_963169125.1 of Humulus lupulus. NCBI lineage: Eukaryota > Viridiplantae > Streptophyta > Magnoliopsida > Rosales > Cannabaceae > Humulus > Humulus lupulus. Next base: position 159,084,492 of record NC_084796.1, read on the forward strand.
CAAAGGAATGGTTTGTGGTTCTCCCACCATTTCCCTTCAATTTTCTTGGAGTTAAGCTCAGAGGAGAGTTAGGGTAGGCTGAGCATCAAGGATCCTAAGCTAGACTTGAAGATTGGCAAGGGATTAGCAAGAACACATCAAAAATTGAGGTAAGTTTTTAGAAATTTCAGTTTTAGGGTTTGATTGGTTTGAGCTGTGTATTTAAGCTGAATTGATTGGGATTTTAGGGGAATTCAGGCCAAGGTTGAGGAGGAGCAAGCTAAGGAGGTCTAGGGTTGAACTCAAGGTCGAATTTCCATCCACGGTATGAATTCTAAGTCTTTAACTTTGATGTTTGACTAAATTTCTAGGTTTAGGGTTAACTATGGTAGACTTTGAGATTTGGGATTGCATGAGCTTGGGTTATGAGTTCTTGGGATGATTGGGATGTGTGGGAGGTGTTGATAAGTTTGTTTTTGGGTTTGGGAAAGATTTGGACAAGTTTGGGGTTGAATTGGTTGAAAGAAATCGTAGAAAACGAAATTGGGTGTTGCCTAACTGCAACTAGCGCTACAGCGCTAGTCCTTGGGCGCTGTAGCGCTAGGCCCTGTTTCTGGGGAGGTTCAGTTCTGCTTATAGCGCTAGAGCGCCCTCTTTTGAGCGCTGTAGCGCTACCCTGTTCCCAAAAAGGGGTTTTTGGGTTATTTTTGAGGGATTTTGACCTAGGGTTCGGGGTTCGATCCCACCACCTTGTTTTGTGGATCTAGGACTTCCCGGGGGGCTCGGGTTTGGTCCCGAGGCTAGGTTTTGGACTTGAGGTTTGGTGATGACTTTGACCTATGAATTGTGTGTAGGTGAGCGCTAGGGCTCGAGTGGGATCGTGCTCGAGGAGTCAAGTGATCAAAGCTATCGAATTGAAAGGTAAGAAAACCGTAGCACCTGAGAATAGGGCATGGGCCCATAGTGTCATTGCAGGGCATGGCCCTAGATTGTATTACGTGCTAAAGTATCACCTTAAATGAATTATTATATGTTTGAATGATTATTTCGAGATGTACTATATGTGTAATTGAGCGAAATGAATGGCTAAGGCCGAGGGCGGCAAGGCCGAGAGCGGTGAAGGTCGAGAACGACTGTGGGGCCGGAAGTAACACTTTGCACATGGAGTGCTTATAGTCAGGGTAGAACCCAATGGATACATGGAGTATCCTTACGGTAATGACCGAGATCCCAGGCTTTGGTAATGCTTCTGGGGCGGCATGGCCGTGTTTACTCAGTCTGATGGTATTCCTGTTTATCTGTGAATTATATGTTAACTATATAATATGAATATGTTACATACTGTATGAGTTTTCTTGCTGGGCTTCGGCTCACGGGTGCTCTGTGTTGCAGGTAAAGGCAAAGATTTAATCAACAAGCCATGAGTATGGAGAGCGTGGGGGCGGCGCGTACATGTTCGGCGTGCCCGACTGCTTTGGTTGGGGGCATTTTTGAATATGGTTGTATTAACTTGTTCTTTTGATAGTTAACCAAGTGTAAATCCATTTTTGAGTTGTAAATATTTGGTAAACCTTATTTTTGGGATCCCAAATGTTTGATACTTAATGTTTTCTATGAAACTAAGCATTTTCAATGATTACAGCCTTAACTTCTGGTTTAGTCACACTTTTGGTTTAAGAAACCTCGTAGAGTCAGTTAGTTGCACAATTTCCGTTTTAAACTCACTTAGTAATGACTCTAAGGTAGTAGGGCGTTACACTGGTGCTACACATTCTTTTGTTTCTAGTAGGGTGATTGATAGACTGTGTAGACCTAGTGAGTATCGGACTGCGGGGTTTGGGACTTTGTTGCCTACAGGGGAGCTGGTAGTCTCTAGGAGGTGGATTAGGGCACTGCCAATGATGGTTGATGGTAGGGAACTCTCGGTGGATTTGATTGAATTAGATTTGGGAGACTTTGATATGATTCTAGTAATGGATTGGCTGGCTAGGTATGGAGCTACGATTGACTGCAGGATGAAGATGGTTACCTTTGAGCCTGAGGGCGAGAACCCTTTTGTCATTGTGGGTGTGGTGTCTGGACCCCGCATACCTATGATTTCAGCGTTGAGAGCCAGGGACTTGCTGCAGGGGGGATGCATAGGCTTTCTGGCTAGTGTGGTGGATACCACCAGGGTTATGCCGGCAGGGCCGGGTGAGACCAGATTGGTGTGCAAGTTATTGGATGTCTTCCCTGAGGATTTACCAGGGTTGCCACCACGTAGGTGTTAGGAGTGTGTCCTAAAAGGATGTAAAGACATTTGTTTTTTCTGTGAATAAATAAATACAATGGTTTATTATTATTGTCATATTTAGATTGTTAAATTATTGTTTGAATAATTTTGTAAATATCAGAAAAATTCCATATTCATTATTGAGGATGTGATCTTGTATTAGTACGAGAGAATTAAGATCACATGAATGAATAAAAATGGTCAACAACGACAAATTAAAGTTATGGAATTCTTTAATTGGAGTTGTAAGTACGGTTTACTGAGTATCATAATGATACAAATAATCTAGATTCGGATTATTGATGTGGTAAGACATCTTGGTAAAGGTGCTTTATATAATATGATTATATATGACATGGATCGATGTGAATTAAAGTCTTTATCCAAAAACCATTTAACAATAAAGACTTGTAATTCATATCATAACAGATGATCATTTATAGATCAACCTAAATCCTGAGTGTTCATGAACTCCTGTTCATGTTTATTAAATCTTTTGATTCACTCGTTAAGGTCTCTTCAAAGAATGAGGCTAATGACTTTTGTTTTGGAGATTTAATATCATGGATGGCTGGGAACATGTATCAACAACACGGAATCTAATCTTTCCTAACGGATCGTATATTAGTTCCCTTAAGGGTTAATTCTGGAACTGAATGATTTTGAGCTCAAATCTATAATTAGATTATAGATTAATTATTCACTAGTGAATTAATGGTACTTAAGGAATAAGAAATAAATTAGAAAGGTTAAATGGTAATTCTTCCATTCTAATTTATGAACTAATTAATTAGAGGGTTGAACTATTGTAGGATGGTTATATCAATGGACGACTTAAGAAAAAGATTTCTGTAAAAGTATATCTATAACATAAAGAGTGCAATTCTGAATTTATAGTGGAGTAATATCAGAATTAATAAATTAACTATTATAATTAAAGAGTTTAATTATTTAGTTTCAATTTATTGGAGCTTAATGTTATAGGTCCATGGTCCCCAGAATGGCTCAAACAATCACTGTCAAAGGCAAATACAAAAATGGGTAAAAAGGACTTATGTGATAAGTAAAATATTTTTCTATGTATCAAACATAATTATTGTTTAATTATGTGTAATTAATTAATTAAGAATTAATTAATTATTTGATTTAACAAAAATATAATTAATTTTGAATTAATTTATTTTTGGGATTTTTGGTATTTAAATAATAATAAAAATTGGGAAAAATCACATGCATGCACATGCATGTGGTACACGTGTGGCACAGTGCACATGCACTGTGCTACACGCATAAGAGATAGACTTGGTCTCTTGATTCCACAATTTTAGTTATTTAAATATTAAATAAATAATGAGATATTTTGATTTGATTTAAATATTATTATTTAAACAAAAATCTGATAACTGATCAGTTATTTTGAATTTGTTTAAAATAACAAATATTTTAATATATTGGATATTATTAAATATTGGATATCAGTTTTCACAGAACGTAAGTTTTCAGGGATAGAAAAATATCTAGGATTCTCTCAGAGAAAAAGATCAGTGACAAAACAAAGGTCATTGTTCTTCACAAAACCTAGGTCCAAACTTTATCAGATCTCATGTGTTGAGAATATCTGATAAATAGTTATTGCCTATTATTTGTATAGCGAGCCCACACTCGTTCTTTGGGTGACTGAGAACATTTTGGAAGATCTTGGTGTGAGATCTCAAGGATTCAGCCATACGAAAAGATAGCAGCAAGGAAGGACCTGAGGTAATGTTTCTATTCTTGTCCTTGATTCAATATATATATGAGTGTGAAGAAGTAGATCTAGAAATCTTATGGGATTAATTTGACAATTTGATTGTTGTTCCACTACGCATAATCTCTGATTTGATCAATAAAAACCAACAGTAGGGAGATACAATTTGAGATTGAGTTGGCACCAGGGACAGAACCAGTTTCAAGGACACCATGTGGGATGGCACCAGCAGAACTAAAAGAGTTGAAGATATAGTTGCAAGAACTTCTGGATTTGGGGTTTATTAGGCCTAGCTACTCTCCATGGGGCGCTCCAGTGTTGTTTGTTAAGAAGAAGGACGGGACTCTAAGGATGTGCATCGATTACAGAGAATTGAACAAGTTAACTATTAAGAATAAGTACCCTCTACCAAGGATTGATGACTTGTTCGATCAATTGCAAGGGAAGATGGTGTTCTCAAAGATTGATCTTCGATCTGGTTATCACCAGCTGAGGATCAAGGATGAGGATATACCAAAGACAGCTTTCCAGACACGTTATGGGCATTATGAGTTCTTGGTCATGTCTTTTGGTCTGACCAATGCCCCAGCAGCTTTCATGGATTTAATGAATAGGGCGTTCAAGGACTTTTTGGACCAGTTCGTCATTGTCTTCGTCGACGACATCTTGGTATACTCCAGGTCAGAGGCAAAGCATGAGCAGCATCTCCGGCAGGTTTTACAGAGGTTAAGGGAGCATCAGTTGTACGCCAAGTTTAAGAAGTGTGAGTTTTGGCTACCAGAGGTGACCTTTCTTGGACATATAGTTGGGGCAGAAGGGATTAAGGTGGATCCATCCAAGGTCGAAGCGGTTAGAGATTGGCCGAGACCGAGGAATGCCTCGGAGGTGCGGAGTTTCCTTGGGTTGGCTGGTTACTACAGGCGGTTTGTAAAGGGGTTCTCGAAGATCTCTTCACCAATGACAGAATTGACAAGAAAGAATTGGAAGTTCATCTGGTCAGAGAAGTGTGAGAATAGCTTCCAGGAATTGAAGCGACGACTTATCTCTGTGCCTGTGTTAAGTCTTCCTTTGGAGGAAGGGAAGTTTGTGGTTTACTGTGATGCATCCAGGTTGGGCTTAGGCTGTATGTTGATGCAGAATGAGAAAGTTATAGCCTATGCATCTCGACAGCTGAAGGATTATGAGCAGAGGTATCCGACTCATGATTTAGAGTTAGCGGCAGTGGTATTTGCACAGAAGGTATGGCGTCATTATCTATATGGAGAGAAGTGCGAGATCTTCACTGATCATAAGAGTATGAAGTATTTCTTCACGCAGAAGGATCTGAATATGAGAAAGAGACGTTGGTTGGAGTTGGTTAAGGATTATGATTGTGATATCCTTTACCACCCTGGGAAAGCCAACGCGGTGGCAGATGCGTTGAGACGGAGGGGCCCAGGACAATTGTATAGTTCTACAAAGATCTCGAGAGAATTGGCTGATGAAATGGTTAGGGCAAAGATAGAACTGGTGGTGGGGCAGTTAGCCAATATCACTTTGCAGTCGACCCTATTAGAGCGGGTCAAGGAGGGTTAGTTGACGGATGTGCAGTTGCAGGACAGTAGGCAACATGCCTTAGCAGGGACAGCTAAGGATTATTCAGTTTTAGAGACAGGTCTGCTTCGATATCAGGGATGGATATGTGCTCCGGCGGATGAGGGGATTAGGCGTGAGATATTAGATGAGTCCCACACTACGCCGTACTCACTTCATCCGGGTACCACGAAGATGTATCAAGATCTACGGACGTTATACTGGTAGCCCGGGATGAAGAAGGATGTAGTTGAGCATGTATCTAGATGTTTAACCTGTCAGCAGGTTAAGGCTGAACATCAGTGACCAGCGGGATTGCTGCAGCCTTTGGGTATCCCAGAGTGGAAGTGGGAGGATATTACGATGGATTTCGTGGGAGGATTACCCAGGATAGTTGGACTTCATGACTCGGTGTGGGTGATAGTGAACAGGTACACCAAGTCAGCTCATTTTCTACCAGTGAAGTCAACTTATACCGTGGAACAGTATGCAGAGTTGTATGTGAGGGAAATAGTTGGCCTCCATGGGGTTCCAAAGTCTATTGTATCTGATCGAGACCCTATTTTTACCTCTAAGTTCTGGGGAGCTCTGCAGAGAGCCATGGGGACTCAGTTGAAGTTTAGCACAGCTTTTCATCCTCGGACTGATGGATAGTCTGAGAGGACGATTCAGGTATTGGAGGACATGCTTAGGGCATGGTGATTGACTTCGAGGGTTCGTGGAGTAAGTATCTTCCATTGATTGAGTTTTCATATAACAACAGTTATCAGTCCACGATTGGAGTAGCTCCTTATGAGATGTTATATGGAAGGAAGTGTAGATCGCCTATTCACTGGGATGAGATGGGTGAGAGAAGATATTTGGGTCCAGATATGGTTCAGAAGACTAGTGAGGCCATTGAGAAGATTCGAGCTAGGATGTTTGCCTCGCAGAGTAGACAGAAGAGCTACGCTGATCCTAAGCGTAGGAGCGTGGAGTTCCAGGTTAGGGACCATGTGTTTCTGCGAGTTTCACCATTGAGGGGTGTGAGGAGGTTTGGAGTGAAGGGCAAGCTGAGCCCTCAGTTCGTTGGACCCTTTGAAATTCTAGAGAGGGTTGGACGGGTGGCTTATAGGCTGGCCTTGCCACCGTCCCTATCAGGAGTTCTAGAGAGGGTTGGACGGGTGGCTTATAGGCCGCACCCTCTGTTTCTGCGAGTTTCTAATACAACACATGTGTTGAGGTATGAGGACTTGGAACTACAGACAGACTTGTCCAACGAAGAGAGCCAGTTCAGATTTTGGATCGGAAGGATAAAGTTCTGTGGAATAAGACGATTCCATTAGTGAAAGTATTATGGAGGAATAGTAAGGTCGAGGAAGCGACCTGGGAGCTAGAGACGGCGATGCGGGATCAGTATCCCGAGCTATTCAGGTAAATTTCGAGGACGAAATTCTCAGTAGGAGGGGATAGTTGTAACGACCCAAAAAATGCTAATAAGGCTTAAGGGCCTTGATTAGTGTGCCAGGAGGGCATTGATGGAATAAATATGTGATATATGTGAGAACCACATTATTATGTGGACAGGTTCACAAAGCACGACTCAAGACGATTCTAGGATCAGATAGCGGGAAAAGTCACAACGGGGCTTAAGATATGACTTTGGATAAGTCGGGGGTACTTTTAGATAGTGGGTAGCAATTTGGATTATCGGGTCATGAAAATAAATATATGGAGATATATTTGAGGTTAGAATGTCTAGGTGGGAATATTGGAGGATTTTGCCATTTTGGCCTCGGGGACGGTTCCGGCGCCCCGAGCCTCGGGATTAACTTAACAGATAAGTTAGACATAAAGAAGCTTTTAGAAGAAAAACACAAACCGACTAAACACTTTACCTCAGCTCACTATCACGTTCAAGGAAAACTAAGGAAAGGAAACACAGAAAAACAGGGGAAACAAGCTGGAATTTTTGAGTTTGGTGGTGAGGATTTGGAGGTTTAGCTCAGGAGTAAATCAAGAATTAAAACAGGGATTAAGGCAGAATTAAGAGGGAAAAACTTGGGGACTTAGCTTGACTTTGGCTTGGTGAAGTGATTCAACAGAAAAGGTGATAAAAGCTTAGGCTCAGGACCAAATCGTGCTTTGAGGGGCGTTGCTCGTAATTCGATAACCGTACAGACTAAAGGTAAGAAAACTGCACCTGATTGATTATATGAGACGGGACTAAGGGCTCCCTATTGTAAATGCTTGAAAAGATGGTATTATGCCATGCAAGCCATTTAGTTAACCAATGGCCTAAGGGTACCAAGGGTTTCACTAGCACACAGGGCGCGGCTCGGCCACTGGCAGCCGAGGACAGCTTATTATGCACTGAGCTCGGTTTAAGCGGGCCGGAGTCAGTGGGTTAAACAGAGGGTGCGGCCTAAGTCACCGGCCCTGAATATTATGTGATATGAGTATTATATGTGATAGAATGTATCTTGTATTAGATTGCATATGCTGAATATATGTTGAAGATTATCTGAAGGGAATACATGCTTACTGAACTGTTTGTCTGTTATCATTGTTTGAGATATTTATGATGTTTTCTTACTGGGCCTTGGCTCACGGGTGCTACGTGGTGTAGGTAAAGGAAAGGGAAAATTAGATCAGCCCTGATTGGAGAGCTCAGCGAGCAGAATGTACATGGCCAGGTGCTCGGCCGCCACGGTTGAGATCTAAGCAAGGACATGGAACCTAAAAACTGTCTGTTTTGCCTTAGTATGGCTAGTGGATGTTCATGTATTTTTTAGAGTCTGTAAACTTGTTCTAACTTTGTTTTTATATGGGATCCCATGTTTACTACAGTTTAAATATGTGAAATTAGTCTTTTGAGACCAAAACCTTTTTAATCTTAGCTTTTACATGTTCAGTGACACGTTTTCAAACTAATGACTTGATTAGCAAATCCTGCACCTTTATAAGTACACAGTGTACGGTCTTGGCTATCCAGGGCGTTACAGATCGTATGCTTCTTTTCTGCAGACATGCTTGCCAAGAAGGCGTTCGATTTGTACACCAACCCCACTACCACAACTCCTGCGACCAGGAAGAAATCGAACCGGCGCCAGCCTGGAGAAGGCTGCTATGACCCTTCTGCAAAAAGGGCTCGGATGGAGGACCCTCCAACACCAACTCCTTCAAAAGAGACGACTCCCCCTCCAGGTCCCATCGACCAGACTCCTCCAGCTCTCGTCGACCAGAATCCTACTGCTCAGCCAAATAAAACTCTGGTCGAGGCTATCCTGAACTCTGCCTGCACTTCAGCCAGCAACAGGTTGAAGAAACTATCCTGACAGTGACGTAGTTTGGGATCCTTCAGCAACGCCCCCACCATGTCGGTCGACCAGCCCTTCAGTCGCGCGCTGAATGAACTACTCACTGTAAGTTGCCGCTTTCATTGTGGTTTGATTACTTATCTCTCTGATTTATGATAACAACTTTTTTTTTCTGATCGTAGGGGATTCTGACCGTGAGTACCGGTTGGCGCCGCTCAGAGGAGATGGTTGCCAAGCATTCCAAAGAGGTCAAAGCGGTCGAGGGAAGGCTCATCGAGCCACACAAAGTGGTCGAGGCTAAGCATGCGGAGGAGTTGCGAGCAGCTAAGGCTAAGATCGCTAAGCTCGAGGAGGAACTGAAGAAGGAGGACTCTGTTGCCAAAATCACTGCCTCCAAGGAGAGGTATAAGGAGGCCTCGTAGATAAACTACCGAGAAGCCAACAAACTTCAAACAAAGTTGGAGATCAGCCGCAAAGAGACTGCCGACCTCGAGGAGACCAACGCCCGCAACCTAGAGAAGTATGAGGGAGCAGCGTTCCAATGCTTCTATATGTTGTGGAAAAGCAACCCCAAGGCGTACTTTACCTATCTACCAGATCATATAAGGGAGGTTGAGCTAGCAAAGTGCATTGCTCGCCTGGAAGAGGAGGAGAAGGCTCGGGGATCCCCCAGGATATCTTTGGCGACAGGCATTGAGGGCGCTACTGAAGATGCTGGGGCTGCAGTCGACCAGCAACCACAAGAGCCTCAGCAGGATCCTTCTACTACTTCATAATTTTACCTATTTTTATTTTAATTTGTAACTTGGGACACACGAACCTCAATTCGTGATGTCAAGAAAATTTATTTTTTGCTTCACAGGCAGCTCTTTCTTTTAATTAACAATTTCCTCCGAGCAGAAATTGCTCGCGATGAAAAGGATTTTACTTTTGACATTATAATATTTGCACTTTTTTATAACATCTGTTCGCATGACCGAACTTAGCATAGCACTTTGTTTTGATTTAACAAAATTTAAAAAAAAAATTGAAAAATACTCTAAGTACCGTACCATGCTTTCCCTTATTTTGCTCGTGTGTTTACATATACTTATTGATATGCTTTGCTTACTTGGTGCCTTATATAAAATGTTGACCCTCAAATTGGTCGATGACACGGAGTCAGATAAACGATATAAAGTAAGATAAAAATGAGAAGAACTCCAGACAAAAAGAGAAACGACACAAACAATTTATAGTGGTTCGGCCCCAATAGATTGGTAACAACCTACGTCCACTTAGTGTTCTTATTGATGTAGTATTCCAAGAACAGTGATCAATGAACTAGGGTTCACGAGTTTCACTAAATCTTAGGTAAATACAATTGTGATGGATAACAACACTCTTTTTATCTCTTAGAATCTCTCAGCTCAAGCGCTCTCAAGCCAAATGTTGGAAAAGCCAAAAGTCCCCCCTCTTGAGCCCTTTGATTCTTATTTATAGGCTCAAGGAGGTTTACATGGGCCAATGGGCCTTAATTACACTTAACACGTGTGTATCTAAATAATAATGAAAATTACAATTAATACGTAATTACAAGATTGCATATTTGAAGGAGATAACTGAGTATATGCGATCAGGCTGGTCACCCATGATTATGATACTTGATAAGCCAATGATCTCCTGGTCGAGGGTCGAGGAGGATATGCTCACTTAAAACTGCCACGTGTTTCCCACGTGTAGATCAATCTTGCCGCGTCATCAGGTAGTCTGTTTTTTGGTAAACATAATCAATGCTCTCGATATCAATAGAAACATTGTAAGTGGAAGTTTATTGAGTAAACACAATATCAAAATGGAGTTTGAATCTGGTAAACTCATTTTGATTAATTGGGCATTTTTGTGGGAAATGACTATTCATGTGATGGGATGATAAAACTTTGTACTCTTTATAATGACAATAATAATTTGTCATCTAGTTCTTACGATGTGTGTGATTAATTATAATTCTCTTACTTTGTGGCATAATAGACTTGCTCATATAGGTTATATCACAATTAAAAGAGTTGTTAAATGTGGATTGATTAATTGTGATTTGAATAATGTGTTAAATCTGAAATGGTTAAGAAACATTTTCCTAGTGTTGATAGATGTTCAAACTTGTTGGATTAATACATGGTGATTCATGTGAATTGAATGACATGAGAACTAGAGATGGAAATATACACTTCATTACCTTTATAGAAGATTGCTCTAGATATACTTATGTGTATTTGCTTAAGAGTAAGGATGAGACATTAATGCATTTAGAATCTATAAAGTTGAAGTAAAAAATCAATTGCAAAGGAAAATTAAGACTCTTAGAAGTGATAGTGGTGGTGAAAACTTTTCAAATGATTTTAATGTGTTTTGTCAACAACATAACATTATTCATAAATGTACTTCACCGTACACTCCACAATGAAATGGGATAGGTGAAAGAAAGAATAAGACATATCTTATGTTGAGATTGGTTAAATACAATGGTTAAGATATTTACACGTTGAGGTGCAAAACACTTAATGGTTTTCACTTAAGGAGAAGTGAAAAAATGATAATGTGTAGAAGACATCTAAAAGTGTCTTTTATAGGTCTAAAGTGATACAATAAGGTATCCAAACATTCCCAAAAAGTTTGGGAGCATTTGGAGGTGTTTTGAGACGAGTCATGGAGTGCCAAATTAGAGGCATCGGCTATGTGTCACCTCCTAGGTGGCGACACGTGACCTAGGGCTTCAAAACCCTAACTGAGACGGACTAGGCAACGCATCGCCTGGGCTATTATGGGTGTCTGTACAATTTACGTAAAATGCTCCAAATAATGTGTTTTAAAAGCTCTAATCCTATTTGTTAGACTAACGATGATGCCTACACTATAAATATGGGTTATTAGAGTTGTAAAGTCTTGATCACACTTTCTAACTCTCTCACTAACCCCCATCTCTCTCTCTCTTTAGCTCTCAAAGAACAAAGTTTTCTCCAAGAAACTCATCAAGTTTTGTTTGACTTGCATGAGTTTCAAGGCTTATTAAATCCCAAACCTCATTCTACTTAGTTGAAGCTTCAAGCAATAAGGAAAGGCTTGTAATAAAGATTTTGGACAACAATATTCTTATTGTATATAAGCCTTAGAATTTTCCCAAGTTTGAAGATTCAAGTTGCTCTAAATCAAAGGTTTTATCTATCTAACCTTAACTTTGTTTTGTGTTACTCTATTGTGTTTTCATTGTTATTATTGATGATTAAATGTTTCTAAGCTCATCTTATCATCATTTAATCATTTAGTCTCTTATACTCAAGATTGACATTCATATCATGAACATGTTTATTTTATTATCAAGATTAATATTCACACTTTGAATAAGGTTCATGATCAACATTTAGGGTTTCAAATGTTGAACTATTCCCATTATTAATGTTGATTTGCAAAGAGTAAAGTCATATATTCCCAACATCTTGATATTATTAACTCTATGTTTTTACATGCTAAATTATGTTTATAATTTGTGGGGTGAAGATTTGCTTGCTGCGTGTCATATATTAAATCAAATTCTTATGAAGAAGAATAATATATCTCCATATGAGTTATGGAAAGGAAAAAAGTCTAACCAAGACTATTTTAAAGTGTGGGGGTGCCTTTCTTATTGCAAGAGCACGGAACCTGAAGGACCAAGTTGGATTCAAGGGTTGTTAAGTGTGCATTTGTAGGCTATGCCTGAAATACATAGGGCCTCCAATCAGTGTTATCTTACCCTAATATGTCTCTTAGTCACTTGATAGAACTAATAATGAGAAAACAATGTCTCTAATCACAAGTTAACCATAGGGCTACTCTAATCTTTTTTGAGAACAAATGTGAGAAGAATCGACTAATATGGTTGCTGGAGTTCTCATTTGAACATATAGGTCTGTATTGGGCTAATAAATAGTTTATATAACCCTAAAAATGCACTAAGTCACTTGATAGAACTACTTATGTAGAAATAGCATTATCCCTACTCACAAGACACAACCTCATAGCTAATCTAATCACATTTGACCACTAAATTTAGAAGTATCAATTTATTTAAATGCTAGATTTTTCATTTCGACATTCAAGAATCTATATGGCTCTAAGCGATGTTATCCTACTCTAATATGTTACTTATTCACTCGATAGAACTATTAATCAGTAAACCATGTCTCTAATCAGAAGTAAAACCTTGAGGTTACTCTAACCTCGTTTGAGAACAAATACGAGAAGAATCGACTAATATGGTTGCTAGAGTTCTCATTTGGACATTTTGGTATTTACTGGGCTACTAAACAGTTTATATAACCCTAAAAATGCACTACGTCACTCGATCGTACAACTAATGTAGAAATAACGTTACCCCTACTCACAAGACACAACCTCAGAGCTAATCTAATCACATTTGTCCACTAAATTTTGAAGTATCAATTTGTTCAAATGCTAGTTGTTTCATTTCGACATTCTAGAATACATAAGGCCTCCAATCGACGTTATCTTACCCTAATATGTCACTAAGTCACTCGATAGGACTACTAATGAATAAACCATGTCTCTAATCAGAAGTAAAATCGTGGGGCTACTCTAACCTCGTTTGAGAAAAATGAGAGAAGAATCGACTAATTTGGTTGCTAGTGTTCTCATTGGGAAATTTTGGAAAGTATTGGGCTACTAAAAAGTGTATATCACCCTAATAATGCACTAAGTCACTCGATAGAACTACTAATGTAGAAATAACATTATCTCTACTCACAAGACACAACATCTGACCTAACCTTCTCACATTTGACCACTAAATTTAGAAGTATCAATTTATTTAAATGCTATTATTCATTTCGACATTCTAGAAAACATAGGGCCTCCAATCGATGTTATCTTACCATAATATGTCACTTAGTCACTGAATAGAACTACTAATGAGGAAACCATGTCTCTAATCACAAGTCAAAACATTGGGGCTACTCTAATCTCATTTGAGAACAAATTGGAGAAGTATCTACTATTTTGGCTTCTAGTGGTCTCATTGGGACATTTTTGTATGTATAGAGTGTTGGGTTTTATGTAACGCGATTTTATATTGTCGATAAAAGTAGTAGAAATCATTTAGTTTGACAACTGTGTTGCTTGCTTGTTTTATTACATGATTATTGAAATAATACAAGCATTTATAAAATCCTGAACATATGGATAGTTACAATTATAGTGACTAGGTCACAGTGGATTATAGTTGTAATTATATGTTCAAAAGAACGAATCCTAAGATTAGATCAATGCATTGGATTTTTACTGATTAGGAAATCTACGATATGATCTACTTACACATTTGAGGTGTCATATCTTGTCCAAGGCATTGACCAAGTAGATAAGATCGAATGTATTTGGTTACATCGGACTAGGACTGATATTGATTGTTGATTGATAAATAAGTATCGTTGTTATCAAATCTAATCAATGTCACAACGTTGACCATAGGTTAAGTCGATCTTAATTCTGAATGATAATATTATGCTAATTATATTATTTAAATATTTTGACTTGTTCGTTACCAGCTTACCCTACGGTCTAGCCCATACTTACATCTTGGAGATTTAGTAGTGTAATTGAGTGGGAGTATTATTCATAGATATGAAATCTATAACTTCTGTATGAGAAGTGAAAAGATGATTTCCTTAATTGCTTTGTTCAAAAGGTTCAATGATTGAGATCTCATTTCTGTGATTAAGTTCACGAAAATATCATTTATAAGGAACTTAGTGGGAGTTAATGATAAAATACTGATGAGGGGTAAAACGATAATTTGCACCCATCTCGTTAGTAAGTCATCGATAGAGGACTGACTGACTGTAATGGTTATAACAATGGATAACGTATTTATGGTTTGGAAAATACGTTCTATGAATTCAAGAGTTCAATTCCGAGTTTATAGTGGAGTCACGAAGAATTAATAAGGTAGTGAAATTATACGTAAATAAATTCACGGTAACTTATTGGAGCTTGATTTCATGAATCCATGGTCCCCACATCACCTTTGAGTAAATCATCTAGAATGTCTCAATTAATTGATTTAATTATCAATTAGGATTTTTTAAAGTTGACTAGGTCAATTTTGAAAAATTTACAGAGATATGAGATTTAGATAATAAAAGATAATCTTTGGGTAAATTTATTAATATTGATAAATTGGTGTCAATATAAATAAATAATATTAAATCAAGTTTCAAATTATAATTAGTTAATTTGAATAAAGATTTAATTAATTAATTAAAAATAAATAAATAAAAGGTTTTGAATTTAGGCCCAATTTGGATTTAAATTCAAAACAAAGAAATCGGGCCCAAGTCCATTTGTGGGAGCCAAGGCTTTTATCTTTTTATTTATTATTTTAATTAATTCAAATTTAAATTTAAATTTAAATAAAGCCCATTAAGTTGCCTATATAAGGAATATTATATATAGGGTTTTCAAGATAAGGAAGTCTCAGTTGATTCATTGAGTAAGTGAAAACCTAAAAATTTTAATCCTTTCTTAGCCACTATCTCGTCTTCTCTTCTAGATCTCTCATGTGTTGAGAACCAGCCCACACTAGTTCTAGGTTGATCAAAGGCTTGATGAGGAAGACTGTGTTGCTGATCTAGTTCAATCTCTTGATAATACTCTGCTACAAAAAGGAATCAAGAGTTAGAGAGATTGAAGGAATGAGTTTTTCCAGTTCCGCTGTGTATTTGTAAGTTTCTACATCTTTGTGTTTATGTTAATTTACGAATCTAATGTTCATATGTATGTCATGTTATTCTATGTTTCAATTATGTGTTTGGAAAAATAATAGGAAGCATACATCTAGATTTAAATTCCAAGATCATAGGGCTACTAAATAGTTTATATCTCTCTAAGGGCTAATTTTATCTTATTTGACCTGTAAATGGAGAAGTATCAATTTATTGGAATGCTAGTTTTTTCATTTCGACATTCTAAAATACATATGGCCTCCAATCGGTGTTATATTACCCTAATATGTCTCTTAGTCACTTGATAGAAATACTAATGAGGAAACAATGTCTCTAATCACAAGTTAACCATGGGGCTACTCTAACCTTGTTTGAGAACAAATGCAAGAAGAATAGACTAATATGGTTGCTAGAGTTCTCATTTGTACATATTGGTATGTATTGGGCGACTAAATAGTTTATATAACCCTAAAATTGCACTAAGTCACTCGATAGAACAACTTATGTAGAAATAAAATTATCCCTACTCACAAGACACAACCTCATAGCTAATCTAATCACATTTGACCACTAAATTTAGAAGTATCAATTTATTTAAATGCTAGATTTTTCATTTCGACATTCTAAAATCTATATGGCCTCTAATCGGTGTTATCTTACTCTAATATGTTACTTAGTCACTCGATAGAACTATTAATGAGTAAACCATGTCTCTAATAAGAAGTAAAACCTTGAGGTTACTCTAACCTCGTTTGAGAACAAATACGAGAAGAATCGACTAATATGGTTGCTAGAGTTCTCATTTGGACATTTTGGTATGTACTAGGCTACTAAATAGTTTATATAACCCTAAAAATGCACTACGTCACTCGATCGTACAACTAATGTAGAAATAACGTTACCCCTACTCACAAGACACAACCTCAGAGCTAATCTAATCACATTTGTCCACTAAATTTTGAAGTATCAATTTGTTCAAATGCTAGTTGTTTCATTTCGACATTCTAGAATACATAAGGCCTCCAATCGACGTTATCTTACCCTAATATGTCACTAAGTCACTCGATAGGACTACTAATGAATAAACCATGTCTCTAATCAGAAGTAAAATCGTGGGGCTACTCTAACCTCGTTTGAGAAAAATGAGAGAAGAATCGACTAATTTGGTTGCTAGTGTTCTCATTGGGAAATTTTGGAAAGTATTGGGCTACTAAAAAGTGTATATCACCCTAATAATGCACTAAGTCACTCGATAGAACTACTAATGTAGAAATAACATTATCTCTACTCACAAGACACAACATCTGACCTAACCTTCTCACATTTGACCACTAAATTTAGAAGTATCAATTTATTTAAATGCTATTATTCATTTCGACATTCTAGAAAACATAGGGCCTCCAATCGATGTTATCTTACCATAATATGTCACTTAGTCACTGAATAGAACTACTAATGAGGAAACCATGTCTCTAATCACAAGTCAAAACATTTGGGCTACTCTAATCTCATTTGTGAACAAATTGGAGAAGTATCTACTATTTTTCCTTCTAGTGGTCTCATTGGGACATTTTGGTATGTATAGGGCTACTAAATAGTTTATATCTCTCTAAGTGCTAATTTTATTTTATTTGACTTGTAAATGTAGAAGTATCAATTTATTGGAATGCTAGTTGTTTCATTTCAACATTCTAAATACATAAGGACCTCCAATCGGTGTTATCTTACCCTAATATGTCTCGTAGTCACTTGATAGAACTACTAATGAGGGACCAATGTCTCTAATCACAAGTTAACCATGGGGCTACTCTAACCTTGTTTGAGAACAAATGCGAGAAGAATCGACTAATATGGTTGCTAGAGTTCTCATTTGGACATATTGGTATGTATTGGGCTATAGCAAGGCCTATAGGCTATTAGACTTGGAGCCTAATGTGATAATTGAATCAAGAGAAGTGGAGTTCTTTGAAAACTTATTATATCGTGATAACAACTCTCAAGAACCTACATGTGTTGGAGAAGCTCGTGAGGAGAAAGATCCAAAGGTTGATGAGCAACCCATATTGCCTCGGAGAAGCTAAATGCTTAAAGATTTGAGATCAAATGAGAAATGTTCTCAAGTGGAGACACTCTACCTAGTAGAGGAAACCTTGAAGAAGCCATATGTAAATTTCCTATGGTTCTTTAAGTTGTGTATGTACCTAAAACCTACCAATTATGTAAAACCACACATAGGAATCGGTAGGCCTTCCACAAGGTTAAAACCAATTAGGTGTAAAAGCAGCTCCAACCACACTAGTTATGTGATAAAATTAGCCATTCTAGCTAAGGATTTGAATTTTTTTTAAACTTTTTCATACTTCATCCACAACCCCATTAGATTAGCTATAATAACAATTTGCTATGATGCTAGCCAAATATAGCTAGTGGGAAATGGTTAGCCAAATTAATGAAACAATATTAAAATAATAAAGAAAGTAATGTTGGGACATAAAGATAAACTAATCAACTTTTTAAATTAATGTATGTTGGAAATTAAATTTGTAAAAATTATTAAATTAGTAAACTTTAGCCATAATATAGAGCATGGGGAGAAAATTTTAAAAAGTGACTAGGTATAATAGATTTTTAGCTAAAATTGAGCTACAAATTAGTTGGTGTAGTTGGAGATGCTCTAAATAAGAATTTCAGAGAAAATATCATATCGATGGTTACTTATAAACATTCAATGATAAATTAATAATCAAATGGATTAGACAAAAGAAATAAATAGATTATTTTGATATTTATGAAATAGTTGCTTGGACAATCTCAATTTGAGTTTTATTTGTCTTATCATCCGTAAATAACATTTATGTTCATAAAATGAATATCAAAATCACATGCCTAAAAGCCAAAAAGCATGGAAAAAGCCTAGAGTCTAAGAACGTGCATGGAGACCCAATCACAAATACGATCCAGAACATTCCTCTCCCATCCAACTTCAACTTGCCCACACTGGACAAATATGACAAGACCTTTGGTTGAAAACCTTAGCTTCTTCAACATCATGATAAGGTTGCACAAAATCTCCCAAGATGCCCGTTGTAGGTGTTTCCAAGCCACCCTGGTCTGAGCAGTGAAGTACTACTACCTGAAGTACCACCAAGGCACCTTTTATTCCTGGACGCAATTGTGAGATAAGTTTTGAGAGTGATTTTACATTTTCCAAACACACTCAAATGACAGGATAACCTTGCCAACCTAAAGCAAGATCCCTTGGAATTCCTTAAACAAGATTCATAAAAAATGAGGTATGGTGGGCTAAGCTAGATGTTTTGACTAATTGTATTTTTATTAATTATTTTTTTAATATCTTATTCATTTAATATTTTATTTTCATACCAATTTAAATTATAAATACTGTTCTAATTATATATATTTTTTCCTTGACCCTATACGTGGATCATGAGTCAAGACTCAAGTTGGTGGCTACTTTGGTGGTTAAATTTATAAAATAAAAAATGAAGAAAAACACATGCATCGGACGTAGTTTATAAAAAATAAAAATAAAAAATTGTCCGAGGTCTTCTCTCTCAACTGTTCAAACAATAAGCTACAGAAACCAACGACAATGGCAGTTCTCAACATCTCCGTCACTTGTCCAAACCCCATTGGAGACTCACAACGTGACACTCATCCGAGTAGAGAAAGAAAAACCTCTCCTAAAACTCTATTCGCCTAATGGGGTCGATTGGGTTCTCTCTCAAATTGACAGTACTCAGTGACGCTCCCTTTCCCATTTCTGCTCTTCGTCCCGATTCCAACCCCAGAAAACTCAGACCTGCATTGAGATTCGGGCCCAGAATGGCCGTGGCTACTCCGACCAGTTTTGGGTTTAAGAATTTGCTGGAGACGATCATGGTGGACGTCCATAGAGCCGAGAATAGGCCACTGAATGTTCCTCTCATCGCGCCTTTTACGATCGCGACTTCTCGGCTGGAGAAGGTCGAGAATGTTGCGATTCGAATCGAATTGAAAAATGGGTGCGTTGGGTGGGGTGAGGCCCCGATTTTGCCATTCGTTACGGCCGAGGATCAGCCTATTGCCATGGCAAAGGCGACCGAGGCCTGCGAGTTTTTGCGCCAGTGTCCCGAGATGACGCTTAGTTCGGCTTTGGGAAAGATCAGTGGGATTCTTCCGGGACATGAGTTTGCTTCCGTGAGTATAATTAAGTATTTGATTTAGTCATTGTTGTTCATATATGATGATTGTATAGTGAGAGATGGAGTTGAATAGTTGGTCCCTGACTATATTTAGAATCACTTGAAGCTTCACTATTGAGAAAAATCCTTATAAATGTGTGTTGAACTCTTGAATATATATACTATATTTGTTCCCTGTGTAATGAACTTAGCTCGATAGTCGAAACCTTTAGTTTCGGGCTCATTAGGTAAAGTTGTCATGTTCAAAGGTTTACAGGAATTGGATTATGCGAGTATGATTATTATTTCTGTATGGTGATGGCTCTTGAATGAGTGGGTATAGAATAATTTTAAAGCTAACTACTAAGAAATTTCCTTAAATGTCAAAACAAACTGTTGAACTGGAGAGTTTTAGTGCTGTTTTGCTGTAATGATTTTGAGTAATCACCTATTTTGAACTCTCTCTACTGAGCAGCAAAGCTTGTTTGTTTTATTTTATGAGAATATACTCATTTGGTACCCTATGTTTTTGCAAAGTATCATTTTAGTACCCCTGTTTTCAATAATGTTCATTCAGTACCCTTTATTCCTAAACTCAGATTTGATTGATAAAATTTTGTCAATTTAATCAAACTGCTGTCAATTATGTAAGTTACAAATTTAAATTTAATTACATAATTACATATAACTGATGATAGTTTGATCATATTGATAAAATTTTATCTATCAAATCTGAGTTTAGGGTACCAAATATGTACAATTTTAAAATACAAGTACCATATGAGCATTATTGAAAACAGAGGGTACCAAAATGATACTTTGCAAAAACACAAGTAACAAATGAGTATATTCCCTATTTTCATTTTCAATGAACATGTTCAGGCTTATTTTTATTTTAGTAGAGTTGGAGCTTCTGAATGCTACTAATACCTTAAATGGTTACCTTTCACCATTTGGCTGAAAACTTTCACTGCTCGTAATTACTTTGTTTATGTTCTATTTATACACTGTTGGCTATTGAAGGTTAGAGCAGGAGTGGAGATGGCATTAATTGATGCAGTTGCGAGTGATATTGGGGTGCCTCTGTGGAGATTGTTTGGTGGAGTTTCAAACACCATAACCACTGATATAACAGTTGAGTGATTGTTTGAGTAATTCTGTATTTATACTTTTATTCATTTATTTATTGTGTCTTCAACAGTTTCAACCGGTGAAACTGATTTGCACAATTTTCTATAAGTTTATAGTGTGTTATTCATAAGTATATTACACATCAATATATTGAAAAGGCTAAAAGGACAAAATAACAATCTTTAGTCACTGAAAATTCGCGTCAAACTAATATATGCAGATTCCAATTGTTCCCCCGGCTGAAGCCGCTGCATTGGCTTCAAAGTACCACAAACAAGGTTTCACAACTTTGAAACTTAAGGTTGGAAAGAATCTATGTACAGATATTGAAGTTCTTCGGGCCATACGTGATGTCCACCCCGATTACCTATTCATCTTGGATGCTAATGAAGGATATAAGCCAAAGGAAGCTCTTGAAGCTCTTGAAAAATTGCACGGTAAATGATGTTTTCAATACCTAGTAGTTATAATTCTTCTTATTTTCTATTAAAATTTACTGAACATATATATATATATATTTCTTACAATCATACCTGTGTATATTCAGCATATAAAATTCCAACTTTTAGTCTCCATTCACTTGAAAAAGTACAATTTTCCTTTTTGTATTAGTATTAAATGCCGTACTTTCGCAGAAATGAGTGTTACTCCTATTCTGCTTGAACAACCGGTTCATAGAGATGATTGGGAAGGCCTTGGGTATGTTAGCCATATTGCGAGGGATAAATATGGTGTATCAGTGGCAGCTGACGAGAGCTGTCGAAGTGTATCTGATGTAAAGAAAATAGTTGAGGGAGATCTTGTGGATGTCATAAATATTAAACTTGCCAAAGTTGGGGTTGTTGGGGCCCTTGAAATTATTGAGATAGCCAAAGCATCAGGATTGAAATTGATGATTGGAGGTATGATTGAGACAAGATTAGCTATGGGATTTTCTGGCCATCTTGCTGCTGGCCTTGGGTGTTTTCAGTAAGTTTACTCTTTCTTATTTGAAAGAATTACATATTAAGTTATGTCCTGCTGTTTTATCATTAAGTATTACATGTCCTACACAGGTTCGTGGACCTAGATACCCCCCTGCTGCTTTCAGAAGATCCGGTTCATGGAGGTTATAAAGGTACTGTAGGTTTAAATTTCATTTTGGTTAAGAAATGCAATCTAGTTGTATTAACTGAGGATCTAAATAGCAGAGGACAAACAGTCTCCCGAAATGGGAAACAGGCTTAAAGCCATATAATCTTTTTTCATTTTTTTAGCGAAAGCAACGTATAACTTAGTTGTACTCCAAATGACATTAAAAGCTTTTTTATGCTTCTGTAGCCACAATGCCAACAAAGTCTCTGTTGTCTGAACTTCAACACTGTATCGTATAGTGTTTCACTTTTAGTGTAAATATCATTGTTTTGGTATATGTTCGCTGAAAATAATGCATCAGAGAAACTGAAGACTTATTTCTTTCCTTTTCTTAAATAAACTTTGACTGAGCAGTTTCTGGTGCTGTTTATGAGTTTACAAACTCCAGAGGCCATGGTGGGTTCCTTCACTGGGATGAAATTGCTTGTAAGTCACAACTTTACTCTATAAATATATGATGCATTCCTTCCAGGTTTCCCCAGGTTGGATTTTCAAAATAATTCCTGGAACAAGTCGGTTATTATAATGAAATTAATGGTAAACGCTGCAGATAAGGTAGAACTACTGTATGAGGTTTTTTAAAGAAGCTATTTGGGGTTAAGAAAACAAAAAGTGCATTCTCATAGAAAGAGGTATATGTATATAATTAATGATGACTATAATGTTACTGCTGTTGACTGAAGAGGACATTTTCTGTCTTCGCTTCAGCTGTCTTTGAAGTAGTCTCAGCAAGATTTACTAATTGCTTTTCCTAATCATATGAGGTGTTAGAAAATTTACAAAAAGAATGTAGGCCAAGCAATGTTATTTTACCAAGTACCTACTCAAAAAAAATTACTGGAGTATGTAACTAAAACTTGTTATTGTACCTCCATTTTAGTTCATTTAGTTTCACAGTACTTAGTTTATTCTTTGAATTCTAAGAGCACGGAATCATTATTACACTGGGCTTAGATAACAAGTCCTAAGTATATTTGTACGAGTATTTCTCTATGCATTGTCGCAAAAATTAGTTTTGTTTCTCAGCTTGTGCTCCATTATTAAAATTTCTGCACTCTATCTGCAGAAATCAAGATCTGTGAGCAATTTCGAAGCTTCATGGTCACAAATTTCAAAAGTTCCTAGTAATTGGTCACTACAATAATGCTGAAAAGCCTCTGATGTACACACGGTTAAGAATCTGATAAGCAAACCAGGGGGATTTACTTTGCTAGTGTAAAGGTATATATGGATCCTCCAGTTTGATCAATTTAGAATACTATTCAAAATGCAAATTGCGCAAATTCTTGCAAAGCCCTTTTACAGTAACTGTAAGTCTGTATCTCAAACCTTTTATTTGTCTCGTGAAACTTTTAACTGGTCAGTTGTATTTAGTGAAGTTGTGACATTTTTAAGTTATCCATGTAGTGGTTATGGATGACAGGATGAGTGCTCCTGTAATAATTGTGAGAAAAACTGGAATGGTTGCTAGGGAAATTGTCATTTGTTTGATCTTCATCTTACACAACATCCAAAGATTGTAGTAGAAAATCTGGGTATCACTTTTTGTGAGTACATTTTGAAGTATAAGTACAAAGTATTCTTGAGATAATATGTTGCAATAACTCAGGGAGGTTACATAACTCTGCTGCAGATTCAAAAGTAAAAAAAATAACTCTTTCCGTTTCATCTTCCACAATAGGCATCCAAACATGCTACTTTCTTTCAAATTTTAGCTTATTGGCCTAAAATGGAGTGGAAGGTCCAGGTTCCTTTACCAAATAACCCCTTTGCTGGAAAATGATTTTTATTAAATGGCACATTTTCTTAAACTCCTTACAAGAAGTAGTCTTCCTGGACTATGCTTAACACCTTTTTTTTTCTTTTTTTTTTTTTTATCTTTTTAGGATATAGGTTGTTTTACAAAATTGTATTACAAAATTTCTAGTTATCCGAATTTACCTGAAAATTGACTTGCCCAAATGGATGTTGTATGCAATTATTATTGTTATTGTTGTCCATGCGATTGTTATTGTTACCAATTTACTTGTTTCAGACATTGAGGTCACTCACTTTGAAGTTTACTTCTAAACATATAGGAAGAGGTATGAGCAATTGAAAGTTAAGCATAGAGAACTAAATAAAGAAAGACAAGTAGAAGGATGCTTCAATTGGTCCAATAATATAACCTGCAAACAGAGAAGAAAGTGCAGAGGAGCAGGAAAAGTGAAAAAAAGAAAACAAGACATGATGACTTGTAGAGTACATAAAAACATTTGAAAAATAAGGCCTTTGTTCAAGAAAATGAATCATTGGAAGAGCACTTAATAGCTCAATTGAAGAAATCGTAGCGACTCGGAAATGAACTGGTCCCACCACCAATTCTCTCATCAATGAATCATTGGTTTATTTGCAAGTTCTCTTCTATTTTTGTCCCTTCATGATACAGAAGAGCAGAGTAAGTATGCGAGGGACTTCAGTGGCCTGTAATGATATTCTTCCCTTTTCACAGATTTGGGACTTCAATGATATTTGTTTGACTTTCATATTTGATGGATCATTGATCATTATGCCAGGAATGTCTCTAGTCTGAAACTTTTTTTTCTCACTTCTTGAGCCACTAAATTAAACCATGTTGAATGCATTTGAAATCTCAACATTGGTTTGAGCTTTATACAATGTCGGAAATGAGGATAAATTTCCCAGTTCAAGAACCTCAGATGAATCTCAGTGAACCAGAGATGAATCTAAGAATACAAATCAGTAAGACTAATTATCAAACAGTTAGAAAACGAAAAATATGAAAGCATAAATCAACATAAGTATATATACTGGTTCAGAACAAGATCGATGTGATCTTGAACCTAATCCAGTTTTAGGAACCACTATCTCTTCTTTATTCAATCAACGAAATGAGTACAAGACTTCAATGGAGCTTCTTGGAACAATCTTGGATCAAACTCTCTAAACACTCAATCACACATGTGTTTTCCTCTTAATCCCTGAGCAAGCACTTTCCCAACAGTTGTGCTTCTCAATACAGTTCCTCAAACCCAACTCTCACAACCTTTCTCAATACTCAATCTTGAATTCCACACTTGATCTCTCTCTTCTAATCTAGTGTTTTTGTTGTTTCATATGAATTTTCTCTACACTAACAAGTGGATTCAAGTTGTCCTTTTATAGACCAAGGAAAGAAATAACCCTTAAGTTAATGAGGTTGTTATGATAGTTGTGAACCAAACAATCCACTAACATAAGTAGTTGGGATTTGGAGAAACTACTCCCACAAATTCCACCTAGATTCTTCAAATCACAACCTAAGTGTAGTAATAGAATTCCACTTGTAGAGATAGTGATTGTAGAGTTCCAGCAATAGTTACCAAGGTTTAGCAAGTTTAAGCAATGCTTAAACTTGTTCACAGGTAGCACCTTAGTTCCTATATCATCTGGATTATCCTCAGTACCAATCTTGTCCAATGATATCTGATAGACCTCCAATTAGGCACACCTATATTAGGCGCATGAATCGGGGGGCTGATTATGGTAATAGCTAAGTTTGGTAATGTATCAAGGATAGACGTCGTTGAGGACGCGCACCTTGCTGCCGAAACAGTTGATGACCAATTGGAAAATCAGGTCGTGGAAGTTTCTCTAAATTCCGTTGTTGGCCTCACTTCTCCGAAGACTCTAAAGCTCACTGGGCACGTCAGGACACAATCAGTGTAACGACCCAAAATTACTAATATGGCTTAAGGGCCTTGATTAGTGTGCCGGGAGGGCATAATTGGTTTATGTGCAAGTTTATTGATTTAATGCATGATTATATGATAAGTATGCTTGTATGATTATATGAATGTAAGTGTGGTTAAATTTTATATCTGTGATAACCACATTATTATGTGGGTAAGTCAGCGTGCAACTTCAGGCGATCCTAGGGAGCCAGTTAGCGGGAAAGTCACAACGGGATATATTTGACTTGGGGCAAGTCAAGGGGTATTCCGGGAACTAGATGATTATTTGGATTATCGGGTTATGGAAATAAATACATGGAGATATATTTGAGGTTAGGAAGCTTAGGTAGGAATATTGGGGAAATTTTACCATTTTGCCCTCGGGGACGTTTTCGGCACCCCGAGCCTCGGGATTGATTTAATTAACCAAGGTTAGACTTAACAAAACAGAAACCAGTGGAACAAAAGAGATAAACTGACCCTTTAATAGCTCTTCTCCTCTTCTCTTTTCTCTCTCTCAAGGAAGCTATAGGAAACTAAGGTGAATTCAGCTGGAAATCTGGTGATTTGAGCTGAAGTTTGAGGAATTAGCTTAGCTCTAACCAAGGAGCATTCAACCAAGGCCAAGGTAAGAATTGAGTATTTTTTTTGGTGTTAGAATTCTGAGTTTTGGCTGAATATTAAGGGTGTTTATGGTTTGAATATTTAAGGATTGAATTGGAGCTGGGAGGTTTGGGTTTTGGCTCAGAAGTTGTTAAGGAGGTGGTTCATCAAAGAAGGTAAACTTCAATTCGTAATCTAGAGGTTAAAATTTGAGTTTGCATGACTGGTTTTTGTGTTTTGAGCTGCTGGGTTTCAGAAATCAAAATGAGATTTTAATGGGTTTTTAAGCTGGATTTCTGTTGGGTTATGCTGTTAGAATCATGTTAAAAGTCTTGTGATTAATGGCTTTTGGATTTAGGGTGCTTTGGGGTGGTTTTGAATAAGGTTAGGATGATGGAAATGGTGGATTTTCTGGGCACGAAGGGTTGGGCCGCGGCTCTGTTCTAGAGCGCTGCGGCCCTACGAAGCAAAGGAGCCTAGGAGGCTCTACCGAAGGGGAGCGCCGCGACGCCACAAGGCAGGGCCGCGGTGCGTGTCTTCCTTCAGAAAGG
Organism: Humulus lupulus; assembly: GCF_963169125.1. NCBI lineage: Eukaryota > Viridiplantae > Streptophyta > Magnoliopsida > Rosales > Cannabaceae > Humulus > Humulus lupulus. The sequence continues at coordinate 159,111,429 of NC_084796.1, forward strand.
CTTGGTCTCTATTTTAGGGGCGGGCCGCAACTAGGTTTCTGGGGCCGCAGCCCTTAGGTGCATTTTTGATCTTTTGGGGATTCGAAGCGTGGGAACCTAACCTAGGGTGCTCGGGATCGATTTCACCACCGTGTTTTGTGGAATTCGATGTCTCGGAAGCTAGCATTGTACCCAGAAACCTTTATTTGAATATTAATGGAATCCATTACCTTGGTTGTGATTATGTGTTGAGCTAGGGCTCGGGAAGCGGATCGTGCTCGAGAGTCGTTGCTCGTAGTGAGTGAACGTGGGAATTAAAAGTAAGAAAAATGCACCCGGTTGTGTATTTGCAATGGGACTAAGGGTTCCCTAATATGTATGCTTTGAAAGGATGGTATTATGCTATGTAAACAGTAAACCAACGACCTAAGAGTGCCCAAGGTGACACTAGCGCACAGGGCGCGGCTTGGCCACTGGTAGTCGAGGACAACTTTTTATTCACTAAGCTCAGTTTAAGCGGGTCGGAGTCAGTGGGATAAACAAAGGGTGCGGCCTAAGTTGTCGACCCTGATTATTATGTAACTTGATCGTTATTTATGCTTAGTTGCATCTTTGATTCTGAATACATGCTATGTGATTAATGTGAGTGTTAAGTGTTTGATCATGCTTAAAGGATTATTCATCTGTTATTGTTGTTTGTGATGCATATTATGTTTTCTTGCTGGGCCTTGGCTCACGGGTGCTACGTGGTGCATGTAAAGGCAAGGGAAAACTTGATTAGCCCTGACTTGGAGAGCTCTGTGAGCTGGATGTACATGACAAGCTGCTCAGCCACCACGGTTGAGGGGAAGACAGGAACAGGGGAACCAGAAATGTCTGTTTTGCCTTAGAATGGCTAATAGTTGTTGAACCTTGGAAATTTTGTAAACTAACTTTTGAACGCTGTTTCTTTTTGGGATCCCATGTATAAAATGTTTTGTTATATAGAATGTACACTTTTGAGAACAAAACCTTTTAACCCTAGCTCATTAGTGGTTTAGTATCACATTTTAACTAAATGACTTGATTAGCAAGTCCTGCATCTTTATAAAGACAAAGTGTAGCGACCTTGGCTATCCAGGACGCTACAACTTGGTATCAGAGCATCCTTGGTTTAAGGGTTCCTGAAGACCAGTTGGACATGTACATTCACTGCTAGAGACAAGCTCGATTCAGGGTTTGGTAATGTGTATATATTTGCTTATATGCTTATATGCCTGGAATGAGTTATGAATGTTGTTATTTCTTGGATTAATAGGAAGCATGAGATATTGATAGGGCTTGGCCCTTGACTGCTGTATGAAAATATTGAGGCATGCTTATTAGCATTGTCGTGCATGTAAATGAATATTTGAATGACTAACTGTATATTGTGCATGGATGAATGCTTTTATCTTAGCTGTCATGTGGTAATGTTGGGGCATGCTTATCAGCAGCCGGTGCATGTGGATGAATGCCTACATTCTGATTGATTGTGATTGGTTATGTTCCTTTGATGGATTTTGAAGAAGCTTTTGCCCTGTCATCATGGTCTGACTGCCGAGTCGTTGATTGCAGATTGACTTGGATAGCTATGCGTCCAAGAAAATCTACGCGACTAGCCGACACTAGGTCTGGGACCGGGGGTGATGACCAGGGCCAGATTCCTCCGCCAGTCCCTGAGAACAGGCAGAAACTCATGGCAGATATGCAAGCTCGATTACAGAGCCAAGATGAACAGATTCGTCTACTGCGATAGCAGGCTTCATCAGGGAGTGTTGCCCATATTGTACCACCTGCAGTGGTACCAGTTGTACAGTCTGGGGAGGTTGGGAATAGGTGGGAGCCGTTCAAGAAGCAGCAACCCCCAATTTTTGAGGGAGGACCTGATCCATTAAAGGTCGAGCAATGGCTGACTATGATTAATACTATCCTGGATTTCATGAGGATAGAGGGACATGACAGAGTGGCTTGTGCCATGTATATGTTGAGGGAGGATGCCCGCATTTGGTGGGAAGTGGCTTCACAGACCAGGGATGTCACTACTCTGAGTTGGGAAGGATTTAAGGACTTGTTCAGCCAGAATTATTATAATGTTGTTGTGAGGGCAGCAAAAGTTAATGAGTTTGTGGGTTTGGTGTAGGGCAATATGACTGTTACTGAGTATGCCCTAAAACTTGACAGGCTTGCGAAGTTTGCTCCAGATCTTGTGCCTACTGATGCTGCTAGGCAGGATAGATTTATCAGGGGGCTTAATGCTATGATAGCTCGGGATGTTAGGATTACAACGGTACCTGGAGGAACAACTTATGCCCAGGCCGATGAGGAAGCGGAAAACAAGATTTGGAGGGAAAGTGGTGAGGCACAAGGGCCGCAAAGTGGTGCCTCCTTATTCGGGTACAGGTAGGGGCGGAGGCCCCAGTGATTTCAAGAGAAAGACTCCTGACACTTCAACCACTGCTGGTTCTGATAGGAGGGGTCGGGGTGGACAGGGTGGCCGTCAGGGTGGCGGCGAGACATGCCAGGCCTATCCAAAGTGCCCAAGGTGTAGAAGGCGTCACCTGGGCAAATGTCGGGCCAAAGCTTGTTTTGTGTACGGAACAGTGGGGCATCTCAGGAAAGACTGCCCAACAGTGAGGAAAGGTGAAGTGGGAAAGGTGGATAGCTTGACTCCAGCTCGAGTATTCACTTTGACACAGGCAGAGGCCGAGGCTAGTCCCTCGGTAGTGACAGGTCAGCTTTCTAGCGCTGGCTCTCCTTTTACTGTATTGATTGATTCTGGTGCTACACATTCCTTTGTTTCTAGTAAAGTGATTGATAGATTGTGTAGACCTAGTGAGTATCGGATTGCAGGGTTTGGGACTTTATTGCCTACAGGGGAACTGGTAATTTCTAGGAGATGGATTCGGGCACTGCTAGTGATGGTTGATAGTAGGGAACTTTCGGTAGATCTAATTGAATTGGACATGGAGGATTTTGATATGATCTTAGGGATGGACTGGTTGGTCAGATATGGAGCTACTATTGACTGTAGGAAGAAGATGGTGACTTTTGAGTCTGAGGGCAAGGATCCTTTTGTTTTTGTGGGTGCAGTATGTGGACCCCGCGTACCCATAATTTCAGCATTGAGAGCCAGAGACTTGTTGCAAGGGGGATGCATAGGTTTTCTGGCCAGTGTGGTGGACCCTACCAAGGTATTGCCAGCAGGGCCGGGAGAGACCAGGGTGGTTTGTGAGTTTTTGGATGTATTCCCAGAGGAGCTACCAGGATTACCGCCATGCAGGGAGATTCAGTTTGAGATTGAGTTAGCACCGGGGACAGAGCCAGTATCAAGGACACCATATAGAATGGCACTAGCTGAGTTTAAGGAACTAAAGATACAGTTGCAGGAGTTTCTGGATTTGGGATTCATCAGACCTAAATGCTCACCATGGGGGCGCTCCAGTGTTGTTTGTTAAGAAGAAGGACGGGACTCTGAGAATGTGTATAGACTACAGAGAATTGAACAAGTTGACTATCAAGAATAAGTACCCTCTACCAAGAATTGATGACTTGTTCGATCAGCTGCAGGGAAAGACGGTGTTCTCATAGATTGATCTACGATCTGGTCACCACCAGCTGAGGATCAAAGATGAGGGTATATCGAAGACGGCCTTCCGGATGCGGTATGGACACTATGAGTTCTTGGTCATGTTTTTTGGTTTGACCAATGCCCCGGGGATTTTATGGATTTGATGAACAAGGTGTTCAAGGACTTCTTGGATCAATTCCTCATTGTCTTCATCGACGACATTCTAGTATACTCCAGTTCAGAGGCAGAGCATGAGCAGCATCTTCGACAGGTTTTGCAGAGGTTAAGGGAGCATCAGTTATACGCCAAGTTTAAGAAGTGTGAGTTTTGGTTGCCAGAAGTGACTTTTCTTGGACATATAGTTGGCGCAGAAGGGATTAAGGTGGAAGCGGTGAGAGATTGGCCGAGGCCAAGGAACGCCTCGGAGGTAAGGAGTTTCCTTGGGTTGGCAAGTTATTACAGGCGGTTTGTGGAGGGATTCTCAAAGATTTCTTCACCGATGACAGAATTGACAAGAAAGAATCAGAGGTTTGTTTGGTTAGAGAAGTGTGAGAACAGTTTCCAAGAATTGAAGCGACGGCTTATTTCTACACCTGTGCTGAGTCTTCCTTCGGAGGAAGGAAAGTTTGTGGTTTACTGTGATGCGTCGATGATGGGTTTAGGCTGCGTGCTGATGCAGAATGAGAAAGTTATAGCTTACGCATCGCGACAGCTGAAGGAGTATGAACAGCGGTATCCTACTCATGATTTGGAACTAGCAGCAGTGGTATTCGCACTGAAGGTGTGGCGTCATTACCTGTATGGGGAGAAGTGCGAGATATACACTGACCATAAGAGTTTGAAATATTTCTTCATTCAGAAGGATCTGAATATGAGACAGAGGCCCTGGTTGGAGCTGGTTAAGGATTATGACTGCGATATCCTTTACCACCCAGGGAAGGCAAATGTGGTGGCAGATGCATTGAGTAGGAGGGGCCCAGGACAATTGTATAGTTCCACCCAGATCTCGAGAGAGTTAGCTGATGAGATGGCCAGGGCAAACATAGAATTGATGGTAGGCCAGTTAGCTAATATTACCTTGCAGTCGACCTTGCTAGATAGGATCAAGGAGGGACAATTGGTGGATGCTCAGTTGCAAGATGTTAGGCAGCATGTCTTAGCTGGGACAACTAAGGATTATTCTGTTTCTGAGACTGGTATGCTTCGATATCAGGGACGGATTTGTGTTCCGGCATATGAGGGGATCAGACGAGAGATACTGGATGAGTCTCACACTACGCCATACTCGCTTCATCCGGGTACCACGAAGATGTATCAGGATCTACGGACATTATATTGGTGGCCTGGGATGAAGAAGGATGTGGTAGAGTATGTGTCTAGATGTTTGACATGTCAGCAGGTAAATGCTGAGCATCAGCGACCAGCGGGATTGCTTCAGCCTTTGGGTATCCCAGAGTGGAAGTGGGAGGACATCACAATGGATTTTGTGGGAGGACTACCCAGGACAGTGGGACTTTGTGACTCGGTGTGGGTATGCAGAGTTGTACGTGAGGGAGATAGTTCTTCTCCATGGGGTTCCAAATTCTATTGTATCTGATCAAGACCCCATCTTTACCTCTAAGTTTTGGGGAGCTCTGCAGAGAGCTATGGGGACCCAATTGAAGTTTAGCACAACTTTTCATCCTCAGACTGATGGACAGTCTGAGAGGATGATTCAGGTGTTGGAGGACATGCTTAGGGAGTGTGTGATTGATTTCGAGGGATCTTGGAGTAAGTATCTTCCGTTGATTGAGTTCTCGTATAACAATAGTTATCAGTCCACGATTGGAATGGCTCCTTATGGAATGTTATATGGGAGAAAGTGTAAATCACCCATTCATTGAGATGAGATGGGTGAGAGGAAGTATTTGGGGCCAGATATGGTTCAGAAGACTAATGAAGCTATTGAGAAGATTCGAGCCAGAATGCTTGCCTCGCAGAGTAGGCAGAACAGCTACGCTGACCTTAAGCGTAGGAACGTGGAGTTCCAGGTTGGAGATCATGTGTTTTTGCGAGTTTCACCACTGAGAGGGGTGAGGAGATTTGGAGTAATGGGCAAGCTGAGCCCTTGGTTTGTTGGACCTTTCGAGGTTCTAGAAAGGATTGGACAGGTGGCTTACAGGTTGGCCTTGCCACTGTCGTTGTCAGGAGTTCATGATGTATTCCATGTATCCATGTTGCGGAAGTATGTTTCAGATATGACGCATGTAATGAAGTATGAGGACTTAGAGTTACAAACAGATTTGTCCTATGAAGAGCGACCAATTCAAATTTTGGATCGGAAGGACAAAGTTCTACGGAATAAGATGATTCCATTAGTTAAAGTGTTGTGGAGAAATAGCAAGATCGAGGATGCGACCTGGGAGTTAGAGACAGCAATGCGGGATCAGTATCCTGAGCTATTCAGGTAAATTTCGGGGACAGAATTCTTAGTAGGAGGGGATAGTTGTAACGACCCAAAATTACTAATATGGCTTAAGGGCCTTGATTAGTGTGCTGGGACGGCATAATTTTTTTATGTGCGCGTTTATTGATTTAATGCATGATTATATGATAAGTATGCTTGTATGATTATATGAATGTAAGTGTGGTTAAATGTTATATCTGTGAGAACCACATTACTATGTGGGTAAGTCTGCAGCGTGCGACTTAAGGCGATCCTAGGGAGCCAGTTAGCAGAAAAGTCACAACGGGGCTTAATATTTGACTTGGGGCAAGTCAAGGGGTATTCCGAGAAATAGATGATTATTTGGATTATCGGGTTATGAAAATAAATACATGGAAATATATTGAGGTTGGGAATCTTGGGCGGGAATATTGGAGAAATTTTACCATTTTTCCATCGGGGACGTTTCCGGCACCTCGAGCCTCGGGATTGATTTAATTAACCAAGGTTAGACTTAACAAAATAGAAACCATTGGACCAAAAGAGATAAACCGACCCTTTAATAGTTCTTCTCCTCTTCTCTCTTCTCTCTCAAGGAAGCTATAGGAAACTAAGGTGAATTCAGCTGGAAATCTGGTGATTTGAGCTGAAGTTTGAGGAATTAGCTCAGCTCTAACCAAGGAGCATTCAACCAAGGCCAAGGTAAGAATTTTGTTTTGTTTTTGGGTGTTAGAATTCTGAGTTTTGGCTGAATATTAAGGGTGTTTATGGTTTGAATATTTAAGGACTAAATTGGAGCTGGGAGGTTTGGGTTTTGGCTCAGAAGTTTTTAAGGAGGTGGTTCATCAAAGAAGGTAAACTTCAATTCGTAATCTAGAGGTTAAAATTTGAGTTTTCATGACTGGTTTTTGTGTTTTGAGCTGCTGGGTTTCGAAAATCAAAATGAGATTTTAATGGGTTTTTAAGCTGGATTTCTGTTGGGTTATGCTATTAGAATCATGTTAAAAGTCTTGTGATTAATGGGTTTTGGATTTAGGGTGCTTTGGGGTGGTTTTGAATAAGGTTAGGATGATGGAAATGGTGGATTTTCTGGGCACGAAGGATTGGGCCGCGACTCTGTTCTAGAGCACTGCGACCCTACGAAGCAAAGGAGCCAGGGAGGCTCTGCTAAAGGGGAGCGCCGCGGCGCCACAGGGTAGGGCCGCGGTGCGTGTCTTCCTTCAGAAAGGCTTGGTCTCTGTTTCAGGGGTGGGTCGCAGCTAGGTTTCTGGGGCCGCAGCCCTTAGGTGCATTTTTTATCTTTTGGGGATTTTAAGCGCGGGAACCTAACCTAGGGTGCTTGGGATCGATTTCACCACCGTGTTTGGTGAAATTCGATGTCCATTACTTTGGTTGTGATTAGGTGTTGAGCTAGGGCTCGGGAAGCGGATCGTGTTCGAGAGTCGTCGCTCGTAGTTAGTGAACGTGGGAATTAAAGGTAAGAAAACTGCACCCGGTTGTGTATTTGCAATGGGACTAAGGGTTCCTTAATATTTATGCTTTGAAAGGATGGTATTATGCCATGTAAACAATAAACCAACGGCCTAAGAGTGCCCAAGGTTACACTAGCGCACAAGGCACAGCTTGGCCACTGGTAGCCGAGGACAACTTTTTATTCGCTGAGCTTGGTTTAAGCGGGCTGGAGTCAGTGGGGTAAACAGAGGGTGCGGCCTAAGTTGTCGACCCTGATTATAATGTAACTTGATTGTTATTTATGCTTAGTTGCATCTTTGATTCTGAATACATGCTATGTGATTAATGTGAGTGTTAAGTGTTTGATCATGCTTAAAGGATTATTCATCTGTTATTATTGTTTGTGATGCATTTTATGTTTTCTTGTTGGGCCATGGCTCACGGGTGCTACATGGTGCAGGTAATGGCAAGGGAAAACTTGATCAGCCCTGACTTGGAGAGCTCTGTGAGTTGGATGTACATGACCAGCTGCTCAGCCGCCACGGTTGAGGGGAAGACAGGAACAGGGGAACCAGAAATGTCTGTTTTGCCTTAGAATGGCTAATAGTTATTGAATCTTGGAAATTTTGTAAACTCACTTTCGAACGCTGTTTATTTTTGGGATCCCATGTATAAAATGTTTTATTATATAGAATGTACACTTTTGAGACCAAAACCTTTTAACCCTAGCTCATTAGTTGTTTATTATCACGTTTAAACTAAATGACTTGATTAGCAAGTCCTGCATCTTTATAAACACATAGTGTAGCGGTCTTGGCTATCTAGGATGCTACAATCAGTGATCATCTTGATTCATAGTGGGGCCACTCATAACTTCATCTCCAATGTCCTTATTCGAAAATTAAGGTTCCCTATTACGACAACGGTATCGTACATCGTGGTGTTGGGCACGGGAAAGGCTACTCAAACTCAAGAAATTTGTCGGGGCATCGGCGTGACCATACAAGGCATTGAAATTGTTGAGGAATTCCTTCCCTTGGATTTGGGAAATACGGATATCATATTGGGCATTCAATGGCTGGAAACTCTGGGGGTCACTCACATCAATTGGAAAACTCATTCCGTGGAGTTTTTGGGGGGTCATAACACTGTTCTGTTGCAAGGTGATCCCGCCCTCCATAAAACTCTTGTGTCCCTCAAAACAATGATGCGATCCATTCAACGTGAAGGATACGCCCTGCTGATTGTGCTTGGGGAAGTGGCCGTACCGCCTAATGATCCTTCCAACACCGCCCCCCCCCCCCCCCCCTCCTTAGAAATCTAGGAGGTGTTTACTATGGCCAAGGAAGTCTTTGGCATCCCCATGGAACTTCCACCGTTACAAGGACGAGAGCATGCCATTGTTCTACGGGAAGTTGCATCTCATATTAGTGTATGTCCTTACCGTTATCCTCAAGTTCAAAAAGATGCGATCGAAAAGTTTGTTGGGGAAATGTTGGCAGCCGGTATAGTCCAGCCGAGTGTGAGCCCATTCTCTAGTCCGGTGTTGCTTGTTCAGAAGAAAGATGGCAGTTGGCAGTTTTGTGTCGATTATCAGGCCCTTAATCGTGAGAAGGTTCCTAATAAATTTCCCATTCCGGTAATTAATGAGTTGTTGGATGAACTTCATGGTGCTACCATCTTCACCAAGCTCGACCTAAAATCTGGTTACTAGCAGATTCGTGTTTAACCTATCGATGTGCCCAAGACCGTTTTTCGCACTTATCTTTGTCGTTTTGTTTTGGTATTTGTTTATGATATCCTCATTTACAGTCGTAATATCACTTAGCATGTTGCCCACTTATCCACGGTTTTACAAATTTTGTCCAAGCATAAACTCTATGCGAATTTTAAAAAATGTTTATTTGGAAGGGCGAAATTGGAGTACTTGTGTCACATCATTTCAGGCATGGGAGTGGCAACCGACCAAGCAAAAGAACAGACTATGTTAGATTGGCCTATTCCGAGGAACATCAAGGAACTGCAAGGATTCTTAGGGCTTACTGGTTACTACCACAAGTTTGTTCGAGGCTATAGTGAGATTGCATGGCCCCTCATCGAACAGTTGAAGAAGGATCAGTTTGGATGGAATGACTCTGGCGCTACTGCTTTTGATGCCATCAAACACGCTACGACCACTGTTCTGGTTTTAGCCCTCCCTAATTTTACCAAGCCGTTCATAGTAGAGACTGATGGGTCCGGCTACGAAGTTGGTGTTGTGTTAATACAGGAACAACGACCGGTGGATTTTTACAGTCAAGTTTTGGGGCCTCAAGCCCGAGCCAAGTTGATTTATGAGAAGGAGTTGATGGCTATTGCCTTTGCTATTCAAAAATGGCGACGTTATCTGTTTGGGCAGCGTTTTTTGGTTCGCACTAATCAGAAAAGTCTAAAATTTCTATTAGAACAACACATTGTGGCTCCCGAGTACCAGAAGTTGATGGCTAAGTTGCTGGGGTATGATTTTGAAATCCAATATCAACCGAGAGCTAGTAATAAGGTGGTCGATGCTCTATCTCGAGTTTCCCACCCGGTGGAATGTCATAATATACTACTGTCACAGGGAATTGACTAGGAGGCATTACACCAAGAGCTACTACAAGATGACTTTGTAAGCAGAATCGTTTCCGATTTACACCAAGGGAAGGCTCGCGCTGCTGGGTTCTCCCTGGACCATGGACAATTGAGGTATAAAGGGCGCTTAATGTTATCCAAAACGTGCTCTCTTATCCCCATCATACTCAAGGAATACCACAATTCTGCTCTGGGGGGCCATTCCGGTGAGGATAAAACTTTCAAACACATTGCGTCCGATTTTTACTGGTTGGGAATGAGAAAGGCCATGGTGGAATGGGTGCGCAATTGCGAAGTGTGCCAGAAACACAAATCCTTAGCCATATCTCCTGCTAGATTATTACAGCCCATTGCTTTGCCTTCCTTGGTTTGGGAAGACTTGACCATGGATTTTATAGAGGGATTGCCTCGTTCACATGGTATGGATACAATCTTGGTTATGGTGGATCGGTTGAGCAAATACGCTCACTTCATTCCATTGAAGCATCCCTTTACGGCTAAAATAGTGGCTAAGGTATTTGTTCGAGAAATCGTTTGTCTACACGGAATTCTGGGTTCTATCATTTCTAATTGTGATAAGATTTTCATGAGTCATTTCTGGCAAGAGTTGTTCAAGCTCCAGGGTGAGATGCTCCGTCATAACACCACATACAATCCACAAACAGATGGTCAATTAGAGGTTGTCAATCGATGCTTGGAGACTTATTTGCGTTGTTATGCCTTAGAGAAACCTCGAACTTGGTTGGCTTGGCTCACTTGGGCAAAATATTGGTACAACACTTCATTCCATGCGTCATCGAAACACACACCATTTCAAATTCTCTATGGTCGCGATCCTCCTTCACTCATTCGGTACAAGTCCGGCTCCACCCCAGTTTCTTCAGTTGAGGAAATATTAGAAGAACGAGATGCGCAACTTGATGACCTAAAAATGCATCTGCTCCGTGCCCAACAGAAGATGAAGTTAATAGCGAATAAAAAGCGACATGATGATCATTTTGAAGTAGGAGAGAAGGTATTTGTCAAGTTGAAGCCTTACCGCCAGAAATCTATTGCTTCTAGGCGGAATGAAAAGCTTTCTCCTCGCTTCTACGGGCCTTTTCAAGTACTTGCACGCATTGGTCAGGTCGCTTATAAGTTAGCATTACCTGCCACCTCTTCGGTGCATCTGGTGTTTCATATTTCTCAGCTTCGGCGAGCCCATGGCGTGCATCACTCTTCCCCATTGTTGCCACCGCAATTGAATCCCGATCTAGAGTTGTTGGTTGAACCTGCAAATTTTATGGGTGTTCGGAATACCAAAGCAGATGGAAGCGGGGAAGTGAAAGTACTCATCAAATGGAAGGACCTACTGCTCTTTGAGGCCACTTGGGAATGCTATGACACCATGGTCCAACAATTTCCTTCTTTTGACCTTGCGGACAAGGTGAAATTTTGGGAGGGAGGTAATGATAGACCTCCAATTAGGCACACCTATATTAGGCGCATGAATCGGGGGGCTGATTATGGTAATAGCTAAGTTTGGTAATGTATCATGGATATGGAATCAATTTGTTATCATATTGATTTGAAATGTATCAATTTTCTATTTGTTTAATTAGGAATGTTTTTGTAATTAAATAGCAAGAGAGTGTAGGGGGGAGGCATGCTTTGTTCTTGATCTGTATTGAGCCTTGGCTCTTGGAGAGAAACTGGGACTCTCGAATTTCCCAGACTATCAATAAAACGCTCTCTATTCTTCTTTTCTCTTTATCTAGTCTACTGCAGTTTATCAATATCACATCTTCCTTTATCTTTTCTCTTATCCAAAACAAACGAATGTCAATGTGTTTGCTCTTTTCGTGGTATACTAGATTTTTACAGAGGTAAATTGAAGATTGACTATCTGAGTATATCTTAGCTTTACCGTTCATCATCTTCAGCTCCTATAGCATTCTTTGTAACCATATTGCCTCTTTGAATGCTTCAGTGGTGGCCATGAACTCAACTTCAGTTGTTGATAGTGACACCACTGATTGTAGTTGGGACTTCCAACATATGCAATCTCCATTTGTTGTGAATACATATGAAGTAGTTGACCTCCTTGTATCCTTACTTGCTGCATAGTCAGCATCTACAAAACCTTCAAGTGTAACTTTCTAATCCATATGCTTGTATCTCAGTAGTTATGTAACGCCCTGGGTAGCCAAGACTATTACACTATGTGATTATAAAGGTGCAAGACTTGCTAATCAAGTCATAAAGTTGAAAACGTGACCCTAAAGCCGTATTTAGGTTAGGGTTAAAATATTTTGGCCATAAACAGAAAATTTCTCATTAAAATAAACGTTTAATACATGGGATCCCAAAATAGGTTTTAAACGACATTTTACAAAATTTCAAAGTTCATGTACAACCGAGAACCACTCTAATGGAAAAGTAGGCACTTTAGGTTCTCCTGTCCCTGTACCAATCCTCGATCGTGGTAGTCGATCCGCTGACTATGTACATTCAGCCCAGAACTCTCCAACTCAGGACTGGTCCACTTTGCCCTTGCCTTTACCTGCACCACATAACACCCGTGAGCCAAGGCCCAGCAAGAAATCTATAATACAGAGCATAAATGAAAATCAACAGTCAGATATTTCACAAATCATCAATCAGATATACAATAGGTCAAATTGCTTACACAATCAATGTTACCAATCTACAAGCCAATAATCAGTCATTCAGATAACACACTTGTCACAATCATTAATTGAACAATAATAAACATATCACAAAAAATCCAGGGTCGACGCCCTTAGGCCGCACCCTCTAATTGTCCCACTGACTCTGGCTCGTTTAGGCCGAGCTCAGTGATTATGTACTTAACCTCAACTACCAATGGCTGAGCCGCGTCCTGTGCACAAATATTGATTCTGGCACTCTTAGGCTATTTATCACATGTCCCCATGGCATAATACCATCTTATGACATCACATACAAATATAGGGAACTCTTACTCCCAACATAATCACATAACCGGGTGCAGTTTCTTACCTTTGATTCTGATTGCTTTGATTAATGAAAACGACCTTCAAGCATGAACCCGTCCGAGCCCTAGCGTACACCTAGTCATAACCGTAAAATAGAATCATCATTAAACCTCAATTCCATAACCTAACCTCGGGACCAATCCCGAACCCTTGAGAAGCCCCAATTCCACCAAACGTGGTGGTGGAATCAAACCCCGAGCCCCCAAGAGAAAACCCTAAGAAAAATATCCAAAAATCAAATTTTGAAGGTAGGGTAGCGCTACAGTGCCACTAGGTGGGCACTACAATGCTACAAACAGAAACAAAATGCCCCAGAAAACCCAAGCATAGCGCTGTAGCGCTCTACTGCTAGCGCTACAACGCTATAGACAACACCAAAAATTCCCCTGAGTTTTTCCTTTGAATTTCCCCAAGCCAAAACTCCATAAATCCCCTTCAAACCTCAACCACACTTCAAATTAAGCCTACCATCCACTACATCTCATCCCACATGGCCCAACAACATCCAACTTGGCCACATGCATCATTAAACACAGAAAACACAAAATTTGAGTTTGAAGCTCAAAAAGTCATCAGAAACACTAGAAACAACCCAAAAACTCAAATGATCAAATCCAGAATTGTTACCTTTAATAGAGAATCCGACCCTAGGCTGCCCTCTATGCCCTTCCAGCCTTTAGCTCCTCAGTTCCCAAAGCTCAAATCCCTTAATTTCCATCCAAAGTTCAAGTTCATAAATCAACTCCAACAAAACTCAGAAAACTCATCAAAACTTTTAAACTTTACCTTAACTGGGTAGCTAATTCCTGCTAAATCTTCTAGCTTCACCAAGAACCCAAGCCTCAAGCTCTAGCCTAAGCTTCCTCTGAGTTACAGCTTCAAAAATCCTCAATGAGAGTGGAGAGGAAATGATCGATATGGAGAGAAAAATGAGTCTCTCTGTTTTCTTCTTTCTTTCTTCCTTTTCTTTCCTTCAGCTTCTAACAAATTCTACAAATCTCACTAAGTCTAAAAGGCAGAAAGACCCTTATCCTCTTTTAACCATCAAATGACCATTTTTCCCTCCCATTAAAACCTAAGCCTTTAAACAATTTAAGGGCATTTTGGTCATTTGTTCCCAATTCCTGCTAATTCCTCAAGTGTCCCTAATAATTACCGCTTAAATCCCGTCACTTAACTATTCACCAATTATTTTCCTCAATGTCCACTAGTCTCCAATATATTTCCCAAATTCCCAGATATACCCCCAGGCTCCCCCGAGCTGAGATAAATCCCCACCATGACTTTTTCGCTAAATTAATCACTAGGATCACCTCGAGCCACCAGCTGCATATATGTCCACATAATAATGTGGTCTCAACAATTTATCGCAAGTAATTACATTTATGCCCTCAATGGGCCAAAATTTCAAATATGCCCTCAATGGGCCAAAATTTCAAATATGCCCCTATAAGCTAAACAGGGCCTACATGCATACTAATACTCATAATCATGCATCTCATATATCCATATAATCATATAAGCATGCTTATCACATAATCTTGCATTTAATCATTTAAATCACACATAAACCAATTATGCCCTCCCGGCACACTAATCAAGGCCCTTAAGCCTTATTAGTAATTTTGGGTCGTTACAACTATCCCCTCCTACTGAGAATTTTGTCCTCGAAATTTACCTGAATAACTCAGGACACTGGTCCCGCATCGCTGACTCAAGTTCTCAGGTCGCTTCCTTGACCTTTCCATTCCTCGATAATATCTTAACCAGAGGAATTGTTTTGTTCCGTAGGACCTTGTCCTTCCTGTCTAAGATCTAAACCGGTTGTTCCTCATAAGATAAATCGGTCTGCAATTCCAAGTCTTCATACTTTAACACATGTGTCGTATCTGAGATGTACTTCTGGAGTATAGAAACATGGAATACGTCATGAACTCCCGACAATGACGGTGGCAAAGCTAACCTGTAAGCCACCTGTCTGATCCTTTCTAGGATCTCAAAAGGTCCGATAAATCTAGGGCTCAGCTTGCCATTCTTCCCAAACCTCCTCACCTCTCGCAGTGGTGAAACTTGAAAAAACACGTGGTCCCCAAATACTTCTTCTCACCCATCTCATCCCAATGAATGGGTGATCTACATCTTCTCCCATATAACATCTCATATGGAGCCACTCCAATCATTGATTGGTAACTGTTATTGTATGAAAACTCAATCAACGGGAGATACTTACTCCATGATCCCTTAAAATCGACAACGCAAGCTCTAAGCATATCCTCCAACACCTGAATCGTCCTCTCAGACTGTCCATCAGTCTGAGGATGGAAGGTTGTGCTGAACTTCAACTGAGTCCCCATAGCCTTTTGCAAACTACCCCAAAACTTGGAGGTAAAGATAGGATCCCGGTCTGACACTATAGACTTAGGAACCCCATGGAGACGTACAATCTCCCTCACATATAACTCTGGATACTAATCCACTATATATGCCATCTTCACTGGAAGAAAATGAGCTGACTTAGTGTATCTGTCTACTATCACCCACACTGAGTCATGAAGCCCTACTATCCTGGGTAAACCTCCCACAAAGTCCATCGTAATATCCTCCCATTTCCACTTAGGAATACCCAAAGGCTGAAGCAATCCTGCTGGTCGCTGATGCTCAGCCTTCACCTACTGACAGGTCAAACACCTAGCCACGTACTCTGCTATGTTCTTCTTCATCCCGGGCCACAAATACAATGTCCGTAGATCTTGATATATCTTCGTGGTACCCGAATGAAGTGAGTACGGCGTAATATGCGACTCATCTAATATCTCTCATCTGATCCCCACATCAGCTGGAACACAAATCCGCCTCTGATATCGTAGAACACCAACCTCATAAATAGAATAGCCCTTAGCTACCCCCGCTAAGACATTCTCTCCAACCTCATGTAACTGTGGATCTACCAATTGACCCTCCTTAATCTGCTCTAGTAAGGTCGACTACAAAGTAATGTTGGCCAACCGGCCCACCACCAATTCTATCCTTGCCCTGGTCATCTCATCAGCCAACTCTCTGGAAATCTAAGTAGAACTAAATAACTGCATCGAGCCTCTCTGGCTCAATGCATCTGCCACTACGTTGTCTTTTCCTGGGTGGTAAAGAATGTCAAAGTCATAGTCCTTTATCAATTCTAACCAACGTCTCTGCCTCATGTTTAGATCCTTCTAGGTGAAGAAGTATGTCAAACTCTTGTGGTCGGTGTATATCTCGAATTTCTCTCCATACAGATAATGTCGCCACACCTTCAGTGCGAATACCACTGCTACTAATTCTAGATCATGGGTAGGATGCCGCTGCTCATACTCCTTCAGCTGTCGTGACGCATAAGTTATAACTTTCTCGTTCTGCGTCAACACACAGCCCAAACCCAACCTTGACTCAGCACAGGTGCAGTAATGAGTCGCCGCTTCAATTCTTGAAAGTTGTTTTCACACTTCTCTGACTAGACAAACTTTAAATTCTTCCATGTCAACTATGTCATTGGTGTTGCAATCTTCAAGAGCCCTTCTACAAACCTTCTGTAATAACCCGCTAACACGAACAAACTCCGAACCTCTGAGGCGTTCCTTGGTCTCGACCAATCCCTAACTGCCTCCACCTTAATCCCGTCTGCACCAACAATATATCCAAGAAATGTCACTTCTTGTAATACCCCGAATTCTCTGGTATAGTTTAATGGCGGGATTAGTAGGCCGGGAGGGCCATACTTGTTTAATTATGCTATTTTGATAATTTGGCCCATTCAGGGTGAATATGTGTATTTGGGTGCATAATGTGATCTGTGAATGAGATTCCATTATTATGGAGATATATTCGAGCTATTCGGCATGAGACGTTCATATATAATGGATTAGCGGTTTTTTCATAAAGGGGTCAATTTTGGGGTAATAGAAATGTTTATTTGATGATAAATTGGGAATATTTGAGATCAGGGTGAAATTTCGGAGGTTTTGACTATTATGTCCCCGGGGGTATTTTTGGGACCCCGAGCATTAGGTTTTATTTGAGGTTACCTAAGCTTGAAGTAGCTGTCAGATAGAACGTACAATTAGAAAACCTCTCGTTCTCTTTCGATAGTCCGTTTTACCGTTTGAGCATTTTCGAAGATATCTCGAGTTCTAGGAGTCGGAATCAAGCGAGGATTGAGGCATAGCGATCCTAGGAAAGATTAGAATCTTCTTAACCGAAGGATTTGACAAAAAACAACCCAATTGAAGGTAATCAAAGTTTAAGTTTTGAGTTTTTTGAGTTTCTAAGCTTTGAATTGATTTTGTAAATTGTTGAGTTTTTAGTTGGCTTGAACCTTGGGTTTTGAGGGTTTTGGAGCTTTGGGAAGCTTGGGAACTTTGTTTTTATGATTGGGGAATGTTTAGGTATGATTTTGGAGGCTTTGGAGTGTTAAAAATACGTTTGGGATTGGCCCAGAGTTGGGGGCCGCGTCCCTGTTCTTGGGGTGCCGCGGCCCTGCCTTGAAGAAGCAGGTGGGGTTCTTTGTACCTGCTGGGCGCCGCGGCCCTTGATGGAGGGCGTCGTGGCCCTTGATTCAGGAAGTTCTGGGGGCCGCGGACCAAGGTGCCAAGGCCGCAGCCCTTGCCCTATTTTCACCCCGTTTGCTCGTTTTGACCCCGACAACTTAGTTATAGGCCTCAGGAGTGTCCCTACTACTTGGAGTAGTTGGGATTGATCTTGCGGAGGCTAGATAGTGGTGTGTAAACCTATGTTTATCATTATTATTGATGATATCCCGTGTTTGGTTATGATTAGGTAACTGCTATAGGACTAAAGGTTGATCGTTCTCGCGGGTCGTTCTTTTAATCTTTCTAACTCGAATTTAAGGTAAGAAAACTGCACCCTGTGTATATATGACATGCGTGATTATTATTGAGGCATGTTGATTGATAAATGTGGACATGGATTTCCTATTAAATTCTAGCAAATGTTTAATACTTGTATATGTACTGATTAGTCAGGGACACTGACCTAAAGAGTCAGAAATGGCATAGCGTCATGAACATCGAGCCAAATGAAGATTAGATCTAATCGATATCAGCAAAGAATGACTCATATGGGGTATTAACGCTGGACCGACCCTAAGGTCGATGAACTTATAAGCGCTTGTCTGGTCTAAGACCAGTTATTCAGAGTCAGGGCATATGGCCCCGGTGACTGTTTGTCACATGGCTAGAGAACACTGTTCCAGGGTTATGACTGTAAGTCATGAGGAAGGTTATGTTGGTGACTAATCACCGTACAGCTATCCTGTTCAAACTTATGAAAGGCTCACTTATCTGTTAAGCCCTGGTGACCCTATCGTCACATGGTTGGAGGGTGCTGTCCCCGTATTAGTGACTCTTCAAATAGTCACCTATTTGTTTGGACTGATGGTCCTGGATGATTGTTATGATCATTGTTGATATTATCTCATGCTTTATTGTGTTTTCTTGCTGGGCCTTGGCTCATGGGTGCTATGTGGTGCAGGTAAAGGGAAAGAAAAGCTCACCCAGCCTTGAGTGGAGAGCTTAGGTGGTGATGTGTACATATGCGGCCGCTTGACCACCACGGCCAAGGTGTTCTCATAGGAACTAGGGGGTTTACCCTATTTTTGCCGCTTAGGTCAGCGGGTTTGCAAATTTGAAACTGCAATGACCATTCTGTACTGAGAACAACTTGTAAATATTTGATTAGCTCTGCAGAGCAGTTTGTAATGAAAATATCCATTTCCTTTTTATTAATTTTCCACCTTAACCTGTTAATTATACTTAGAGCACGTTTTTTACCAAAGGACTCGGGTAGCGGGTCAAATTTCCAGTCCACCGTTCACCGTAACTGTTCTGGGGTAACCAGGGTGTTACAACTTGGTATCAGAGCAATGCCAAGGTTAGGGTTCCTGTAGACTGGCTGGGCATGTACACACATCACTGAAGTCAAGCTCGACTCATGGTTTGGTAACTATTTATGTAGTTATACACGTGACTGCTTAAATACAGCATATATGCTTTACCTGTGTGCATGAAGCACTATGTTAAACCCGTGCCCTGGAATATTATATCTTCAGCAACTGTGTGCTTATTAGTACTGGGAATTGCAGGAACATACTTATAAGTATGATTGATTGTGAACTATTATGTGATACATGCTGAGTGCTAAATGCTATAAACATGTATTTGCTTGTATATCTGTATGACTGTGGAATGTGATAATTGTCTGCTTGTTCTTGGACCGTAAGGAGGCAAGAGGTTTAGTTGTTACTACCTGACTGGCTGTATTGATCGTTATTTCAGTAAGGTATCAGTGAGAGAATTATGAATCCAGGGCAGACAGACACATCAGTTGGCCAGAGTGATCAGGGACAGAATAATAATAATAGTCAGGGTCAGGAAAATGACCAGTCTATAATTCTGCAGCCAGCTCCTGTTAATTGGCAGCAGATAGTCAGTGATATGCAGGCTACTATATTAAAAGAGGGGGAAGAGCTTCGTCTCTTGAAGCAACAACAAGGGCCTTCAGTGGCCAGTGTATCTGAGGCACCTCCTGTGTCGGTGCCAGCAGCTGGGCAGCAGCCTGAGGTTGGAAATAAATGGGAGCCTCTTTATGAAAGGTTCATGAAACAACAACCTCCAGTATTTGAGGGCAGTGCAGATCCTGCCAAGGCTGAACAATGGATGAGTATGATTACCACTATCCTTGATTTTATGAAGGTATCTGGTAATGAGAGGGTGGCCTGTGCCACTTACATGTTTAGGGAGGATGCTCGGATTTGGTGGGAAATGATTACCCAAACCAAGAATGTGAATGCTTTGAGTTGGGAAGAGTTTCAGACTCTATTCAATGAAAAATATTACAATGATGCTATTAGAGCGGCGAAGGTCGAGGAGTTTATTAGGCTACTTCAGGGGAACTTATCAGTCACTGAGTACGCCTTGAAGTTTGATCGTTTGGCAAAGTTTACCATGGAGCTGGTGCCCACTGATGGGACTAGGAGAGAGAGATTCTTGCAGGGGCTATAGCCTAGATTAGCCTGAGATGTACGTATCACCACTGTGGCAGGAGTTACTACTTATGCACAGGTGGTGGAGAAGGCACTCACAGCTGAGAGTGTAGAGAACAGAATCTAGCGTGACAGTGCAGCCAGAAAGGAATTCAGGAGGCCACGTCCTCCATTTGTGGGTTCAGGTAAGGGTGTTGGCCCCAGTGATCAGAAGAGGAAGGTTCCTGACACCTTCCCAGTTCCAGGTCCTGACATGAGGCCCCGTGGTATTTCTATGGGTCGTCCAGGAGGTGGTGAAGCCTGGAAGTCTTATCCTAAGTGCCCCAGATGCAAGAGGCATCACTTGGGAGAGTGTAGGGCAAAGTCCTCCTTCTCTTGTGGAGAAGTAGGTCATCTTAAAAAGGATTGCCCTAAGGCAAGAAAGGAAGAACCCAGAAAAGCGGACAGCTCAGCCCCAGCTCGAGTGTTCGCGTTGACTCAAGCAGAAGTTGAGGCTTCTCCCTCAGTTGTTACAGGTCAACTTCTTAGTGCTGGAACCCCTTATAATGTGTTGATTGATTCTGGTGCTACACATTATTTTGTTGCTAGTAGTGTTATTGATAGACTGTGTAGGCCTTGTGATTTTTATGCTGTGGGGTTTGGTACCTTGTTACCCACTGGAGAGTTAGTAGTATCCAGGAGGTGGGTCAAATCTTTCCCAGTGACAGTAGAGGGCAGAGAGTTGTCAGTGGATTTAGTAGAGTTGGTTATGACTGACTTTGATATGATACTGGGTATGGATTGGTTGGCAAAGTATGGGGCAACCATTGATTGTAGAAGGAAAATGGTCACCTTTGAGCCTGAAGGTGAGGATCCTTTTGTGTTTGTTGGTGCTGTGCATGGACCTCGCATTCCTATGATTTCTTCATCGAGGGCTAGGGATTTAATGCAAGGAGGTTGCATTGGGTTCTTATCCAGTGTGGTTGATACCACTCAGGTCGTGCCAGTGAGACCAGAGGATACTAGGTTAGTTTGTGAGTTTCTGGACGTGTTTCCAGAGGATTTGCCTGGGTTGCCACCGCATAGAGAAATTAAGTTCGTTATAGAACTGGCACCAGGGATGGAGCCAGTGTCTAGAACGCCTTACAGAATGGCCACAGCTGAGTTGAAAGAATTAAAAGTGCAGTTGCAAGAACTGTTAGACTTGGGTTTTATCAGACCTAGCTTTTCACCTTGGGGTGTGCCAGTTCTGTTTGTAAAGAAGAAGGATGGTTCTCTGAGAATGTGTATTGATTACAGGGAACTGAATAAATTGACAATCAAGAATAAGTATCCTTTGCCAAGGATAGATGATATGTTCGATCAGTTGCAAGGCAAGAACGTATTTTCAAAGATCGACCTTCGTTCTGGTTATCATCAGTTGAGGGTCAAGGAGGGAGATATACCCAAGACTGCTTTCCGTACCAGGTATGGGCATTATGAGTTTCTAGTTATGTCATTTGGATTGACTAATGCCCCTGCTGCTTTTATGGATCTGATGAACAGGGTGTTCAAGGATTATTTGGACCAGTTTGTGATCGTCTTTATTGATGACATTCTGGTATATTCTCAATCAGAGTCAGAACATGAGTATCACTTGAGATTGGTTCTACAGAGACTGAGGGAACACAGACTGTTTGCTAAGTTCAAGAAATGTGATTTCTGGTTGTCTCTGGTATCTTTTCTTGGACACATTGTCAGTAAGGAGGGGATTAAAGTGGATCCAGCGAAGATTGAAGCGGTCAGAGATTAGCCAAGGCCAAAGAATGCTTCTGAGGTTAGAAGTTTCATTGGATTGGCAGGGTATTACAGGCGGTTCGTGGAAGGGTTCTCAAAGATTGCTAGTGCTTTGATTGAGCTGACACGCAAGAGTCAGAAATTTGTGTGGTCAGATAAGTGTGAGAACAACTTCCAGGTACTGAAGCAGAGGTTGATTACAGCTCCGATTCTGAGTCTTCCGACAGGTCAGGAGAAGTTTGTGATCTATTGTGATGCTTCTCATCAGGGTTTGGGCTGTGTTTTGATGCAATCAGAGAGGGTTATTGCCTATGCTTCTCGTCAGTTGAAGGAGTATGAAAAGAGGTATCCTACTCATGATTTAGAGTTAGCAGCTGTGGTTTTTGCTTTGAAGATATGGAGGCACTATCTCTATGGAGAGAAGTGTGAGATTTATACAGACCACAAGAGCCTGAAGTACTTCTTCACCCAGAAAGACTTGAATATAAGGCAAAGGCGTTGGCTGGAGTTAGTAAAAGATTATGATTGTGAGATCCTGTATCATCCAGGAAAGGCCAACGTGGTAGCTGATGCTTTAAGCCGGAAGGGTCCGGGCCAGAATTATGGTATGAGGCTGATAGCCAGGGAATTAGCTGATGATATGACCAAAGCTGGTATAGAGTTACTGGTGGGCCAGTTGGCTAATATTACGCTACAGTCTACGCTGTTGGACAGAATTAAGGAGGGTCAGCTAAGTGATCCACACCTGGTCAAGATCAGAGAGGATGTTCTAGCTGGAGCATCTAGGGATTATACAGTGTCTGAGCTAGGCTTGTTGAGATACAAGGGGCAGATATGTGTTCCGTTAGACACTGCAATGAGGCGAGAGATTCTGGATGAATCTCATACTACACCTTACTCTTTGCATCCAGGCACCACGAAGATGTATCAGGATGTGAGGTCGTTATATTGGTGGCCAGGGATGAAGAGAGATATAGTAGAATATGTGGCCAAGTGCTTGACATGTCAACAGGTCAAGGCTGAGCATCAGAGGCCGGCAGGGCTACTGCAGCCTCTGGATATCCCAGAGTGGAAGTGGGAAGACATCACAATGGATTTTGTGGTGGGCTTACCCAGGACTGTTAGTCAGCATGATTCTATTTGGGTGATAGTGGATCGCTACACCAAGTCAGCTCATTTTCTGCCAGTGAGGACTACTTATACAGTTGACCAGTATGCAGATCTCTATGTGAGAGAGATCGTGCGGCTCCATGGTGCGCCTAGGTCGATCGTGTCAGATCGGGACCATACTTTTACTTCCAAGTTTTGGGGGAGTTTGCAGAAGGCCATGGGGACGCAGTTGAAGTTCAGTACTGCTTATCTTCCTCAGAAAGATGGGCAATCTGAAAGGACAATCCAGATTTTGGAAGACATGCTGAGAGCATGTGTGCTGGACTTTGGTGGATCTTGGAGTAAGTATCTGCCTTTATAGAATTCTCCTACAACAACAGTTATCAGTCTACCATTGGGGTTGCACCTTATGAGATGTTGTATGGTAGGAAATGTAGGTCTCCCATTCATTGGGATGAGACAGCTGGAAGGAGATACTTAGGTCTTGAGGCAGTTCAGAGGACCAATGAGGCCATAGAGAAGATTAGAGCTAGAATGCTTACTTCTCAGAGTAGACAGAAGAGCTATGCGGATCCCAAACGCAGGAACGTGGAGTTCCAGGTAGGAGACTATGTCTTCCTTAGAGTCTCGCCATGGAAAGGGGTGAGAAGGTTTGGGAAGAAAGGCAAGCTGAGCCCCAGATATGTAGGTCCATTTGAGATCCTGGAGAGGGTTGGTCAGGTGGCTTACAGGTTGGCTTTGCCTCCGGCGTTGTCTGCCGTGCATAATATATTTCACGTTTCAGCTCTTCGGAGGTATGTGCCTGATGTTAATCATATTCTGAACTATGAAGATCTGGAGCTTGAGGCAAATCTCTCCTATGAGGAACAGCCTGTCCAGATACTTGACAGAAAAGATAAGGTCCTCAGGAACAAGACGATACCTTTGGTTAAGGTATTGTGGAAGAACAGCAAGGTCGAGGAAGCGACCTGGGAGCTGGAGTTAGACATGCAGAATCAGTATCCCGAGCTGTTTATGTAAATTTCGAGGACGAAATATCTGTAAGGAGGGGATAGTTGTAATGCCCCGAATTCTCCGGTATGGTTTAATGGCAGGATTAGTAGGCCGGGAGGGCCATACTTGTTTAATTATGCTATTTTGATAATTTGGCCCATTCAGTGTGAATATGTGTATATGGGTGCATAATATGATCTGTGAATGAGATTCCATTATTATGGAGATATATTCGAGCTATTCGGCATGAGACGGTCATATATAATGGATTAGCGGTTTTGTCATAACGGGGTCAATTTTGGGGTAATAGAAATGTTTATTTGATGATAAATTGGGAATATTTAAGATCAGGGTGAAATTTCGGAGGTTTTGACTATTATGTCCCCGGGGGTATTTTTGGGACCCCGAGCATTAGGTTTTATTTGAGGTTACCTAAGCTTGAAGTAGCTGTCAGATAGAACGTACAATTAGAAAACCTCTCGTTCTCCCTTTCGATAGTCCGTTTTACCGTTTGAGCATTTTCGAAGATATCTCGAGTTCTAGGAGTCGGAATCAAGCGAGGATTGAGGCATAGCGATCCTAGGAAAGATTAGAATCTTCTTAACCGAAGGATTTGACAAAAAACAACCCAATTGAAGGTAATCAAAGTTTAAGTTTTGAGTTTTTTGAGTTTCTAAGCTTTGAATTGATTTTGTAAATTGTTGAGTTTTTGGTTGGCTTGAATCTTGGGTTTTGAGGGTTTTGGAGCTTTGGGAAGCTTGGGAACTTTGTTTTTATGATTGGGGAATGTTTAGGTATGATTTTGGAGGCTTTGGAGTGTTAAAAATACGTTTGGGATTGGCCCAGAGTTGGGGGCCGCATCCCTGTTCTTGGAGTGCCGTGGCCCTGCCTTGAAGAAGCAGGTGGGGTACTTTGTGCCTGCTGGGCGCTGCGGCCCTTGATGGAGGGCGTCGCGGCCCTTGCTTCAGGAAGTTCTGGGGGCCGCGGACCAAGGTGCCAGGGCCGCAGCCCTTGCCCTATTTTCACCCCGTTTGCTCGTTTTGACCCCGACAACTTAGTTATAGGCCTCGGGAGTGTCCCTACTACTTGGAGTAGTTGGGATTGATCTTGCGGAGGCTAGATAGTGGTGTGTAAACCTATGTTTATCATTATTATTGATGATATCCCGTGTTTGGTTATGATTAGGTAACTGCTAAAGGACTAAAGGTTGATCGTTCTCGCGGGTCGTTCTTTTAATCTTTCTAGCTCGAATCTGAGGTAAGAAAACTGCACCCTGTGTATATATGACATGCGTGATTATTATTGAGGCATGTTGATTGATAAATGTGGACATGGATTTCCTATTAAATTCTAGCAAATGTTTAATACTTGTATATGTACTGATTAGTCAGGGACACTGACCTAAAGAGTCAGAAATGGCATAGCGTCATGAACATCGAGCCAAATGAAGATTAGATCTAATCGATATCAGCAAAGAATGACTCATATGGGGTATTAACGCTGGACCGACCCTAAGGTCGATGAACTTATAAGGGCTTGTCTGGTCTAAGACCAGTTATTTAGAGCCAGGGCATATGGCCCCAGTGACTGTTTGTCACATGGATAGGGAACACTGTTCCAGGGTTATGACTGTAAGTCATGAGGAAGGTTATGTTGGTGACTAATCACCGTACACCTATCCTGTTCAAACTTATGAAAGGCTCACTTATCTGTTAAGCCCTGGTGACTCTATCGTCACATGGTTGGAGGGTGCTATCCCCGTATTAGTGACTCTTCAAATAGTCACCTATTTGTTTGGACTGATGGTCCTGGATCATTATTATGATCATTGTTGATATTATCTCATGCTTTATTGTGTTTTCTTGCTGGGCCTTGGCTCATGGGTGTTATGTGGTGCAGGTAAAGGGAATGAAAAGCTCACCCAGCCTTGAGTGGAGAGCTTAGGTGGTGATGTGTACATATGCGGCCGCTTGACCACCACGGCCAAGGCGTTCTCATAGGAACTAGGGGGTTTACCCTATTTTTGCCGCTTAGGTCGGTGGGTTTGCAAATTTGAAACTGTAATGACCATTCTGTACTGAGAACAACTTGTAAATGTTTGATTAGCTCTGCAGAGCAGTTTATAATGAAAATATCCATTTCCTTTTTATTAATTTTCCACCTTAACCTGTTAATTATACTTAGAGCACGTTTTTTACCAAAGGACTCGGGTAGCGGGTCAAATTTCCGGTCCACCATTCACCATAACTGTTCTGGGGTAACCAGGGCGTTACACTTCTGGTAGCCAAAATTCGCACATCTTAAACTTGGTGTACAACGAATGCTCTCTTAACCTCTGCAAGACCTGTCAAAGATGTTGCTCATGCTCCGCCTCTGAACTGGAGTACACTAAAATATCATCGATGAAGACAATGACGAACTGATCTAAGAAGTCCTTGAAAGCCCTGTTAGTTAAGTCCATAAAAGCCGCTAGGGCATTGGTCAAACCAAACACTACAACAATTTTCACTTTTAATGAGTCTCTATAATGACTTACACCAATAGTGTAAGTCATTAAAAGTATTCAGGGATATTTAAAGTCTAATGGTGTAAGTCATTAATAGTTCTTGTTGATGACTACCAAGGTAGGTCATTAAAAGTGGTGGGAGACGTTAATTTAAAAATATGAATATAAAATTATTTATTTATAAAATATTAGACATGTAAGAGCATCTGACGTCTCCCATGGGAAGACGTGCCAGACATCTAACGTCTCCCCTGGGGAGACGTGCCAGACATCTAACGACCTAGATGTTACTTGAAGAAAGAGGTATGTATATAAATTTCTACAAAGTTAATAATTTATTTATTATTAAAGTATATATAATTAAATAATAATAAACTAATATATTTTACTTTGTATTTTTTTGTAGCTAAACACTACGCCATATACACCAGCACAGATTAATGAAATGCGACACTGGGTGAACCATATGCTACCGATAATTCAAAGTCATCGTCCCACATATTAGGTTTTTTTTACTTTTTATTTCTTACTATATGTCTAGCTAGCTAGAGTAATATTTGTTAATTTTGTATGTTTAACTACAAATATTACATTTGTGTATATTTAGCTAGCAAAAACATATTATATATACATTTCTCTTTTATTAATGAAAATTCACAATTTAAATTTGCATATTATTTAATTATATTTTTAAAAAATAATATATTTAATTCTATTTAAAAAAAATTTAATATATTTAATTCTATTAATTAATATACTGAAAATAATTATTTAATTATTTTTTTAAAAAAATACAAAAACCTATGATGACTCCCAGGGGGAGACATTGAAT
Source organism: Humulus lupulus (assembly GCF_963169125.1). Lineage (NCBI taxonomy): Eukaryota > Viridiplantae > Streptophyta > Magnoliopsida > Rosales > Cannabaceae > Humulus > Humulus lupulus. Next base: position 159,138,733 of record NC_084796.1, read on the forward strand.
GTCTACAAAGTCTCCCCATGGGAGACGTCATAGGTACCTACAACGTCTCCCATGGGGAGACTTTGTAGACATTTAACGTCTCCCCCTGGGAGTCATCATAGGGTGTAGTACACCCTATGATGGCTCCCAGGGGGAGACGTTAAATGTCTACAAAGTCTCCCCGTGGGAGTCATCATAGGGCCACTTTAGATGGCTCCTGCAACAACGTCTCCCCTAGGGGGAGACATTAAATGTCTATAATGTCTCCCCCATGTAGCCATTAAATGTCTATTTTGTTGTAGTGAAATGACATGACCAGAAACTCATAGTGCCCATACCTCGTTCGGAAGGTCGTCTTCGATATATCCTCGTCCTTGATCCTCAACTGGTGATAACCAGATCGAAGATCAATCTTCGAGAATACTGTCTTTCCCTACAGCTGATCGAACAAGTCATGAATCCTTGGTAGCGGATACTTATTCTTTATAGTCAACTTATTCAATTCCTTGTAGTCTATACACATCCTCAGAGTCACGTCGTTCTTCTTCACAAACAAAATTGAAGCACCCCATGGCGAGTAGCTCGGCCTGATGAACCCCAAATCCAGAAGCTCCTGTAACTGTATCTTCAATTCCTTCAGTTCTGCCGGTGTCATTCTATATGATGCCCTCGACACAGGCTCTATCCCTGGTGCTAACTCAATAACAAACTGAATTTCCCTATGCGGCGGCAACCCTAGTAAATCCTCAGGAAATACATCCAAGAATTCACAAACCATTCTGGTCTCCCCCGGCCCTGTTGGCAAAACCCTAGTGGTATCCACCACACTAGCTAGAAAGCCCATACATCCACCCTGTAATAAGTCCCTGGCTCTCAGCGCTGATATCATGGGTACGCGGGGTCCACATACCTTAGCCACGAAAACAAAGGGATCCTCGCCCTCCGGCTCAAAGGTCACCATCTTCTTCCTACAATCAATGGTAGCTCCGTATCTAACCAACCAATACATGCCCAAAATCATGTCAAAGTCTTCCATACCCAACTCAATCAAGTCTACTGATAATTCCCTACCATCAACTATTACTGACAGTGTTTTAATACACCTCCTAGAAACTACCAGTTCCCCTGTAGGCAATATAGTCCCGAACCCTACAGTACAGTACTAACTAGGTCTACTTAGTCTATTAATCACCTTTCTAGAAACAAATGAATGTGTAGCACCAGACTCAATCAATACAGTAAAAGAAGAGCCAGCGCTAGAAACCTGACTTGTCACCACTGAGGGACTAGCCTCGGCCTCTGCCTGCGTCAAGGTGAACACTCGAGCTGGAGTCAAGCTATCCACCTTCCCTGCTTCCCCTTTCTTCATTGTTGGGCAGTCTTTCTTGAGGTGTCCTACCACCCCGCACACATAACATTCCTTAGCCCGACATTCTCCCGGATGGCATCTTCTGCACCTCGTGCACTCTGGATAGCTCCTCCATGTATCACCACCTCCCTGACGGCCACCCTGAGTACCCCGACCTCTCCTATCAGGACCAGGAGCGATCGAAGTATCAGGGGTCTTCCTCTTTAGATCACTGGGGCCTCCGCCCCTACCAGACCCTGAGTATGGAGGCACCGCTCTACGACCCTCCTGTCTTACCGCACTCTCCCTCCAGATCTTGTTCTCCGCTTCCTCAGCGGTAAGAGCCTTCTCAACATCCTGGGCATACGTTGTTCCCCCAAGTACTGTTGTAATCCTCACATCTTGGGCTATCATAGCATTAAGCCCTCTGATAAATCTTTCTTGCCTAGCTGCATCAGTAGGCACAAGATCTGGTGCAAACTTCACGAGTCTGTCGAATTTCAGGGCAAATTCTGTCACCGTCATGTTGCCCTAAACCAAACCCACAAATTCATTAACCTTCGCCGCCCTAATGGAAACATTGTAATACTTCTGGCTGAACAATTCCTTGAATCCATCCCAACTCAAAGTAGTAACATCTCTAGTCTATGATGCCACTTCCCACCAAATGTGGGCATCATCTCTCAACATATACGCAGCACATGCCACTCTGTCATGACCCTCTACCCTCATGAAATCCAAAATAGCAGTGATCATACTCATCCACTTCTCGACCTTTAATGGATCTAGTCCCCCCTCAAAAGTTTGGGGATGATGTTTCCTGAACCGCTCATACAACGGCTCCCATCTGTTCCCAACTTCCACTGGCTGAACAACTGGTGCCACTACCGGAGGCACAATAGGGGCAGCGCTCCCTGACGGAGCCTTCTGTCTCAGTAGATGGATCTGCTCATCTTGGCTTAGAATTCAGGCTTGCATATCCTCCATGATCTGCTACTAGTTCTCAGGGAATGGCGGAGGGTTATGGCCCTGGTCATCATCTCTAGTCCTAGATCTATTGCCAACTAGTCGTGTAGATCGTCTTAGATGCATATCTATCCAAGTTAATCTGCAATCAACGACTCAGCGACCAAACTATGATGACAGGGTAATGATCCTTCCATAATCCATCGTCAAAACACAAGCAATCAAGATATAACAGTTTATCCAAATATTCATCCACATGCACAACAATGCTAATAAGCATGCATCATTATCATCACACAGCAGATGTTAGGCTAGTTTTAGCCTACTTTTTAAGTGTTTCAATCATTGTTTTCTTCTTTGGTTTGCACGATTTTGGAGCGGATTTATGCTTGTTTTTCTTGATTTCAGGTTTATGCACTGTAATTGGGAAATTGGAGTGAAAAGTGGAGATTGAGTGCTAAACCGGAGCAGAAAGCGTGTTAACCTGGATTTCAAATTAAGGTCGCGACGCTACTGATGGCGTCGTGGCGCTGGTATCCATTACAGTCGCGGCGAGGTCAAAATTCCAGTTTGCGAGTCGAGATCCCAAGAGGAACTAGTGCCGCGGTGCAGCCTTTGGAGCCGCGACACTAAGGTGTATTACGGCTGTGGTGAGCCCCTTCACAGAAAGTTTGAAATTTCTAAATCGTGCTATAGCGCCGCAGTGCTGCCGTTCGTACGTGTCATAATTTTTAAGGGTAATTTTGTCATTTTTCAGGAGAAAAAGGAGGAGGTTTTCATTTTTAATAGGAGGAAGTCGCGATTTGGAGACATTCAGACTTCTCTAACCTTAGAAAAAGAAGAAAATGAAGATTGGAGCAGGCATTGGCGGATCGTGACAATCCCAAACTAGTTTATTCTCTTCTCTCTTTATTTTTCTGCCTTTGATTATGTTTGTTTGTGAATCAATTAAGAACATGTTAATGGAGATTATGAGCTAAACTCCAATTTAGGGATTTTAATGGAGATTGTTTGAAATTATCTATGGATTAATGCAATTTTGATATTTTTCTTTCTTCTATTGATATGAGATTTATTCATATTTGTGCTCAATACATGTTTTAGATTGGCCATCTTTTACATGATCTATTATTCTAATATGAAATCTGAAAAGTGAATATTAAGAATGCTCTAATTGAATAAACATAAGTTTTGATGCAAAACGAAAGTTTTTGTGTAGCTTGTGTGGCTTTAGATTATTGCTTAATACTGATTGCTTGTGTAATTTATCTCAGAAATGCAATATTTTACCTTGAAATTTAGTACCTTTATGTCTTAATAGGAATATTGGTAATTTTATAATCTTCCATCACATTAGAAGAAGAAGGAAAATTATTTTGCATTATTGAAATAGATAATTGAAGCAATTGAAATTATTTTTCCCTAATTTTCATCTCTTGATTGAATATTGTTATTTATCTAGTTTTATTTCTTTTCTTAATTAAACTAGTCTCAAAACGAAGTTTTATTTACCAAATAGAACTATAGATTCAATTTAATTGGTAATTAGCTACAGTCCTTGTGAGAAAGATCTCACTCACGTGAGTTATTACATGGGAAACGATATGTATACTTGCGTGTTGAATTTTCGCAACAGCAGTCAAGGGCCAGACCCTATCAGTATCTCATGCTTCCTATAACATGTATACATAATTACCAAACCCAGAGTCGAGCTTGTCTTTAGCGACGAATGTACATGTCCAGCCAGTCTTCACGAACACTTGAACCTAAGACACTCTGATACCAATTTGTAACGCCCTAGGTAGCCAAGATTGTTACACTGTGTGATTATAAAGGTGCAAGACTTGCTAATCAAGTCATAAAGTTGAAAACGTGACCCTAAAGTCATATTTAGGTTAGGGTTAAAATATTTTGGTCATAAACAGAAAATTTCTCATTAAAATAAACGTTTAATACATGGGATCCCAAAATAGGTTTTAAAGGACAGTTTACAAAATTTCAAAGTTCATGTACAATCGAAAACCACTCTAATGGCAAAATAGGCACTTTAGGTTCTCCTGTCCCTGTACCAATCCTCGACCGTGGCGACCGATCAGCTAACTATGTACATTCATCCCTAGAGCTCTCCACGTAGCACCAGGTAGCACCCGTGAGCCAAGGCCCAGCAAGAAATCCATAATACAGAGCATAAATGAAAATCAACAGTCAGATATTTCACAAATCATCAATCAGATATACAACAAGTCATATTGCTCACATAATCAATGTTACCAATCTACAAGCCAATAATCAGTCATTTAGATAACAAACTTCTCACAATCATTAATTAAACAATAATAAGCATATCACACAAAATCCAGGGTCGACACCCTTAGGCCGCACCCTCTAATTGTCCCACTGGCTCCGGCTCGCTTAGGCCGAGCTCAGTGATTATGTACTTAACCTCAGCTACCAATGGCCGAGTCGCGTCGTGTGCGCAAATATTTATTCCGGAACTCTTAGGCTGTTTATCACATGTCCCCATGGCATAATACCATCTTATGACATCACATACAAATATAGGGAACTCTTAATCCCAACATAATCACATAACCGGGTGCAGTTTCTTACCTTTGATTCTGATTGCTTTAATTAATGAAAACGACCTTCAAGCATGAACTCATCCAAGCCCTAGCGTACACCTAGTCACAACCATAAAATAGAATCATCATTAAACTTCAGTTTCGTAACCTAACCTCGGGACCAATCCCGAGCACTCGGGAAGCCCCAATTCCACCAAACAGGGTGGTGGAATCAAACCCCGAGCCCCCGAGCGAAAACCCTAAGAAAAATACCCAAAAATCCATTTCTGAAGGCAGGGTAGCGCTACAGCACCACTAGGTGGGTGCTACAGAGCTACAAATAGAAACAAGATCCCCCAGAAAACCCAGGCATAGTGCGGTAGCGCTCTACTGCTAGTGCTACAACGCTACAGATAGCACCAGAAATTCCCCTGAGTTTTTCCTTCGAATTTCCCCAAGCCAAAACTCCATAAATCCCCTCCAAATCTCAACCACACTTCAAATTAAGCCTACCATCCACTACATCTCATCCCACATGGCCCAACAACATTAAACTTGGCCACATGCATAATTAAACACAGAAAAACAAGAATTGAGTTTGAAGCTCAAAAAGTCATCAGAAACTCAAATGATCAAGTCCAAAATTGTTACCTTTAATAGAGAATTCAACCCTAGGTTTCCCTCTATGCCCTTGCAACCTTTAGCTCATCAGTTCCCAATGCTCAAATCCCTTAATTTCCATCCAAAGTTCAAGTTCAGAAATCAACTCTAACAAAACTCAGAAAACTCATCAAAACATTTAAACTTTTCCTTAACTGGGTAGCTAATTCCTGCTAAATCTTCTAGCTTCACCAAGAACCCAAGCCCCAAGCTCTAGCCTAAGCTTCCTCTGAGTTATAGCTTCAAAAATCCTCGAGAGTGAGAGAGGAAGTGATCGATAGGGAGAGAAAAATGAGTCTCTCTGTTTTCTTCTTTCTTTCTTCCTTTTCTTTCTTTCAGATTCTAACATATTCTACAAATCCCACTAAGTCTAAAAAGGTAAAAAGACCCTTATCCTCTTTTAACCATCAAATGACCATTTTTCCCACCCATTAAAACCTAAGCCTTTAAACGTTTTAAGGGCATTTTGGTCATTTGTTCCCAATTCCCGCTAATTCATCAAGTGTCCCTAATAATTACCGGTTAAATCCCTTCACCTAACTAATCACCAATTATTTTCCTCAATGTCCACTAGTCTCCAATATATTTCCCAGATTCCCAGAAATACTCCCAGGCTCCCCCGAGCCGGGTATAAATCCTCACCGTGACTTTTTCGCTAAATTGCTCACTAGGATCGCCTCGAGCCACCATCTGCAAATATGTCCACATAATAATGTGGTCTCAACAATTTATCTCAAGTAATTACATTTATGCCCTCAATGGGCCAAAATTACTAATATGCCCCTATAAGCTAAACAGGGCCTACATGCATACTAATACTCATAATCATGCATCTCATATATCCATATAATCATAAAAGCATGCTTATCACATAATCATGAATTTAATCATTTAAATCACACATAAACCAATTATGCCCTCCCAGAACACTAATCAAGGCCCTTAAGCCTTATTAGTAATTTTGGGTCGTTACAAGTTCCCTTTAGATATCTAAGTTGCCACTTAAGAGCATTCCAATGCTCTAATCCGAGGTTGGACATAAACCTGCTAAAAATGCTTAGAGCATGTGCTATGTCTGGTCTAGTGCTGACCATGATGTACATTATACACCCTAGTGCCATAACTTTTTGCCATTTCCTTTGTCTCTTCGATAGTCTTTGGACTTTGATCTTTTGAAAGTACAAATTGTCCTCCTATAGGTACTGAAACACTCTTTGAATCCTGCATGTTGAATCTCTGAAGTACCCTCTGAATATAACTTGCTTGTTTAAGATTCAGAATCTCATCTTTTTTGTTCCTTGTCAATTCTATCCCAAGTATCTTTTGGACTTGACTGAGTTCCTTCATTTCAAATTCATCGTTCAGCTTGTCTTTGATGACTTTTATCACTGTCTTGTCCTTCCCCATAATGAGCATATCATCTACATATAGTAAGAGAAAAACTGATGTAGATTGCTCAAGATTTGTGTAGTATAGGCAATGAGCAAACTTTGATCTAACAAATCCAATGTCTTGAACATAGGTGTCAAATCTCTTATTCCATTGTCGCGGTGACTGTTTAAGTCCATACAACGACCTTCTAAGCTTGCACACCATTTCTTTGTTGCTTGATTCAATCTGAAAACCAGGCGGTTGATGCATATAAATGTCCTCCTCTATAAAACCATTTAAGAAGGCAGTCTTGAAATCACTTTATGATCTTTTGGTTTTGCAACTAAATCCCATGTCCTGTTTTTGCTCAATGAATCCATTTCTTCCTTCATTGCTTGACTCCATGCAGCATTGTTCTTCCCTGAAAGAGCCTCTTCAACACTGTTGGGTTCTGGTGTGTCAGTTTGCTACACTGATGCAAGTGCATAAGCCACCAAGTCAGCTTCAGCATATCTTGCTAGAGGTTGTATAACTATTCTCTCTCGATCTCTTGCCAGTTGATACCCAGATATATCAGGTTGTTGTTCTGTTGCATCTAGCTCAGTTTCAAATTCACTTTGGTCATTCATATCAGCAGTAGCTTGAATATTTCCTTCAAAGTTTCTCAGCTTAACTTCAAACTCAGCCATGCTCCTTTTACTTGTTCCACCTACCAATCTTGGCTTTCAAATGAGGAAAATCATGCTCATTAAAGATAACATTTCTTGAAATTATAATTTTATGCTTACCATTTTGATTAACACAAAGTCTATAACCTTTATTTCCTATAGGGTAACCAAAAAAAATTCCCTTGACAGATCTAGTGCCTAGTTTATCATTAGACTGGTGTGCATATGCTGAACAACCAAAAACTCTCAAATGTTTCAAGCTTGGGGCTTTTCCATACCACATTTCGTATGGATTTTTCAAATTTATAGATCTGTTAGGACTCCTATTTATCAAATAGCATGCAATAGCAAGTGCTCCTCCCCAATAAGATTTAGACAACCCTGAACTTACTAGCAAACACCTAACCTTATTCAGTAGAGTACAATTCATCCTCTCAGCAACTCCATTCTGTTCTGGAGTACTAACTACTGTCCTATGTCTAGTGATACCATAATCATTGAACAACATGTCAAACTCATGGTTTATAAATTCTAAGCCATTATTGGTTCTAAGTGTCTTAATTCTAGAGTTTGTTTGATTTTCCACCTGATTTTTCCATACATTAAATTTTTCTAGACATTCATATTTAGTCTTGAGTAAATATAGAATAATCATCTACTATAGATAGAAAGTAATGCTTACCTGAGTGTGTTGGTATTTTTCTAGGCCCCCATAAATTCGAGTGAATGTACTCCAAGACTCCTTTGGTATTGTGCTTTGCTGCAGTGAATTTAATTTTATGTTGCTTGCCAAATACACATGCTTCACAGAAAGGTAATGCACAGGTCTTCAACTTGTCTATGCTTCGTTGTTTGTGAAGCTCTCTCAGCCCTTGCTCACTAATATGTCACATTCATTGGTGCCACAGATGCATCTCAATTTCCTGGGTCTTAACAACAGATGCTTCAACAATTGCTACAGTTTCTCCTTCCAGTACATACAGTCCATTAACTTTCTTCCCTTTCATCACTATTAGTGAGCCACTAGTGATTTTTCAAGATGTCATTTGTAGACTTGTAGTTGTATCCTTCATCTTCCAAAGATCTGAGAGAAATCAAGTTTCTCCTCAATTCTGGTATATGCCTCACATTTGTCAATACCTTGACCTCACCATTAAATTGTTTAACAGCTACCTTGCCAATGCCATAGACTCTACAAGAAACATCATTACCCATTAGTACTTTACCACCATTAACTTCTTTATAATCAAAAAATGATTCTTGATTGGGACACATATGAAATGTGCATCCTAAATCAAGAATTCACTCCCTTATCATGGCAGTTTCTGAGATGGAGAAAAGTTCTCCTTCTGAGACACATTCATCTTCTCCTTCTACTACAACAGCTGAATCATTTCTTTGATTCCTTTGATCATGCATTGACTTGGAACTATTCTGAAAGTAGTCGTCATGTTGAGTTCGATGATAATGGGGTGTTCTATTGTCTTGGTTTTTTTTGAATCCTTGCTGATTTTTCAATAGATTACAAAATCTTTTGATATGACCTGCCTTTACATAGTGGTAACATGTTCTTGAATCATTTCCTCTTGATTTAGAACGTGAGTGAAATGGTATATGGCTTCTTGAAGAGCTTCTCTTTGTTGATCTTCCACGAACAAAGTAAGTTTCATCCTTCTTGGATTCTTTCTCCAACTGAAGTTCAAAGTCTTTGGACTTCAATGCTCCAAGAACTCCATCTAGTGAAATGATATCTCTTCCATACTTTATTGCATCTTTCACTTCTTAGTATGCCATTGGTAATGAGCGCAACAAGATTATTGCTTGGCTTTCCTCATCCACCTTGTGCTCGATATTTGCCAAACCTACAATGATTTCATTGAATTTGTCAATGTTTTCATCTAAAGACATAACAAGATTCATTCTAAAACCATAAAGCCTTTCAAGTAAATTAATTTTGTTAGAAACAGAAGGCTTTAAATATAATTTTTCCATCTTATCCCATAATCCCTTTGTCGTAGTCTCTGAAGTCAATTTCCTTCATACTCCATTTGATAGGTACATGATTATGGTGCAATAGGTCATTTCTTCCATCTCAGCTATTTCTTCAGGTTTCTTATCAGCCAGCAACTTCTGATCTCCAAGAATCTTGGCTACTTTCTGGTGTACCAAAATTCCTTTAAGACTTTCTCTCCACAATGAGAAATCGTTTGTACCATCAAATTTCTCAAGCTCGAACCTGTCCATGGTTGACATAGTCTTCTAGCTTGTGTTCTGTATCAGTTGTAATGCGGAAACTCTAGGATCTTGAACTTTCTTCTCCCTTTTTCATCAAAGAACCTATCTCTGATTTTGTTGGAAATGAGGATAAATTTCCCAGTTCACGAACCTTAGATGAATCTCATTGAACCAGAGATGAATCTAAGAATACAAATCAGTAAGACTAATTAGAAAACGAAAAATACGAAAGCATAAATCAACACAAGTATATATACTGGTTCAAAACAATATCAATGTGATCTTGAACCTAATCCAGTTTTAGGAACCACTATCTCTTCTTTATTCAATCATCGAAATGAGTACAAGACTTTAATGGAGCTTCTTGGAACAATCTTGGATCAAACTTTATAAACACTCAATCACACAGGTATTTTCCTCTCATTCCCTGAGCAAGCACTTTCCCAACAGTTGTACTTCTCAATACAGCTCCCCAAACCCAGCTCTCACAACCTTTCTCGATACTCAATCTTGATTTTCACACTTGAGCTCTCTCTTCTAATATAGTGTTTCTATTGTTTCATCTGAATTTTCTCTGTCCTTTTATAGACCAAGGAAATAAATAACCCTTAAGTTAATGAGATTGTATGACAATTGTGAATCAAACAATCCAATAACAGAAGTAGTTGGGATTTGGAGAAGTTACCCCCACATACAATAATATATTTACTATTTTCAATATAAATATAAGAATACCATTAGTTAAGACTTATGCAAAATTAGGATTCTATTCTTTGTCTATGTTTGATATCATTTATAGATAGTAATAACAATTATTGCCAATGCCTACTAGTGTTGCTAGTCAAAACTCATTAATGAAAGGACAATAAAATTCAAACGTTTTACTCTATAAATTGACCTATTTGTCATCTCCTCGGTAGTCTTACCATCTATTTGTAGAGTACTATTATAATTATAAATTGATAGCCAATATATCCATGTTAACTTTATGCTTAATGTTAATTACATCTATAACGTTGACAATGATTAATTCTAATTGACTATTCTCTTTGTTATCTTCCAACTAACTGTACTAATGTAGTGGTGCATTTTTGCAATAGCATGCCTCGTCAATAATCACTTTCCGCAAAGACTGATCCATATATACACATTTATAGTACGTACTGTATACTATATAACATGCTTACGTTGCTATAATCAGTCATGCTTTACCCGACAAAGTTTGATTCTCAGTTTGCTCTATTGGATTCACATTTTATCTAAGCGTGCATGAAGAGTAGCCCTGAAAAAGAATATTGATCTCACATTATCTATTCAAAACCAAACACGGATAAAAACTCATATCAAAATTATCACACTATTGAAGAGATTAAAAACAAGACATTATTGACTTAGTTATATGGCAAGAATAGATCTTAATATTTTTCGATTCGATTGTTTTTCATTAGAAACAAGACATATCAAAAGCACACAATCATAATAATAAAATTTCTTGCTTAATACCATTTTAAGAAGTAAATCATTTAAAAATTTAAGATAAGTGGTGGTACAAAATGATATTAATAATTATTTTATAGTGACTAGTAATAGCAAGGATGATTATAAATATTGTACATAAATATAAGACACCAAAAAATAATTAGTTGGTCCATGGAAATTGTGTTATTATTATGATGATGATATTGTAAGTCTGTGACACAGTCAAGACGTACCATCAAGGAAAGACACTGATTAAAGTAGGTAATAGCTAAAGAATATTATTAGTGATAATATAGTAAGCATGGGGACTAAAGTTAATTAGTGGGGTGAAGATCATGATAAAATTGTGTCCCACCTAATGATATCATGCGCTCCATCTCATTTGACTCTCAATTATTATGGCATGCGCCACTGTTAACTTAATATAATTCTTGTGAACGTTTTGATGATTGTTAATATTTCACGCCACTTTGATAACATTTGCATTAAAACAACTAATAATTAGCCATTAATATTTATCATGGTGCACTGCAAAAGTGATGAAGTGTTGATTGTTCTTAGGCATGCTTAAATAATAATGCAGTACATCTTCTGATTGGGTCCAGCTTATATTCCTTAAAACTATTGTCATTTGTTTTAGAATTGAATCATTTTACAATCAAAATTCATAAGGAGACTTAACGACCCACAAAAACAGTGCCGTGTAGTTAAAAAACACAACTCAATCATTAGTTTTTGTTGCTGCTTAAAAACACTCATCACATATAGAAATAAATTAAATATATATACCATTCAAATATTCTTGTATTTAAGAGTTCATTAGTGGTTTTTTAGTCCAACTATATGTACACATTTAATGTATACACATAATGCGGCTCTCCCTCTATTGAGTGGACACATAAATTTTGTTTTTCATAATGAAACATATGTATCCCTACATTATATATTACGATTTTAAGTTATATATATTTCTTATTTAGCAAAAAAGTTATATATTTCCTATAATAATTTATACCAATCCAACCCAAAGTTCTTCCTGTTATAACTTTGGTTCAAATTATGTCATTCAATATGAGGATTATGAAAATTCTTGATAATCCAACCTTGATACATACATATATATCACCACTCAATAATGTGTATTGATTAGGCGTTTTCAAACAAATACGTGTGGAATATTTGTAGCTTTCTCTTATTAGGTCTTTGATTGATGGAATAGAATAATAAAGACAAAATGAAGCAGCAAAGCCACTATTACTGACCCTCTCCTCTGTACAAAGTATAGTGGGGTGGTTAGTAGGATTAATCAAGCAACTGTGTGGCTTGTTCACACGATGCATGCTCACAACACAATATAAGGATTAATAGTATATATATATATATATATATAGTACTAACTATAACTTGTATTATTTCACTGAAATGAAATATATGTTCATATGACATACTCTGATAACAAATATTTTGATTTGAATAGGGAATATTACTGTGAAAAACTAATTAAAGACAATGTACTACAACAAAGAACTTTATTACCAAGGATTAATTTCATTGCCATGTTAGTACAAAAATCCTCGCTATTGGTCTTGACGAGAATTTGTTCCACGCTAAATATTCTCCCTAATACTTTCTCGCTAATGTAAAGCAGTAATGAAGATTTTTAAAATCCTCGCTAATACGAGACAACAGTGAGGAGATTGATTCTCGCTAATTAAAATATTAAGTCACTAATATTTTGTCAGACATTTTGTCGGAATGCTTATTAGCGAGGATTATATCCTCGTTATAATCCTCGCTAATACTTTTATTTATTTTTATTTGTGTATTATTTATTTTTATATGTAATAATATGATAGCTTACTTATTTTTATTTAATTCATATATATTTATTTAATGTAATTTTAATTTTATATGAAATTATATATGATGAATAATTAAAAATTATATGACATGATTATAAATAAATAAAAACTAAAATTAAGTGACATGATAATAAATAGAAAATCTAAACATTCGAGTATGTGTCTCCTAAAATATTTAAAGTTAATTGTCTTCTAAATTACTTAAACTAAGGGTAACTTCTAAAATATGAAAAACTATGTATTTCCTAGGTCTTCATCTTCTTCGTCTCCATCTCCATTTAGATTTGGTGGTTGTGTTGTAAATGAAAATGGGAAGGGCGGAGGTTGAAATTGAGGTAAATTAATAGGAGGCAAATCTTGTCCAAGTGTTGTTGACCAATTTGCTCTAAATTTATTAAGCTCGGTATTATATTCAGCAAACATATTTGTTGTTGCATTGGCAAGTGTTGATAAATATTGTTGTACCTGGAAGTAAAGGAGGTGCAACATGAGTTGAAGGTTGTGCAGTTGATGTGAAAGAAGTACCAGCTCCTTTACCATTGCCTTTAAGTACTCTTCCAACTCATTTTCGATGACACCTAAAACAACATCTACAATCTCTCGCTCATCTATCTTGGTAGGTCCAGTAGAAGACCCAACATAATTGGCCATCTCCTGAGTTTGAGTCTCCTTTAACTCTGCCATTTCATCCTACAAGTAATTAATAATAAAGAGTACTATTATCCTTGTTTTCCCCCCGGGCATGTGGCACGACACACTGGGTCCATGGGCTATTTTAAAGAGATCCAAGGCCCAGACTGAGCCCAATAGACGGGGAAGGAATAAGTCCTGGTGGCCCAATTACCAGCAAGCTCAGCATTGTCCACTGGGCGCCCCCACATGAGGGAATCGGGACCATGATGTGGGCCCGATTTTTCTTCCCAGACCCAACCTAATGCATCATCCAGGATGCGATTAAGGGTGATGGACTCAAGTCTAAGAATAGACCAAGATGATAGCGAATGAACCCGGGCTCTGGTAAACAAGCCAGGGTCCTGGTAAATGGACCGGGATGTTGGTAAATGAACTTGGACCAGGCGTTCGGGTTGGGCAGGATAGACTGTCCCCGACACTGACATCACCTCGAGAAATACGGGGTTTTGTTTCCTCAACTAACCTGCAGAAGAGGTTACATACGAAATGTACGTCGTCATTCAAAACAATAGCACCACTACTCTGACAAATCCTGTCCCCAGAATCCCCTTGGCAGCCCACGCGGACCAATCTGAAGCATCGTACTGTTGTCAGCCAAAAAGCTGGAATAGGCTCAAGCTGGCCCATTGGGCCCTGATTAGTGTATTTTATTTGATAGTGTTTACCGAATTTTTCGGAAACTGGAATTATAAGAGATAAGAGAGCTTAGAAAGAAAAGAGTAGAAATTATCACACAAAGAATTTTACGTGGATGGGGCGTTAAAAAGCCTTAGTCCATGAGTCAATTGTATTAGAGCTTTTAGGAGCCTAAGTAATGAAGTTTCTCTTAATTTGAGCAGAGTGTATGCTTACAATATCAAGATCGGATCCTTTCCACAGTGCACAACTGTTCATATTTATAGGCAGTTGAGTGCTCTGGGTTTGGGCCAGACTAATCCGGGCCTAATAGGAGTATCAACATTATTTGCTCGTTGATGGAGGCTTAATACAAAATATTTTATTAAGTAGAATATGCTAATCAGGGCCCATTGGGCCGACCCTAGCATAACCACACCACAAGGCTGACAGCAGTACATAGCTCTAGTTTGGTTCGCATGGGCTTTTAAGGAGATCCGGGGAACAGGATCTGTCAGAGTAGTGGAAGTGCAGTTTTGAAATGACAGTGTACATTCCGTATGTAACCTCTTCTATAGGTTAGTTATGGAGACAACACTTCGTATTTCTCGGGGTGACATTAGCATCGTGGACTATTTATCGTCCCCAACCTGGTCGCTTGATCTGGGTTCATTTACTAACCTCCCTCTTGATTTATCAAGACCCTGGTTCGTTTACCGGGATCCGGGTTCATCCACGATCGTCCCGGTCCATTTTTAGACTTGGACAAGACAGTATCCTCATCGCACCCCGGACAACACCGGACAAGGGGTTCGGGAAGATGAAACATGCCAAATTCATGATCCTGGCCTTTATTCCGAGAGAATGTTCGAGCTTTACTGATATTTGGGCCGCCAGGGCTCACTCCTACCTCGTCTATTGGGCCTGATCTGAGCCTTAAGTCCCTTCAGGGTGGCCCATGGACTAAATATGTGGAGTCGCAAGCGAAGGGAGGAAACGGGGATAACATTTACCCCCCCCCCCCCCCGCCCCAAGCCTTTATCTGTGCTTATGGAGTGGAGGCTTGCTTCCATTCCCAGATCGATTCTTGATACCCCGGTTCGTTCCCAAGGAGGCGGGTCCGCTTCCGTGGGGGATCGATTGCTGAGAACTTGTATAAAAAGCATTTGTGTCAGCACCCCTGAACAAATCCCAAAGGCCCGGTCCATTTACCAGGACCCTGTTTCGTTTACCAGAGCCCAGGTTCGTTTGCTTCAAGGTCGTTTGGATGGTGTGAATGCCAAAAATTGACCAAGGAAAAAATCTTTGGCCCCTAGTTAGACTACATGGCTAATGGTCGGGTATTCGTGCTATTGGGCTCGGACCTATAGGTCTTGTGAATATGGAATAATTTCCCTTAAAGCTTCCCTCGATGGAAGTATGGAAATTATAAGTGAACATTTCCCTAGGCCAATGGCCTCGCACCATCAGGGTGTTTCGCGCCTTGAATGGGCCTCATGCCTAGAAGGGTGTCTCGCACCATGCCTTGCCCAGCCTCATGCAGCGAGGCACTCCAAGCCTCACCCAGCCTCGCGCAGGGAGACACCCCAAGCCTCACCCAGCCTCGCGTAGCAAGGCACTCCATGCCTCGCCCTACCTCGCCAAGCCTCGCACAACAAGGCGCACCAAGCCTCGCCCAGCCTCTCGTAGCGAGGCGTTCCGTGCCTCGCCCTGCCTCGCACAGTGAGGCGCACCAAGCCTCGCCCAGCCTCGCGTAGCGAGGCGCTCCATGCCTTGCCCTGCCTTCCACAGCGAGGTGCACCGAGCCTCGCCCAACCTCGCGCAGCGAGACACTCCATGCCTCGCCAAGCCTCGCCCACCTGCCACGCACCTGGCGCCTTGCAGGACATCACACCATCGTGCACCCAGGTGCCTCGCACCGCCTGTCTCACACCAAACGCCTCGTGAGACATCACGACCCCGCACACCCAAGTGCCTCGCGCCACCAGCCTCGCGTCACCAGCATTCATCCTGCGCTATGCACCATCTCAGAGGCTAGCTAAGTGAAGGCTGCCGAGAAGGTTCATGCACCCCCGTACAACATGCAGAGTCGTAACACCTCGTCATCTTGCTCCAAGTATAGTGGCATATCTTATGGGCCGAAGGCACCTCGCCTGCATGCGAAATGCCCAAGGGCCTCTTTGCCATGACGACGGGGCCTGGAGGAGAGCAACACGTTGTAAGGGCTTCATTACCTCACTACATGCCATATGTCCCTTACTCCCCAAGTAGAGATGGGGAACTGGTAAGTGTGTCCAACACTTAGAAAAATATTAGAAGGTGATGAGAGAGGATGTTTTAGGGGAAATGGGGAGATGGGAGAAGGACCTTCAAGAACGGAGGATGTGAGTAGGTATAAGGTACCTGTACGTATACGGATGTAGAATGTACAACCGCGAGGAGGGCAGAGGCGTGATCCTAACATCTGTATTGTACAAGTAGTGGTGGTACGGATTTGTACAAAGAGTGGAGACATTTCCTGTATACCTCTGGCTGTGTACCAAGCTGACACCACCACCTTCAACTCTACTATGACCTGTGCCACTACCCTAGCAATGTACCTATGTACAATTTTGTCCCTTGGGACCACGATGTATCAGGAGCCATTAGAGCCCCAATATAAACAGACCTTCACCCCTCCAGCAAAGGGGTTGGAAGATTGACTGTATGCTGAGGCTGTTAAGCAATAGACAATTTTTACTCCATTGTTGTTCTGCATATTTACTCTTTCAAGTTCTCTCCATCTTCTTCTAAGATATCTTTGGCGATACAGTCTCAGTTTTCTAACCTCATATCGTTGACGAGTTTTCACCGTCAACAGATGGTCCTCGACCTTTCAACTTCATCATGCTATGCACACATGTCCCCCTATAACTGGCGCGTTGATAGTACTCTCGTCTAACAGATTAGGAGACAATCTCTTGGTTACCATGTCGGCAACCAAACGTCAGTGTAAATTTCGAAGTGTTCCATCTGCACGAACGGATCCTTTAATATTTCTGAATCATTGGGGATCGTTGGATGGGATGAATTTTGAAATGCCTTTCCTTTAGACCATTGGATTGAGGTGGCGCGGACCGCGACTTGGGGAACCCGTGGTCCGATATTTGAGTGGGCTAATTAAAACCCCTGCATGATCCAGGACCGTTCGATGTGGAGGGTCGTTCCGAACCGTCAGATTGAAAACACGTTTTTGGTCCTTATAAATACCCCCAGACTTTCATTAAAAAAATTTACACATTTTGAACACACGAACCCACAGAGAGAACTTTTTATGTCCGAATTTGCCTACGAAATTCTCCGTAAACTACTCTGTCTTCGTCGTCATCTCTTTCCAACGCATCTGATCTCTGCACCCTTGCCTGAAAGTGTGACCTCGGCTCGACCATTGGACGAACTTCTGTGTTGCCTCTGCTTGTTCAAGACTGTGATTCTTCCGTCACTGTCGCCGGAAACACGTCATCCTCCACGATCAGCACTTTTCAGTAAGCTTTCCAAACTTTTTACTTATGTTTTCTCGTGCTTATCATTTTTTTATATTGCTTTTATAGCTATAGGGTTGTTAGAGCCTGGGCCACCGTTTAGGGTGGCTCTGGGTGTATTAGAATAAGAGAACAAATTGTCTAGGCCGTCCTGGATCCTCTCAGGTCTAGGTTGTCCCTAAACAAGCGGTAATAGGCCGACTTAGGAAAACTTTAGAAATAATCTTCTTATTTGTTCCCGATCAAAGTTCTGGGGATCTTTGGTGATCCCGGAACTGATCCGGAGGGGACTCTTCCAAGCAGTTCGTAGGAGATCCCTCGTACCTTAACCAACCTTTTTGGGTTTTGGTGCTAATTTCTTGGTTATTTTCTTCATTTTCTTTTGTTCCCAGATCACCAATCATGAGTCACGATGTTACCCTCTGTTATCCAAAAAATCGGCATTGATGACGTGGCAAGTGATCCCTGGACACGTGGCTGACATCTGGAGGAACTCTGCTAGTGTATCGACCAGAAGGTACATTATAAGCAGGAGGCAGCCCAGTCTTTCCTACGACCAGTCTGGTCGATGGTTCTGCATACAGCATCGTGTTCCAATAAAGATCTTTGTAAATCCCGAAATTAACTCACACAATCTCCCGAGTATCCGATTATTCAGGAGAGAATATCTTTAACAATCTTGTGTAATCCCCCTTGAGCCTATAAATAGAGAAAGATAGCTTAAGGAAGGGACTTTTGGCTTTCGAATTATTTGACACTAGAGTAATTCTACTTGAAACATTGTATCGTTCTTCAGAGGTTAGTGAAACTCATTGAACCCTAGTTCTTTAATCACTCCTTTGATTCACACATCAACAACAATCTAAGTGGACGTAGGTCATTACCAGATCTTGGGGCCGAACCACTATAAAATATCGTGTTCTCATTATTTTTGTCATTCGATTCTTTTCAACACATTCATTCACATCAAGCATATTCTGACTCCGTGTCAGTTGACCAAAATCTGGGTCAACACCCTCCATCCGGAAGAGTACGTCCAATCGGCCCCCTTCGTCCTGGAAGGACACAAATCCCCCAGCGGCAACACCTAGGGGATGGACGAGGAGAAGAACATGTTTCAGAACTACCGAATGCTGGACGCTCTAGAGAGGCATTTGGAAGTGGAGTCCACACCCGGAATTTTTTATAACCGTCTGGCCAGAGAGGAGGGAAAATCCCACACCAGCGTGGGCGAATTTGGGGCCTGGAGCATGGGCCACATCAGCACGAGCGCCACTCTCCCGCTTCACAATTATTTTGCGTAGTTCCTAAAGTTTGTGGGGATTGCGCCCTTTCAGCTCTTACCCCAAGCCTACTGACTTCTTGCGGGATGGCACATCTTCTGCGTGGCAAGGGAGATACCAGAGCCGACCCCAATAGAGGTGTTGTAGTTCTATAAGCTGGAGCCACGGCTTAATGCCAAGGACAAGACCTGGGACGGCTTCTATAGACTGAAGTCTCGTGGCAATTATCCTGCCCCCACCAACTCCTGGAAGCATCCCCCGAATGTCAAACATGATTGGTTTATGACATCCAGGTTCCTCTTGGATAAGAACCCCACGCTGATACTGGACTTCCAGCGAGTGGGTAAGTAATCTATTTTCCTCTTAGTTCAATTCCTTATTTTCATTCTTATTGTTATCTGCTTTCAACTTACAGTCCTGGATGACAGGACCCTATGCCCAGACCCCTCTCACCCATTCAATCCTTGACCGGAAGAATTTCTACGGCACTTTTAGCACGGAAGATCTGGACATAGGAGGCTACATAAACACCGAAAACCTGCGAACAATTGGGATGTTGGCGGCCAATCAGAAAATTGTGGCCCCTAGCCTCCGGGGGCTGCAATGCAAGAAGGATCCGACCTTGAAGGAGGAGTTGGCCCTCGTCCATATTGAGGCCGTGGAAGCCGCGGCCCAGGCGAACGCAGCAAAAAGGAAGAAGGAGCAGGCCCAACAAAAAGAGAGGGCCACCTCCGAAGAGATGGATGCCTTCTTTGAAGAGGCCCAGCCGAACACGGGGGCTCCCGGGGCTAGTATATTAGGGCAAGGTAATTCACCTTTTCTTTTGACTTATGCTTCCCATTTGGGGGGACTTAGTTAGGGATAGCCTAGTTTATCGAGGCCACCTTTTCAGGGCCATTAGAGAAATGAGACCTTCATCGCCCATCGTTGTAGACCCAGAGACTCTCATGTATTCATCCGGGTTCCTTCAATATGGTAACTTCCTGGACCTAGACAACATGGGAGACCGAATTCATTCATTTTCTTTAGGAGAGTTGAGTCAAGCCCGAGTTCTAGATAAGGGTTCGTCCAGTAGGACCTTAGCTTAGTTTTTCTTTTAAATCATTTCTTATCCTCACTCGTATACTTTGCTAACTTACATTTGTATATTTTAGAAGATTCTGACATGTCTAATCCCGTAGCCAAGATGAAGCAGGCCCTTGAGGCCTGGGCAGCCAAGGCCAGGGCATCGGCCAAGAAAGCCGCCAAAGGCGTGCCCAAGAACAAGGTGCTGGACGTGATTCTTAGGGGCTCGGTACCAGAGCCAAATGTGCTTAGGAAGGCCTCAGCCGTGATCCCTCCTACGACGGTTCATATCGAACTTGTCCCGTCTCATCCTGCTCGACCTCCGGTCATTGGTTTGGAGCAGGAGTCGTTGGCGAGTCTGGGGTCAGAGAAGAGGGCTGCAAACCCGATTGCTGGTGAGTCCGCGAACCAGGCCAAGAGGGCTAAGACCAAGGACCTTTCCTTGGCTGAGAATTCATCGATCAAAGATGGTGTCCTGTACATGGGAAGACGGCCGGGGAAAATGGGACGAGGTTTACCGGGCCCTGACAATCCGGCGTAAGGTTGAGTTTGCCAAGCGCCCAGCCGTTTTCAGTGCCCCTCAGCCGATTGTGGATTGGCTCGTCGCTGAGACTAGGTTTCACCCAAAGCTGGGGCAAGACACAACCCCATTTGCCACGGATTTTCTGGAGCAGGTTGGGACTACCACGTCCAACCTCCAACTAAAACGGTACACCACATTGGCTAACCAGGACGCCCTTTTCATCTCTCAGGCTATCCGTCATCAGGCCACCGCTGTAAGTCATCTGCACATATCTTCCTTTGCTTTTTCGTATTTTTAATTTGTATGTTTTCTAACTTTGAATTGTTCCAGGATGCTTTATTGGTCCATCGGAATGCCAACTTGGTGGCCGAGATGACAATGAAGCTGGAGGCGGGCCAGCTGGAATTGGAGGGGGCTATAAACCAGTGGGAAGCTACTAGGGATGCCCTGGCCAAGGAGGTTTCCCAAGCCAAAGTGGACCGTGAAGAGGCCGCTCGGGCTCTATTCCATCTTGAAGAAACTCTGTTCTGGAAGGAAGCTGACCACAAAAAGCTGGTGGACAGTTTGGAGGCGAAACTTCTCCGCGTTCAGGGCTCTGAGGCATCGTCTAAGATCCTCCTGGAGGCAGACGAAGCCCAATCTCGCCAAGATTGGGAGAAGATCATCGATCTTGAGTCTCGGATCCAGGCCCTGGACAATCTGCTTCAGCAAGAGTAAAAAATGCACAAGGAGGCCCATCAAGGGAAAGAGTAGGCGGATGCCATGTTGGAGGTCACCTTCGATGAGGCTATATATATGGCCTGGCTCCAGGACAAGAACATGAACCTCCTGCTTTACTCTGATCCTGCCGCAAAGAGAGCCGAGTTCGAGGCTAAGGAGAAAGCTGATGCAGAGCACTTGACCGAGGAGGAGACAGATGGGGCCAACCCACAGGCATCAGGACATGGCGAAGCCTAGACCTGGGTCTTTTACTTGTTTTTCTTTCTCTCTTTTTTTGTAACACTTTTATGGAAGCGGGTGCGTCCAAGACAATTTTTATGTGTATCTATTTTTTCTTTTGCACAAGTTTTTCCCGTTCCATTCGTTAGAATCTCACTAAGTGTTTTACCACCTTGTATGAATGAGTCGAATGTTTGATCCTGGTACCAACTGCCGAGACCATTTGGGAAAAGTTGTAGAACACGTTTATCACGTCTGGGGAACCATGTTCGGGTCTCTATGGCCAGGAATGAGTCGTCCCAATTTCATAATACGGGCTCCAACGTCCTGGACCATCGGAGATCTCTTTAGATTTTAACTTATTAACTCGCTCTAATCCTGCTGTTCAGGTTCCAATGGCCTGGGCCACTAAAGAGTTAACAGCTATCACCAAACTTTTTTGTTATGATTCTGGTGTTCAGGTTCCAATGGTCTGGGCCATCAGAGATCAGTTGATCAGCTTATTTTGGACCTATGGGTAAGGTTCCCACATTCTGGGCCATTTATAAGACTGATTTTAGATATCTCATACCTAGGACTCACATTCTAACGGTTTTGGGCCGTTATGGCGAAGACATGGACAGATATCTGGTTATCCGGGACCACATTTGGTCAACCGATTTTTACGTTCTTTATACTCATGGACCACACATGTCTGAGCAGGGACTAGGTTTGAGCCTTGCATCCTATCCAATTTTTACCCCCCGGACCATGTATGTCCGGGTTGGGACTAGGCCTTAGCCTTGCGTCCTTTCGGGTTTGTACCCCCCGGACCATGTGTGTCCGGGTTGGGACTAGGCCTTAGCCTTGCGTGCTTTCGAGTTTGTACCCTGTAGACCATGTATGTCCAGGTTGGGACTAGGGCTTAGCCTTACATCCTTTTGTTATGAGTTGGGTTTCTGCTACCCCCAGTTTGTTCGGTCCGAACTAGGATTAAATTTTGCGATTTACATCCTGTTTGTTTTTGTTCTCGGATTTGTTCGTACGAATGGTTATACCCCCCCAAGTGAGCAAAGACTGTAGTCTTGGGTCACTTGTTTATGAAGACGTACGCGAACTTTCATTTCATTACAATTTTTCTTTATGATGTTTTGCACACATCATTTTCATTAAATAAGAAACCGCCAGTACATTGTTTAAAAGAAAAATTAAAAATAGGAACATGCCCTCCTGACTATTGATAGTATTTACGGAGGTGTTTCGCGTTGCAGGCCCATGAGACCTCTGTTCCGTCAAGTTTCCTTAAGCGATACGTTCTCAGACACACTTCATGTTGGATTTCGTATGGTCCTTCCCAGTTTGGGCCGAGAACCCCCACTCCCGGATCTTGGGTTGCAGGGAAGACTATTCTCAGGACTAGATCACCAGTTTCAAACATTCAGCTCCTAACTTTAGAGTTAAAATGTCGAGCAATCTTGCCTTGATACATCTTCAGCTGAACTTGGGATTCTTCCTGGATCTCCTCAATGAGATCTAAAGATTCTTGGAGTAGGGCGTGGTTCTGGGCGGGATCATTCATGTCCCGTCTGTGGGACGGAACAGCTGTTTCCACTGGGATGACTGCTTCGCATCCGTATACCATGGAGTAGGGAGTGTGTCCAGTAGACATTCTTTCGGTGGTCTAGTATGCCCATAATACACGGGGCATCTCTTCCGACAACTTACTTTTGCAGGCTTAGAGCTTTTTCTTCAATGTTCCCTTCAAGATATTGTTCATGACCTCTGTTTTCCTATTTCCTTGAGGCCTGGCGACCGTGGAGAAGCTTTTGATGATGCCATACCTTTCACAAAAATCAGTGAAGTGGACGCTGTCAAATTGCTTCCCGTTGTCGGACACGATCTTGTAAGGGAGGCCATATCAGCACACAATGTTGTTGATGACGAAGTCCAGGGCCTTTTTTTAGGTGATGGTGTTCGTGGGTTCCGCCTCAACCCATTTGGTGTAGTAATCGACGGCCACGATGGTGTATTTCACACCACCCTTCCTGGTCGAGAGCGACCTACTAGGTCGATACCCCTACACCGCGAAAGGCACGGGACTCGTCATCAGGGTTATTGCCGTTGGAGGGGCTCGCGGGATCTTCGCGTACCTCTGGCATTGCTCACACTTGCAGACGTAATCGACATAGTCCTTCTTCATGGTTAGCCAGAAATATCCTTGCCTTAGGATTTTCTTGGACAAGCTGAGTCCGGCTGTGTGATCTCCACAGAAACCTTCGTGTACCTTGTGCATGATTGCACTCATTTCAGTCCCGGAGACGCATCGGAGGTATGGCATGGATAGCCCTCTGCAATAGAGTTTACCTTCCATCATGACGTAGCTAGGGGCTAGATCGACATTTTCCTCCTCGAGAGGTTCTTTGCGGACCATATAAATAGGTTGGGCGGACACGTGATAACATTTCCAGGCGCTCTTCTGGTCTCCCCGGACCATTCCTACCCCTCCGTTGTCGCAGGGGAACTTCATGCAGAGGTGGCGGATGGAAGTGATAGCACCAAAATTGACTAGTGCGGGCTGACCAAAGATGATGTTGTACACAGTGCAGCAGTCCACCACTATGAACGTACAAAATTTAAACGAGCCTTAGATCTCATTCCCCAGCATTACGAGCAACTGGATTTTCTCCATCGGGAGTATCGAATCTCCGTTGAACCCATAGATCTGAGTTGGGCATGAGGCCAGATCTACCTCAGTCAAGCCAATCGCGACGAAGGCTGGCTTGAACAAAATGTTGACGGAGCTTTCGTCATCCACCAATATTGAGGACACCGTCTTGTTAGCTATTTGGGCATCGATGACCAGAGGATCATGATGCGGGAAGTGGAGGTTCTGGGCGTCTTCTTCCGTGAAGGTGATGGGTAAATTCATCAACTTCGGGCATTGAGCCGGGGTCTGGACCAAGGCGCATACCTCTTGGTCATGGTCAAGCTTGTTGAGGTATCATTTTTTATCGTTCCGGGATGGTCCCCCCAGGTGCGGCCCGCCCGAGATGGTGGCTACGTGACCATTTACTCGCGGGGGCACGATTCCAGAGGGCAAAGGCATCTCGGGTCTTGGTGCCTGTACAATTGGGGGCCCCTGAGGGGCCTGTGCTCCCGGGCTTGTCGCATATCCTCCCTGGGGAGGTTGGTACGCTCCAAGTGCACCCAGGATCGCAAATTGTCAAGGAACTGCTGGCACTCCCAGAACACCCACGAGCATCCTGAGCCACTGGTGGAGATGTCCCATCTTGATCAAATTCTCGATTTTGTCTTTCAGATGACGACACTCTTCGATCCTGGGCCAGGTATATGTTTTCCCCGGTATCCACTAAGTTGGTGTACTTTGAATATTGGGGCTCGTAGCCCCTCTTGCCCTTCTTAGAGGGCTTGGACTGGTTCTATCCTTTCCCCGATCTCTTTCCCCAAGAGGGGTTTATGCTTGTCTCTGTCCCCCCCATCTCGGACGACTGGGCCCTGCCGAGAGCAGCACTGTACCCGATTGGTGCCATCCCATATCTAGAAAATGGGGTGGACTAGGCCAGTGCGTACCCTGAGGACCTAGGATCGTAGATTGTTGGGTCTGCAAAAGTCATTTCGGGAGTACTCGTCGATCTTAGCGCCATCGTGGGTGTCGAATAGTGAAGGGGAGGATATTGTACCCCGTATCCGGGAAAAGTTTGGGCACTCGGCTGAGGACCCGGTTGCCATCTAAATGCCTAGATTCGGGCCTCCTCCCAGTTGTTAAAGCCTTGTTCCCTCCTTATGAATTCTTCGAGGGTGGCCACCTTACTGCGCTGCATGTCGTCCCAGAGAGGGGACCCGGCTTGGATTCTGGACTGCAGGGTCACCAGGCGCTGCCCATCGTCCACTTTGGTTTTTGAGGCTTCCTCCGTGAAGCGCTGGATGTAGGCCCTCAAAGTCTCCGTGGAGAGCTGTTTAATGTTAGCGAGGGCGCTGATTTGCATATCCATTCTCATGGCGGCCACAAATTGCTTGCGGAACGCCGACTGTATTCTGAACCAGGACTAGATAGATCCTAGCCTGAGCTTCTTCCACCATTCCTCTATGGATCCATCTAAAGTAATCGAAAAATAGAGGCATTTGCCATTGTCACAGACATGGGCTACAGTCATTAACCGATTGTAGTGCGATAAATGGTCCCTGGGGTCTGTGTTCCTGGTATAAGTGGGCAGATTCGGCATCTTGAACCCCTTAGGGAGCACCACATCCAGGATGTGCTTGGCGTAGGGTTCCTTTTCCTCTTCTTTAGAATCGGAACCCCCTCCCTCCTGCTTACTGACTAGGCGGTCTGTGACCTTCTTTAACGCGACCATTTGTTCCATGAATTGTCTGTCCATTCCATCATCTAGGGGCACCCTCTCGTTCCTCCTGTCGTTGAGGTTATTTCTCAGATCTCCCCCTCGGGGACACATCTTCTCCTTATGGGCTCATTCCTTTCAAGCATTTAGCCCGTCGCGTAGGTCTACTCGAGAAGTGTCATCCCCTGAACTAACTGCATTTGGCTCGTCAGCACGCTGACGTCCTCGGTGATTTTTATTCACGGAGGCGCTGGGATGGAAATGTTGTTCCTGTCCTGTCTATCTAGGGATAGTCCTAGGCCTGGTACCCTGCAGGCACATCCCTTGAGGATCAATTGGGTGATCCCATCCTGGGACGGAATTCACCTTCTCTTTCCTAGGGAGTGACCCTGAGTTAGCCTCAGTTTTCAGAACGAGAGGAGTTTTCCTCTGGGGTTGGCTTTCCCCGTAGGGTCATCCGCTTTGGCTTTCCCTTTTCCTTGAGCCAGTTTAGAGGGGTCGTGCCTGGGATCTTGTCCCAGAGGAGGGATCGGCCTCACATTTTCGGGTGCGTTGGCCCTAACTGGCAGGGCAGACGGCCGCGTTTCCGGAGGCAGAACAACTAGAGGGTTGGCCACCATCCCTTGGGCAACAATGAAAGCCTGCACGGCCAGGAGGGATTCTTGCATCTGGCGAGTGGCTTCTTTTTGTTCAACTATCCTGGCCTAATGGTCTAGGACTTGTTGCCTCAGTTTGATCACTTCTGGGTCCTCCTGGTCGGGGTGTACTTCTTCTGGGATTGCAGGATCCTCAACTTCGTGATTGTGGTATTCCCCTTCACTACCCTCATCTTCCTCGTAGTAATCTTCCTCATAATCCGCCCCGTCTTCATAGTTCTAGGACTCGTCAGGCTGGGGCATTTGATAAGGTGTATCCTCAGGTTGATTTTGAGAGAGAGGTTAACTGGGTAGTGGCTCTCCATTGCCTTATTCTTGGTGAGGAGGGTCGAACGTAGTATGTCTCGTGTTCACCATCGTTATAGATATTTGATATCTTCTTCAAAAAGCTTTCCTCAGCTCTCAATGAAAGCACCAAAATGTTTACCGAGTTTTTCGAAAACTAGAACTACAAGAGATAAGAGAGCTTAGAAAGAAAAGAGTATAAATTATCATACAAGGAATTTTACGTGGTTGGGGCGTTAAAGAGCCTTAGTCCACGAGTCAATTGTATTAGAGCTTCTAGGAGCTTAAGTAATGAAGTTTCTCTCAATTTAAGCAGAGTGTATGCTTACAATATCAAGATCGGATTATTTCCACATTGCACAACTGTTCATATTTATAGGCAGGTTAGTGCTCTGAGTTTGGGCCAAACTAATCCGGGCCAAATAGGAGTATCAACATTATTTGCTCGTTGATGGAAGCTTAATACAAAATATTTTATTAAGTAGAATACACTAATCAGGACCCATTGGGCCGACCCTAGCATAACCACGCCACTAGGTCGGCAACAGTACATAGCTCTAGTTTGGTTCGCATGGGCTTTTAAGGAGATCCGGGAGACAGGATCTGTCAGAGTAGTGGCAGTACAGTTCTGAAATGACGACGTACATTCTGTATGTAACCTCTTCTGCAGGTTAGTTATGGAGACAACACACCGTATTTCTCGGGGTGACGTTAGCATCAGGGACTATTTATCGCCCTCAACCTAGTCGCCTGATTCGGGTTCATTTACTAACCTCCTTCTTGATTTACCAAGACCTTGGTTCGTTTACTAGGATCTGGGTTCATCCACCATCGTCCTAGTCCATTTTTAGACTTGAAGGAGATAGTATCCTCATCGCACCCCGGACAACACCAGACAAGGGGTCCGGGAAGATGAAACATGCCAACTTCATGGTCCCGGTTTTTATTCTTGGACAACATTCGAGCTTTATTGATATTTGGGTCGCCAGGGCTCACTCCTTCCTCGTTTATTGGGCCCGATCTGGGCCTTAAGTCCCTTCAGGGTGGCCCATGGACTTAATATGTGGAGTCGCGAGTGAAGGGAGGAAACGGGGATAACAGATAGAATCCTTTATATTAAGCCTCCGTTAGTGAGCAAATCATGATTATATCCATATTCGGCCCGGATTAGTCCGACCCAAGCCCAATGCACCCAACTGCCTATAAATAGGACCAGTTGTTCACTAAGGAGAGGATCCCAGATTTTCTCTTGTAAGCAATTACTGTGCTCAAACTTGTAGAAAACTCCATTGTCAAAAGCTCTCTAAACTCTAATACAACTATCTCATGGACTAAGACTCATTAACGCCCCAACCACGTAAAAACATTGCTTGCATATTCTAAATCCTTTCTTTTTAAGCTCTCTTATCTTTCACAATTCTAGTTTCTGAAAAACTCGGTAAACATTTTGGTGCTCACCAAGTCGATCCTGGATCGAAAAATGAATGACGAACAAACAAAACAAAAGGAAAATGAAAAGGAGTTAGGGAGAAAAAACTTACCCATGCGCTGGAAGTCCAACACCAACATGGGGTTCTTCTCCAGGAGAAACCCAGATGTCATGAACCAGTAGTGCCTGACATCTAGGGGGTGCTTCCATGAACTATAAGGAGTCGAATATTTGTCGCGGGGCTTCAATCTGTAGAAGTCATCTCGGATCTTGTCTTTGACGTTAAGTTGCGACTCCAGCTTATAGAAGTACAGCACCTCCGCGGGAGTAGGCGCCGAGATCTCCTTAAACGCACAGAAAATGCGCCACCCCTATAGCGTCCCAATTTTTCTAATAAGGCTTAGGGCCTTGATTAGCATGCCTGGAGGGCAATAAGTGATTTATTATGTTAATATGTGAATTTTTTAGGTATGTGATTAGAAATGCATGTTTAGGTGAATTAAATATGCATGTGGGCTCCGTTTGGTTATTAGGGGCATGTTCGTAATTTTAGCCCGTTGAGGGCATAAATGAAATATTTGTGATTATTGTGATCTTTACCACGTGTGAGTGGTGATATATTTAAGATGCACGATCTGAGACACTCCTGGGGAGCGGTTTAGCTAGGAAGTCACAACGAGACTCGATACCCGGCTCGGGGTGAGTCAAGGGGTATTCGGGGAGTTAGACATTTAATTGGGGTTATCGGGTTATGAAAATAAACATTTGGAGATATATTTGAAGTTAGAGTGTTTAGGAGGGAATGTTGGAGAAATTTACCATTTTTCCCTCGGGGATGTTTTTGGTACCCCGAACCTTGGAGGTAACTTAAGTGGCCAAGGTTAAGTAAGACAAAACATAAGAAACACTCAGAAACTTGGCATAAACCGACCCTATCTTCCTTTTCTCACCCTCTTGTTTTCTCTAAACTTTACCAAGGGAAACATTGAAGCTTAAGCAAGGAATTGGGGCTCTAGACTTGAGGATTAGCTCAGTTTCAACTTGTGGATTCAATCAGAGGTTAAGGTAAGCTTTGAATTGTGATTTTAGCCATTAAATTCGGTAGTTCTTGTTTGAGTTTTACCTTTCTTGAGTCTTTGAAGTTGAAGATTGAATTTGGGATTTGATGAGGTTTTAAGCTAGCTTTTTGTTAGGTTTTGTTGCTGGGACTATTCTAGAACTACTGTGGTGATTAATTGTTAGATTAGTTTTGGGGTAAATTGGTTTGGTTTTGGTTGTTAAAAAGGGGGATTTTCTAGGTTCGAAAAGGTTGGACCACGACTCTGTTCTTGGTGAGTCGCGGCCCTCTAGAAAAGATAGGAGGCCAAGTTGAAGGGCGGGCCACGACGCACCTTTGATTGGGCCACGGCGCATGTCTGCAGAAAAGGGAGGCTGAGCCTCTGGTTGAGGCGGGCTATGGCACAAGGCCTTGGGGGCTGCGACTCTTAAGGGGTTTTTGGACCCCGAGAAGGTGTTAGGCTCGAGAATCCAAAAGTTAAGGCTCAGGGTGGATTTTATCACCCGGATTGATATAATTCAAGGTCCCGGAGATTAGAATTTCATTCCAAAGCTATTTAATGGATTAGAACATGATGAATGGATGTTGTTGATACATTGTGACTAGGTTTTCAGTGAGGCACGGACTAGGGGACTGTACTCAGGATATCGGTTCTCGGGAAGCTTGGGACACAGGTAAGAAAATGGTTGTACCCGTAGAGCAGGGTGTGGCCCTATAGTTTGTATTGCAGGGCACGACCCTATGTGCTTGTGTTGCAGGGCGTAGCCCTATTGATTGTGTTTGTATTTGTTTAAGTATTTGTTAAATTTATGCTATGTGTGCATATTTGTAAATGAACGACAAGAGCCGGGAATGGTGAAGGCCGAGAACGGCAGGGAGTCGAGTACGGCAAGGGCCCGGGAACGGCGTTAAGCACGTGGAGTGCAAGGCCGAGTACGGCAAGGGCCGGGAGCGGCATTAGCACGCGGATTGCAAGTTGCTAGGGTGAGACCCTTCTTGGATGCCTGAGTCATCCACACGGTGTAGACCGCGTACCCAGGGCCTGGTAAAGCGCCTAGGACGGCATGGTTGTATGTTTTTAGCCTGTTGGCTGCTTGTTGTATGCTAATTGATAGTTATGCATATGTTGTTTGCTTGTGTTGAGTTTTCTTGCTGGGCTTCGGCTCACAGGTGCTCTATGGTGCAGGTAAGGGCAAGGGAAAGGTTGACCAACCATGAGTACGGAGAGCGTGGAGCAACGTGTACATGTTTGGCCTGCCTGGCTGCCATGGTCAGGGGTATTTTTGGGAGATGTTGTGTATCAATCTAGATTTTTTCGTTTAGTCGACTTTAATTATATTTTTAAGCTGTAAATATTTCTAAACAGTAATTTTGGGATCCCAAATGTATAACGCTTTATAATTTCAATGAATGATTACATTTTCAAATTATATGACTTTATTTACAGTTTAGCTACACTTTTAACCTAAAACCTCGATTAGCGAGTTAATTGCACGTTTAAAACTCACTTAGTAACAACTCTAACGAAGTAGAGCGTTACAACCCCGCAAGCAACTTGTAGGCCTGGGGCAGGAGTTGGAACGGCACGATTCCCACAAACTTAAGGAATCGCGCGAAGTATCCGTGAAGTGGGAGCGTAGCTCCCGCACTAATGTGGCCTACGCTCCAGGCCCCGAATTCGCCCACACTAGTCTGGGCCTTCTCCTCCCTCCTTATCAGCCGATTGTAGAAGAGTTTGGGAGTCGATTCTATTCCCAAATGCTTCTCCAAAGCGTCCAGCATCTGGTACTTTCGGAACTCATTTTTATCCCCATCCATCTCCCATGTGTTACCAGTGGGAGGCTTACGCCCCTCCAGGACGATGGGGCCCAATTGTACAAATTCCTCCAGATGAAGGGTGATGTCGCGGCTCATGATCGATGATTTGGGAACAATTACGGAAATAAGAAAACCAAGCAGTTAGCACCAGAACCCAAAAAGATTGGTTAAGGTATGATGGTTCTCCTAAAACTTCTTGGAGAAGTCTCCTCCGGACCCAGATTCGGAATCAATGGAGATCCCAAGAATCTTGATCGGGAACTAGGAAGGAAAGGTTTTTTCTCAATTTTCCCAAATCAATCTAGAACGCCTAAAGTGATCTGGGATGACCTAGACCGCCTGTTCTACAGACCTACTCTATTGTTCTCGAAACCACCCTGTACGGTGGTCCCGGCTCTAATAATCCTATGGTCACGAAAGTAGTACTATAAAACAAAAAAGAAAAAGAAAAAAAGGAAACATAAATAAAAGACCAGGGAACTTACTGTAAGGCATTGGGTCTGAAGGTAGTAGTGTTTCTAGTGATAAGGTCGGCAAGATTTCGGCTTTGAACAGACAGAGGCGATGCAGAAGCTTGTCTACTGGTTGAGCTAGGGCTTAACTATCTGACGATGGTGCAGAACAAGGATGAGCCGGAAAGAAACGGCGACGGAGATGGAGTAGTCGTTGGAGAAATTCGTCGGCCAACTCAGACATAAAATGCTCTCTTTTTTTAACTCTGATTGTTCAGAATGCGTAAAGTTGCAAATGAAAATCTGGGGGTATTTATAGGGCCAAAAGCACACTTCTTGATCCAATGGTTTAGGATGACTTCCCTCATCTAACGGTCCCGGATTACGCAGGGGCTATAATTAGCCCAATCGAGTATCAGATCGTGGATTCGCCAATTCGCGATTTGCGTCCACCCGATCCAACAGTCCACAATAGGAAATTTTAGAAATTTCCTCATCCGACGGTCCCAATTGGTGCAGAAATATTAAATAACCCACTCAATTACCCTATCTGCATCATTCGTACACACGGGACACCTCAGAAATCACGCTGACACCTATCTGTCAACACGATAATCAAGAGATTCTCTCCAAATCGGTTAGGCGCGAGTAAAATAGACACACCAATTATTGGGAAACACGTACGTATAGCATGATGAATTTGAAAGGACAGGGGTCGCCCAAACGTCCCTTAAGTAAATGAACCCGCCTTCTGGAAACAAACCGAGCTGTTGGGATTTGATCAGGGACATTGGTGCAAACTCTTTTCATGCGAGGTTAACCAAGTGGCCCTCCATGAAAACAAACCCATCTCCCGGGGAAAAAACTGGGATATTGGAATTTAATTCAAGAAAATGAAGCAAGCCTCCACTGTGCAAGCACAGACGAAGGCT
The DNA here is from genome assembly GCF_963169125.1 of Humulus lupulus. Classification (NCBI taxonomy): domain Eukaryota; kingdom Viridiplantae; phylum Streptophyta; class Magnoliopsida; order Rosales; family Cannabaceae; genus Humulus; species Humulus lupulus. Next base: position 159,171,470 of record NC_084796.1, read on the forward strand.
TGGGGGGTAAATGTTATCCATGTTTTCCCCCGGGTCCATAGGCTATTTTAAAGAGATCCAAGGCCCAGACTGAGCCCAATGGATGGGGAAGGAATAAGTCATGGTGGCCCAATTACCAACAAGCCCAACATTTTCCATTGGGCACCCCCACATGAGGGAACCGGGACCATGATGTGGGCCCGATTTATCTTCCCGGACCCAACCTAATGCATCATCCGGGATGCGATTAAGGGTGATGGACTCAAGTCTAAGAATGGACCAGAACAATAGCGGATGAACCCGAGCTCTGGTAAATGAGCCAGGGTCCTGGTAAATAGACTAGGGTGTTGGTAAATGAACCCGGACCAGGCGTCCGAGTTTGGCAAGATAGACTGTCCCCGACACTGACATTACCCCAAGAAACATGGGGTTTTTTTTCCTCAACTAACCTGCAGAAGATGTTACAGATGGAATGTACGTCGTCATTCGGAATAGTAGCACCACTACTCTAACAGATCCTGTCCCCAGGATCCCCTTGGCAGTCCACGCGAACCAGTCTGAAGCAATGTACTGTTGTCAACCGAAAAGCTGGAATAGGCTCAAGCCGGCTCAATGGGCCCTGATTAGTGTATTTTATTTGATAGAGTCCTTTGTATTAAGCCTCCGTTAGTGAGAAAATCATGATTATATTCATATTGGGCCCGGATTAGTCTGACCCAAGCTCAGTGCACCCAACTGCCTATAAATAGGACTAGTTGTGCACTGTGGAGATGATCCTAGATTTTCTCTTGTAAGCAATTACTCTGCTCAAACTTGCAGAAAACTCCATTGTCAAAAGCTCACTAAGCTCTATTACAACCGTCTCGTGGACTAAGACTCATTAACGCCCCAACCACGTAAAAACCTTGCTTGCAATTCTAAATCCTTTCTTTTTAAGCTCTCTTATCTTTCATAATTTTAGTTTCTAAAAAACTTAGTAAACAAGTACTGATTAATATTAAAATAGTAAATACAACTAAAATTTACACTTTTTATATTAGACACTTACATAACGTTTCTTCGCATCCTCATGAATCCAACCTGTTCGTGGCCTAGTATTTTTACCATGCAAAGATTGAATTACACTTAATTTTTTTACCTGTAGTAGGATCGGCCTAAACAAAAACATATATATAAATAGAAATATTAATTTAATTTACCAAATTAACAATACTTACATTATTAAAAAAATCACAAATTATTAATAAGAGTAGTACTTGACTTACCCTTTTCACTTGGTAAATTGCTTAGGTACAAGTTCCATGACGGGCAACATATTGTTGTTTACGTCTATTTGCTGAATTTATTTGTGAACGTCTCTATCATTTGAGGCACAAGTAAACTATTACTTATTCTATATTTGTTTACTTATTTATCAACCAAATCAATTTAAAAATTGAACATCATTTTCCTACTTTAGTAACCTAACTATATCTTAATATCAATTCTAAAAATTTAATATATTAAAAAAACATATGAGTTTTCATCCATATATCACCGCAGCACACAAAGTTCCCAAAACCTACTTCTCTAAAACACACAAGTTATCAACGTTATGTTATCACCGCAGCACACAAAATTTGCAGAACATACTTCACTATGGATGAATATTTAAGATATTCAAACTCCTCTAACATTTGTATATAATTTTGTTTATAAAAATAAAATTAATGATATTAATAGAACATACCTCTTATAATTAACTAGCAATGCTCTAATTAAGATATTCAATCAAGTATTGATCATCCAATGCTCCAAGATAATTGCACAACCTAAAAATTAAATAAAGATTAAAATTTAAATCAATTGAAAAAACTCACAAATTATTTCAAATAAACAATAAATTTCATGAACATAAAAGATGAATTCTTCAAGCATGCCTATAACTTAGAAAAGAAAAAGATAGAGAATTAATAGACAAATGAACCTTTCTCTACAAAACCTTCTATTTTATATATACCAACAACTTAGAAACATAATATAAACTTAAAGAGCTCAAAACAATTACAACCCAAAAAAGCAAAAACAAAAGTGATACAAATTAAGAGAACATACCTCTTGCAATTAACTAGCAATGCTCCAATTAAGATATTCAAAGCATTGATCCTCCAATGCTTCAAGATAATTACACAAGCTAAAGATTAAAAATTAAATCAATTGAAAAAAAATCTTATTATTTCAAATACGCAATAAATTTCATTAACATGAAAGATGAATTCTTAGAAACTTTCATTCTCTAACGAACATTTTTATTCTAAAAATTTCTACAAAACCTTCTATTTATATAAACCAACTCAGAAACTTAATATAAACAATTAAAATTAAACAACTCAAAACAATGACAACCCAAAAAATAAAAACAAAAGTAACACAAATCTAAAATTTAATTGAAATGCAATATAAACCTTATTAAGGAAACAATTTCACATTCAAACAAACTTTAAAAAGAAACTCATTCTTATAGTTTATATCATACTAAAATGAAACTAGACAAATTAAGTGAAAATTTAACCAAATTAAATTTATGTCTCAACTAAAATAAATAACACATTATATCTCAGCTCAATAGCATAAATTGTATTCATCACTATCTCAAAACAACACAATGCACACATTTATATAATATAATATCAATATATATATGTACAAAATGTGAAAAAAATTGACATTTTTACTTCACCTCTAACAAAACCACCACCACCACAGTCACCTTATCTCTACCACCACCGTCATTGCAGCCACAAGAAACACTGGAATTCCCCCCCCCCCCCCCCCCCCCCCCCCCCCTATAATTTATCCTCGCTAATGCCAAAATGAGCCTTTTCACTTTAGGTCAAAATTTCGCTGAAAGTTTCGAGACCCCGCCAATATTTCACGCCTCTTTTTTAGCGAGAATTTTTAAAAATCCTCATTAATAACCCATAAATAGTGAGGATTTATATCTCCTCGCTAATGGCATCCCCCCCCCCCCCCCCCCCCCTAAACCATCAAATATTACTGCCCAATGACACCCTAAACAAAAGAGGAAAATAGAGACCAAAAATATTTACAAATCAAAGAAAATATCAATAATAACCATAAAGATGAAGATATAAATCAATTTTTAATCAAAAAACATCATTAGAACTAACACGGCGTCATTATCCTTTGCTTGAAACAGAAAAAATAGGAAATGGAGTGAATGAGGGACTGGTTCTGTGCTGGTTCGAAGATAGGTATATATACCCACAGTAACGAGGATAAAATCACTGCTAATATAATTTATCCTCGCTAATGCCAAAATGAGCCTTTTCACTTTAGGCAAAATTTTGCTGAAAGTTTCGAGACCTCACCAATATGTCGCGCCTCTTTTTTAGCAAGAATTTTTAAAAATTCTCACTAATAACCCAGCAATAGTGAGGATTTATATCTCCTCGCTAATGGCATCCTCACTAATAACACACTTTGTTGTAGTGGTGATAGGGAATATAAAAAAGGATCGGAACATAAGTGTTTTACGTGCAAAGGAAGATTGAGATCCTTACACTTTTAGACTTTGGAGGGTGCTTGTCTTCCACCATGACATGAATAGGACAAGTCTTTTACATTACGATAAAAACATAGAGAATATAAATATTTATAGAGGATATAGAAATAGAATGTAGTCTCATTCGGAGATCGATGCCATGCATAAGATAAAAATAACATATATAATTAATAAAGAGATATTTACATAGAAAACTATTTGTCTCTCAAAAATTTCATATTTACGGTGGTTCAAAAAAAAAATTAATTTTAGTATTTCACTCTCAACGTTACATTTATACGGTTTTATATTTTCTCCTTCCATGGTTGCCACACAAGCGAGTCTCCTCCTTCAAAAGCAACTCAGGGGTAAATAACCACTCCAGTTTTAATCCCACAAAAATACAATAAAGAAAAGACAAGCCAGCCATTACCGTACAACTTTTCTAATATATTTAAGGAAATACCAAAGCTAACATAGGTCAAATAAACATTCAACGCTAAATTTCCATATTTTTCTTCGCAAAGCACAGAGTTTGGTTGAGATCACAACAATGGTGGAAACCAAAGAAAACATAGTCATATTCCCCTTCATGGCTCAAGGCCATATCATTCCCTTCTTGGCCTTAGCTCTCCACATAGAACGCAAAAAAGGCTTCTCCGTAACTTTTCTCAACACCCTTTCTCCACACCCCTTTAAACATCAAAATGCTCTGATCTTCTCTCCCACCGAACTCCTCCATTCTCCCCTCGAGATCCCTTTCTCCAGCTCCGATCATGGCCTACCTCCCAACTCCGAGAACACTGACGTTCTTCCCTACACCCATGTCATCCGCCTTATTCAAGCCTCCACTTCTCTTGGACCTTCTGTCAAGAAAATCCTCCGAGATCTCATAGTATTTTTACTAGCCTATAATTTGATTTTACACATATCTTTACTGGGACCTACTTTTCTTTAGGGTCTCTATTGGGATCCACTTTTCACATGGAAAAATCTCATTTTTCTTCTGGTTCACATTTTATATTGATTATTTAATTTGATGAGTTAGGAAATTTAAGTTTTTTAAGTATACTTATAATTTTAGTTTATATTTAATATATGTTGGGTTGTTTTTGTGTTGTTTAGATCTATGTATAGTTGTTTTCACGTTGTTTTTTAGTTGTTTAGATTTATGTATATAATTATTTTCACGTTGTTTTTTAGTTGTTTAGATTTATGTATAGTTGTTTTCACATTGATTTTTAGTTGTTTTAAGCTTATATATAGTTGTTATGTTGATGTCTAATTGTTGTTTATTTGTTTAAGATATATTTTGATTTTTTTTATAAAAAAAAAAATATGTTAATATGCAATGGGTTGACTTCTAGTTGTTCTTTATTTGTTGTTTTTAAATGTGTGTAGTATGCAATGAGTTAATGTTTAGTTGTTGTCTTATTGTTGTTTTTGTACTGTATAGATTTTATGTATAGTTGTTTTCATGTTGGTTTTTAGTTGTTTAAGTTTATTTATAGTTGTTGTTGTGTTGTTGTCTATTTGTTATTTAGTTGTTTGCAGATATTTTTTTATTTAAAAAAAATAGGATTAATGTTTCGTTATTGTCTTATTGTTGTTCTTAGTTGTTTCATTGACACCGTATTTTTTTATATATAAAACTTTAAAAACGTATTTTTTGAAAACTTAAGGTAGTATTTTTGAAAAAAAAAATAAGGGACCGTAAAAAAGTAAAAAAAAAAACACAAAAAAAAAGTATATTTTTGAAATATACCTATTAATAAATAGTAACATAAAAATGGGACGTACAAGTCTTTTTTTTTTATTTTAATAAAAAAGGATATCATCCATAGTCATATTATTCAACTGAAATTCAAAAACAGTTCAAGTGACATATAGAGGAGCCTACATTACATTCTACTTATATTTTGAATATATTGTCCATTCTTTGTGCAAAGCTAATTTACGCAAAATGCACAAAAGAAAAAAAAATGTAGAAATTTGGTGACAGTTACATTGAAGAAGATTTGATAACTAAAATTTAGATTTTAATCACAAATTATTACTAGTACATGCTATCATTAATATACATATATTTTGTCCCAAAAAAAAGAGTAATATAGTCTATACTATATGTATAAGACTTTACTTGGATCTCTTTTCAATTTTGGCGCTTACAAACTCAAAGAGTATCCTAATTAAACAAAATATAACCCAATATCAACTCATTGTTTCAAGTTCTCCTATTCCTTCAATTTTATTTACTTAATTGGAAACTTCTCACATACCCTAGTTTTGAGTTATACTTCCTTGGATTATTATTTTTCATTTTTTCTAGGGAAAAAGCTTTAAAGCAAAAGGCTATATTTATACATTATTTATGTAACGTCCTACCTCTTTAAAGTCGTTACTATGTGAGTTAAAAATGTGTCTGTACGCTCTGATTTTCCAACGGGCTATTAGCGAGCTGAGATACGGCCAAAATTATAGTCAGCCACGTGGATTCCCCATGACCGGAGATGTTGTCATTAGGTCCTAACTCGTTAGCTCGGGGTATCCAAAGGTTCGCCAAGATTACTTAAGGACTGAGTCTGGACTCTGAAGGCCACAGGTCGAGGGAAGCATCCAGCTCTTGGTACGAGCTAGAGTTGGAGGCTGTGACCTTTTATAAAGTCAACCACGCAAGGTAAACGTGCATATATCAGACATCACGTGTCTAATATATCCCTGACTTCTCGGACACACAGCATGAACGTGCGTATTCAGACACCCACGACTGGATTGGGCCGTGCGGCCCATTATCCCCCTTACCTATTGATTAGACCACACTTCATGTGTCAGGTTTTAGGAATTAATCATGAATGTCACAGAGTTGACATGATAGGTAAGAAGGTCACGGGATGACCTTCTTACCATCTCCCATGTGCCCTCTCCTATAAATATGGAGACCCTAGGAGTTGCAAAGTGTTGGATTCTATTGTGTAAGGAAATACCCTATAAAAGAATACCAAGCATATAGCAATAATATTGACTGGTGGAGTAGAAGGATTTTAACCTTTGAACCACCTAAAAAATGTGATTGTGTCACCAGTCCATTTACAAAGATCATTCATCTATTTTGGTTCAACATAAGCACTAATCCCTTCCTCTTATTTTCTTAATTACCTGTTGGCGAAGAACCGCGTCAACAGTTTGGTGCTTTCGTTGAGAGCAAGTTAGATTGGTGCTATCGCAAACATCCAACTATGGTGACCACTCGATCAAGACACGGTAACGAGACGGAACAACATGATGGGCAGGAGGCTCATCATATCGCCATCCCCGGTGAACAAATTCCTGAGATCCAGCAGCGGCTGGGTAAACAGCCAGTGGGCCAATATGACACTGGAAGTTCGACGCCCCGGCCACCTAATCGAAACCTAGATTTTTACACTACGGTAGAAATGGAAAACGCTCAGTTGAGGAGCCAACTAGCAAAAGATAATCAGCAGATTAAGGAGGTGTTGGCCCGACTACCCCCTCTTACAACCGACGCTAACGTTGGAAAGAGGCAAGGCGAGACTCATAAGTCCCGCCGGGGTAATCAGTCCAGGCCTAGCCGCTCAAACAGACCGCCGGCATCCAACTCTATTCCCTCATCGCACTGTCGAGAGGCAAACTTTGAAGGAATGCCTAGAGCCGAGCAACAGTATAGCCGCTCGGTCCGAACTTCAACTCCCAGTTCATAGCCAGCCTCGAGTGCGCCCAGGAGAGCTCGGGGGAATTCCAGAAGGAGGTCCGGGGAGGGCTCACAACATCAACCCGTCCCCACCGGCCGTCTTGCGCCTCGTCCAGATCGCCAGGCGCGGGACCCGCAGGTTGGCAGGGCCGAAAGGCCCCACCTAACTTGATCCGCCCTGACGGAACCAGGATTGCATCTCCGGTCAGGCATCCTCCGTCTCCAATAAGATATTCGTCTCCTCCTCGGCCCATCCGAGATATTCTAGCTTATGGAAGCAGCATGAGAAACCCGACGTCCGCAGGACCTTCCCGACGCAGCAGGGCGCCGAGAGAGAGCCCGGATCCTCGCCCCCAAAGGCGGACTCCGAGCTTTTCTAACGGGAGCTACTGGACCGGCAGTCGCCGGAGCGACCTTTCTGGCGGAGACCTGCGTCAATGCTTAAGCTCGGCGCAAAGTCCTCAAGCCACCCAGAGGGGCGATCTTCGAGATCGCCTTAACTCTCATAGAGGAGAGCCGGTAGAAGGTGGTAGCCATGCTTGCTCAGGGGGAGACCTGTCCGAGGTGCGTAACGGCGGGAACACCCCAAATAACCTATCTCAAGATAGGAGGGGCAATAACCCACCAAACGTACACAGTGGATCCGGAGCTGTTGAGCAGCCCCAGAATAACCAAGGAAATCAGGACAAAACCCTCGAGCGCCTGGCTCAGATGGAGGAGCTGATGAGGAAGCTCCTGTCGGAGAAAGAGAAAGACGAATATGATTCGGGGGACGAGCTGGAGCTCTTCGCCCCCAGCATAGCAGCAACGGCTTACCCACCCGGTTTCCGTATGCCGCACCTGTCCAAATTCAACGGGGACGGAGACCCGTCGAATCATCTGGGGATGTTCAATACCCTGACGATGGCCCACAACATTGGCCCTGAGCTGAGGTGTCTGATATTTCCCTCCACACTGACTGGACCAGCCAGGCAGTGGTTCAATCAAGGCAAAAGATAATCAATTAGCTCCTAGAAAACTTTCTCCGCTAACTTCAAAAGGGCATTCTGAGCCTCCCAGGCTGCCCGTGTCAAGGCCGACTCCCTGGCCAACGTGAGGCAGCAGCCCGACGAGCCTCTGAAGGCTTACCTGAGTAGGTTCGCAAACGTTGCTGCCCGGGCCAGAGACGCGGATGACAGCTCTAAGCTCATGGCTTTGAGAACTGGAATCCTCGTTGGAGGGGGACTCTGGAAAGAAATACAAATGAAGGGAGTTAGCTCAGTGAACAAGTTCCTAAATAGGGCCCAGGAATGGATCAACTTGGAGGAGGCCGAAGCCTCAGCTGCAGGAACCAGCCAGGTCCCTGAGCAGCCCGCTGGAGTGGGAACGGAGGTCGTGACAGCGACCCAGAACATTACACAGAATAACCAGTTCGGTGGAGGCAAAAGAAAGGGGAACGGCGAGGGCAACCAGCACAGCCCAAAGAAGAATAAGTCCGTAGATAGATTTAAGCCGGTCTACGTGACTTATACAGAGCTCACCCACTCTAGGGAGAACATCTTCCTGGCAAATTCTGCTCACCTCCCCTGGAAGAAGCCGGAGCCATTGAACACCAGAAGGGGAAGAGAGACACCTCCAAGTTTTGCCATTTTCACAACGACGTCGGCCACAATACTAATGAATGTAGGCATTTGAAAGATGAGATCGAAACTCTCATCAGAGCCGGCCCCTTGGCTCAGTACGCGCGGAACAGGGTTCCAGCAAGCCGACCTGCTCCGGAAGTCCCGGTCAGTCAGCCCGGGTCTCGGATAGATCAAGACGTCCCTCCTCCAGTGATAGGAGGAGAGATATCCACAATCTCTGGAGGTCCGCATTTAGCTGGCGCGAGCAGGGGTGCCCAGAAGAGGTACGTAAACGAACTCTAGGCGCATAATGGAGTAGAGTTTGTCCCGGAGTAGCGTCTCCCAAAGCAGCAGCGATTGGAGAGGCAACTAATCATTTTTACAGAAGAAGATGCGGGCCATGTCCAGTTCCCTCATAACGACCCTCTGGTCGTAGCAGTTCAGCTCGCTAATCGGAGGGTTAGGAGGGTGCTGATCGATAATGGGAGCTCGGTATACCTTCTATTCCGGTCCACGCTGGAGAAGATGGGTTTGACTGTCGCCGAGCTGAAGGCGACCTCCATGATGCTGTATGGTTTTTTTGGAGAAGGATCAGCGGCCATAGGGACGATCGAGCTGGTGATCACCTTAGGAGAAGGGCCTCGAACAGTCTCAAAACTCCTCGAGTTCGTGGTCATCGACTGCTCCGCTGCATACAATGCTATTTTGGGCCGACCCACACTTATAGCTTTTGAGGCCATCACTTCCGTTCGCCACCTCGCGCTGAAATTCCTTTCTTCCACGGGGATATGCACAGTCCGTGGTGATCAGCTCACTGCCAGGGAATGCTACAGCATTTCCATGAAGGGAAAATCGAAACCCAGGCAGCTAGCAATGGCCATCCAAGGTGGAGGAGAGGAATCTCAGGAACCTTTAGTTGATCCTGAGATTGAAAAACCTCAGAGCACCGAAGGGGAAAATATCGTCTTAAGTGAGGATATTGACCCCCGAATAGGCGAGGATAAGTCCGAGCTCCAGGCTATTGAAGAGCTAGGGGAAGTAAACATCGATCCACAGAACCCTTCACGGATGGTCAAGCTCGGGAAAAACCTATGTAACAAGAGGAAAGCTGAGCTAATCAGCTTTCTGCAGGATAACCTGGATGTGTTTGCGTGGTCACACGAGGACATGGTGGGAATCAATCCAAATGTCATCATGCACACCCTTCATCTGGACAAGAACGTTCCTGCAAAGTCCCAGAAGCAGAGGCGCCTTGGAACAACCCGGGCTGAGGCCTTAGAGGAAGAAGTAGCCCGGCTCAAGAAATGTGGCTTTATCCGTGAAGCCAAGTTTCCGGTTTGGTTCGCCAACCCCGTGCTGGTCCCGAAGCCCAACGGGAAGTGGCAGACCCGCATCGACTTCTCCGACCTGAATAAAGCCTGCCCCAAAGATTGTTTTCCCTTGCCAAGGATTGACCAATTGGTGGATGCCATGGCGGGGCACGAACTCATGTTCTTTATGGACGCGTACTCAGGCTACAATCAGATCGCCATGAATCCGGCGGACCAGGAGCACACCAGCTTCATGACCCTGACTAACGTCTACTGTTACAAGGTCATGCCATTCGGGCTTAAGAACGCCGGCGCTACATACTAGAGGTTAGTAAATAGAATGTTCGCCAACCAAATCGGGAAGAACATGGAAGTGTACGTTGATGACATGCTAGTCAAGTCAAAGACTGCCGATAACCATGTTTCCGACCTGGAGGAGTGCTTCAAGATACTACGGGAGTATGGCATGAGGCTTAATCCACAGAAGTGCACTTTTGGAGTCGCATCTAGAAAATTCCTGGGATTCATCGTCAATACCCGAGGAATCGAGGCAAACCCCGACAAGATCAGATCATTACTCGAGCTTCTGGTCAGAGACCGGTCTATTACATCAGCAAGAGACTCCTCGGAGCTTAATCCCGATACCCGTTGATGGAAAAATTGGCGTTCTGCCTTATCACGGCCTCCCGAAAGCTCAGGTCGTACTTCCAGTCCCACTCAATACACGTCATGACCGATAAGCTTTTAAGGCAGGTTTTGCAAAAACCTGAAGCATCGGGACGCATGTTAAAGTGGGTTGTCGAGCTCAGTCAGTTCGAGATTCTGTACACCCCGCGAACTGCTATAAAAAGTCAGGCCCTGGCCGATTTTGTGGCAGAGTGCATAGGATTCCGGGAGGACCCTGCAGAAGACTCACCCCAACTCACCTCAGCGCAGGTGTCATGGAAGATCTTCGTAGATAGCTCGTCCAATGAAAACAGCTCCGAGGCTGGAATCATTTTGATATCCCCCGAGGGACATAGATTCCACTCGGCGCTGAGATTCGGATTCAAGGCCTCCAACAACGAGGCCGAATACGAAGCTTTGCTGGCCGAGCTAAGAATAGCCCAGGAGCTGAAGGCGAGCTCTGTCCAGTGCTTCAGTGACTCCCAGCTCGTGGTAAACCAGGTTCTGGGCGAATATCAAGCACAAGGACCCAAGATGGCTGCCTACCTGGCAAAGGTAAAAGTTGAGCTGTCTGCATTTGGGAGAGGCTCAATCGAGCAGAACGCTAACGCAGACGCTCTTGCGAAGCTCGCCACCTCCGGGGAGACGGAGGCTTTGGGGTTAGTGCCGGTAGAATTCTTGGAGAAACCAAGCATAGAAGAAGTCAGAGCGGAGGTCGAGATGATCGACGCCAGGCCGACCTGGATGACCCCCATCCTTGAGTATCTCACCGAGGGGAAGCTACCTGAAGGGCGTAATGATGCGCGGCGGGTACTGTACCAGGCCCCAAGGTTTACGGTGGTAGACGAGGTGCTATACCGGCGTGGGCACTCCCTACCTCTCCTACTATGTGTTCTTCCAAGCGAAGCAAAGGCCATCCTGCAGGAAGTGCACGAAGGATTTTGCGGAGACCACGCTGGGGGGCACAGCTTGGCCTTAAAAGTCCTGAGGCAGGGATACTACTGGCCCACTCTGTCCAAGGACTCAATCTCGTATGTCAAGAAGTGCGACAAGTGCCAGCGATTCGCCGCAGTTGCCCGAGCTCCCCCAGTCGAGCTGAAGATGATCTCTTCCCCATGGTCATTTGCAGTCTGGGGGATCGACTTGGTTGGCGCCCTCCCTTCTGGAAAAGGCGGGGTCCGCTACACCGTGGTGGCCATCGACTACTTTACGAAGTGGGCTGAGGCAGAACCTTTGGAAACAATAACTTCCAAAAAAGTCCTCGACTTCGTGGTTAAGAGCATTATCTGCCGATTCGGGCTGCCCAAGAAGATCATTTCTGACAATGGGACTCAGTTCGACAGCGACCTATTCACCGAGTTTTGTGAAAGGTACGGAATTGTGAAAAGCTTCTCCTCCGTGGCCTATCCTCAGGTGAATGGCCAGGTCGAGGCCGTCAATAAGACCCTAAAGGCGAGCCTCAAGAAGAGACTAGACGAAGCCAAGGGGGTCTGGCTAGAACAGCTCCTCGAGGTTCTGTGGGCATACCGGACCTCGCACCGGACTCCTACGAGTCATACTCCTTTCTCCCTGACTTTTGGGAGTGAGGCGGTCCTCCCCGTGGAGATTAAGGTACCTTCGCATAGAGTCCAGGTATATGACCAGGACCGCAACCACGAGCTACTTTGTGCTTCCCTTGACTTGGTTGATGAAAGACGAGAAGATTCGCAACTCCAGCTCGCACATTACCAGCAAAAAAGCACTCGTTATTTCAACTCAAAAGTCAAAAAGCGCGCATTTAGCATTGGCGACCTGGTCCTCAAGAGGGTTTTCTTAGCCGGTAAGGATCCCAAAGATGGAGTATTGGGACCGAACTGGGAAGGGCCATATCAAGTCATCAAGGTCAATAAAGAGGGAACTTACAAATTAACTCGGCTCGATGGAGGGGCAGTCCCACGAACTTGGAACGCCATCCATTTGAAGAGATATTATCAATGACCCCCTTGTAAGGCCTAAAAGGCCATTTTTTATGTATTAAGCAATGAGAATTAACTTTTTGTTTATGATTGTACATGTTTACAAGTGTCATCTAAAGTAACCACGAAAGACCCTTTCCTTGTTACTTATGGGGCATATGGTGCCTGGATATAACCAGGTCGCCTTAAAGACTTAGAAGTTAATTCAAATTGATTGATCGTTGTTTTTCTTAAAAAATGCGAGATATTGATAAAGGATTAATGCGAACTAAGCTCTACCCTGGATAGAACCAGGTTGCCTTAAAGACTTAGAAGTTAATTCAAATTGATTGATCGTTGTTTTTCTTAAAAAACGTGAGATATTGATATAGGATTAACGCGAACTAAGCTCTACCCTGGATATAACCAGGTCATAAAACTTAGAAGTTAATTTAAATCAATTGATCGTTGTTTTTCTTAAAGAGCACGAGATATTGATAAAAATTAACGCGAACTAAGTTTTCAAACTAAGTTCCTGGACATAACCAGGTCATAAAACTTAGAAGTTAATTTAAATCGATTGATCGTTGTTTTTCTTAAAGAGCACGAGATATTGATAAAAATTAATGCGAACTAAGTTTTCAAAATAGTAACTAAAATGCATATAAAGGAAAAAGGAAGTAAACCAATCAAAAGTAAAAATTGATAAAACCGATTGTCTCAAGGTAGAAAAACCTCATGCAAAGTTACACAAAAAAAATGAAGATGAGAATATTAAAGGAACGGGCCCTAGGCTCCACCAGGCTGCTCCGTGGAGGTCACCGTCTCGCCCTCCTGCTCGGCTACAACGGATGCCTCCCTGATTTCAGAAGGTGCCTCTTGCTGGATGCGAGCTTTGAACCCCTCCAGGAAGACCTCCCCGTCTGCTCCTAAGAAGGAGAAGTCGCCGTCTGGGTTATAGGCCCAGCAATGGTAGAGCATGTCCTCCATTGCGGTGCTGGAAGCTACCTTCTCCGTTTCCAAGGCGGCCTTAGCCTCCTCGGCCTCGGCCTTCGCAGAGTCTAGCTCGACCAGCGCGGCAGCAAGAGCTGCTTTGGTAGCCTCAGCCTCTTGAAGCTTGGGGCGGGCTTCTTCCAGCTCGGCCTGCACGGCCACCAGGGCATCCTTGGCTTCTTTTTCTTTCTGTTGGGCCGTCTTCAAGGAATTTTTATGGGTGGCCACAACCGCCCGATGCTCGCCCCTCATATCCTCGAGCTGGGCCTTGGTCCTGGCTATGCTCCGGTGAAGGGCCAAGACGCTCTGCAAAAATGGAGAGGCAACTACCTTAGAAAAAAAAAGGAAAGGAAAAACAGGGCAAGGCATGATAATAAAAAATCATAAAAGGGTAAGGTCAGCTTACCATTAGGGCCATGCCCAATGAAGATTCCATTACGCCCACCAGGCTCCTTGTTTCGATGGCCCGCAACTCTCTCTCATTGAAGCGGTAGAAGTGGTTGACGGCGTAGCTCGCCGTCTCATACACCGTCCCCCTAAAGACATCTGGAATCTTCTCTAGATCCTGGGGGTCCACCGGGATACGTATCTCGGGGGGCGCAGTTGCCGAGGCCCCGAGCTCCGCCCCTGTGTCCCGGACAAAGGCCGAAGCTCGCGGAGGGGGTGGGGGCATGTTCTCCACTACAGCAAGAGGTGTAGTTTCCTCGGGGCAGCTGGGGTCTGCTCTTTCCCCTTTGCAGGGGACTTGGTTAGGGTCCCAGCGGCTTTCTTCGCCACCCGGAGCTTCTTCATTTTGGGCCCAGAGGCCCCAGCTGAGGGGTTCCCTCCGGTGAACATAGCTCGCAGATTTTTTCCCCCGGGCTGAGACATCTCCTCTAGCAAAACAAAGACAACATCAATATGTCAATAACCAGTCATGCAAAAACAAAAACAAGGGGGAAAAAGGCGAAACTCAAGTATATATATATATACTAAAAGGAATCCTACCCCCCGAGCTAGAAGAGGAATCTATGGTCACGACCATCGGCCCCGGAGCTTCTGCGGGGGAATCTAAGACAATTACTTCCCGAGCTGGCGCGGTTTCTGGATCCGAGGCTGTCTCAGGACTAGACTCTTCTACGTATTGCCTAAGACCCGGAGCTACGACACCCTCCCGGAGTGATGGCCATGACCGAAGGTTGGTCCCATACTCCTCGAATAGGACCGACCTAAAGGCTAGGGTGTTGTCTACAACTATGGTACCCCTAGGGCGGCTACTTTCATAATCCAACACTAGCTAGTCGACGCAGTGGAGTAGGGTTACATCAAAGTCTGGGTCACTTCGATGGCATTGGACGAGCTGTTTGGGATTGAACCTAGCTAGCTGGGGGTCTGCAGTGGCCCTATCTAAGTTCCTAAACATATATAGGTTACCTTGGCCGGAGGGACCTGCAGCTACTCCGGACCGGATCTTCTCCTCGTCTGTTCTTTGGGCAACCTCTAGCGCCCG
This sequence comes from Humulus lupulus, assembly GCF_963169125.1. Taxonomy (NCBI): domain Eukaryota; kingdom Viridiplantae; phylum Streptophyta; class Magnoliopsida; order Rosales; family Cannabaceae; genus Humulus; species Humulus lupulus. The sequence goes on from NC_084796.1 coordinate 159,186,695, forward strand.
CTTCCTCGTCCTCACGAGGGGCACCTCGTCCTCCTCATCCTCATCCCCCGCGGCCTCCTCCATGGGGATAGGCCTCATCTCGCGAGCTGGGGGAGGCACCCGGGGCCTCCTCAGATTCAGAGTCTGGCCTGGGGAGATCAGCTTGCAGGCCAGCATCGTCTCGTCTATCACGAGTTGGCGATAGTCCTTTTCACTGGGGGGCAAGCCCGCCAGTGTCTCGTACTGGCTCCCGAGGATCACAGACTTCTCTGTCCTCGCGAAGATAGCTGCAGAATTATTCTAAGTCAGAAATGGATACAGGGGGGAGCTAATCAATACTTAACTTACGAGCTAGAGATGAAAGGTACTTACGAGGACGGTTGAAGTAGTGTAAGTCGCAATTGCGAAACCCCTTGGACATAAAGAACTGGTCTTTGAAGTCGTTGGGGTGGCTGGGCAGCTCGATGACCGCAGCCATATTTGGAAACCAGGTTAAGTAATAGAACCCGTCGCCTCACCCCCGCTGCTCCGGGCTGGCCTTGAGGCAGAAAAAGTATAAGATATCTGCTGGAGTGGGGACCTCTCACTCCTGTTTCAAGAACAGATATCTCAACCCCGCCAACAAACGATAGGAGTTGGGGGGGAGCTGGAAAGGGGCCAACCTCACATAATTGAGGAAGTCGGCGAAGTACTGATCCAGCTGGAGGAAAGCCCCGGCTTTGAAGTGCTCGTCACTCCAGGCCGCGAACTCCTCGTCGAGCGGCGCGCAGCTCCGATCACCTTCTACGGGAGGTCGGGCGATCAGGGCGCCCCTCCCCAGTTCGATGCCATGGGAAAGGAATATCTTATTCACTTTCCCCTGGTTAGTGATCTTCGAGATGATCCTTTCAGCCTCGAAGAAAGCATCGGGAGCCACCTCGAGCTCCTGCTCCACGGCCAGCCCGAAGGCAGGGATTGAGGAGTCCGTCATCACCTCTTTTCCCTTGGATTGTTGGGAGGACGAGCTGCCAGCGATCCTCTTTGGAGCGTTCTTATTGGGTACCATCTGGTCGCCTAGCGAACGAAAGAAAAGATTTCAGAAAAGGCGACCTAAGCATAAGGAAGAATCAAAAGGAGTGTTTCTTTGCACGAGCTGAGGTAATCTCAGCCCGTGGAGAGTGAGACCACGCGGTTCTATGAACACGCGCCTGTGCTCCCAACAGATCCCCGATTACTCGGAATTCGTGTGTCAAGAGGGTCAGGATAGAATTTTTCCTTGGAAGGAAAGTTTCAGTAGGCAAGAGAGGCAAAACCGCCTGTGAAGCGTGTCCCCTAAGCTACCCAGTTTTGCACCCAAAATACTGGATATTTTAAACAAGCATACCAAAAATCCTACCCAGAAAATTTCCCCAGAAAATGCACCCTATAAACCGTGTTCCTAAATGGTTTTCTACTACAAGAGATACCCTAACCTAAAGGCTTTCTCCCTTCATACCCACAAAAACCAACAAAACCTTGCATGCGGCTACAGTAAAGATTTACCTAGGCTACAGTGAAAAATAATCTCAAAGCATGCACGGTCAGGAGACTTACAAAGTGTTCTGGTTGAGAAAAGGATGAAGGGGTCGTCTGGGTTGGGGCTTCGTCGAAGTAGTTGATTCCAAAGCTTCAAGGGAGCCCTTACACTTGAACTTCTTGAGTGCAGGGAATGGCGACCGAAGAGAAGAAGGTTTTTCTTCTGGAGATGAAGAAGAGAGAAGAAGAAAGAAAATTCTGAAAATTTTCAAATGAACGGGTGGCCCATGCGTAAGGTGGCCACCCCTTTTATATACGTGAAAGGCCACATGAGGAGGGCTGTTGGATTTCCCTGATGTGGGATCCAAGGATCTCCACTCGAAAGACGAAACGACGGCTGAGTATAGGCTAGGCCATTTAATGCGGTTCTCGGAAGACGTACCATCACCAACCACGATGTTCCACGTATCCGGAGCCTGCGTAAAGTGTGGAATATGAAGAGTTCATGGGGAAGCCTAAAAGCCCCTACTGTGGCCCTACACGACGTCGTGCACCATGAGTAGGGGCTTGGGGGGCAAATGTACGCCCTGATTTTCCAACGGGCTATTAGCGAGCTGAGATACGGCCTAAATTATAGTCAGCCACGTGGATTCCCCATGACCGGAGCTGTTGTCATCAGGTCCTACCTCATTAGCTCGGGGTATCCAAAGGTTTGCAAAGATTACTTAAGGACTGAGTCTGGACTCTGAAGGCCACAGGTCGAGGGAAGCATCCAGTTCGTGGTACGAGCTAGAGTTGGAGGCTGTGACCTTTTATAAAGTCAACCACGCAAGGTAAACGTGCATATATCAGACATCACGTGTCTGATATATCCCTGACTTCTCGGACACGCAGCATGAACGTGCGTATTCAGACACCCACGACTGGGTTGGGCCGTGTGGCCCATTATCCCCCTTACCTATTGATTAGACCACACTTCATGTGTCAGGTCTTAGGAATTAATCATGAATGTCATAGAGTTGACATGATAGGTAAGAAGGTCACGGGATGACCTTTTTACCATCTCCCAGGTGCCCTCTCCTATAAATATGGAGACCCTGGGAGTTGCAAAGGGCTGGATTCTATTGTGTAAGGAAATACCCTGTAAAAGAATACCAAGCATATAGCAATAATATTGACTGGTGGAGTAGAAGGATTTTAACATTTGAACCACCTAAAAAACGTGATTATGTCACCAGTCCATTTACAAAGATCATTCATCTATTTCGGTTCAATATAAGCACTAATCCCTTCCTCTTATTTTCTTAATTACCTGTTGGCGAAGAACCGCGTCAACAGTGTCATTAGCTCGCTAATCGATGTTGTAGGTTAAACGTGTGACTAAATTGAAATGACAGTCATTTAATGAAAAAAAAATTATAAAATTTGATCATTCATTGAAATCTTGGAATATTTTTACAGACTTGATCCCAAAATATTGTTTAGAAAATACCTTACAACTCAGAAATACAATTAAAGTCGACCTAGGCAACAAAACAACCATTACAGTACATCTTCCCAAAAATAACCCTAGTCGTGGCAGCCAGGTAGGTCGAACATTTACCTGTCGCTCCATGCTCTCCGTACTCATGGTTGGTCGACATTTCCTTTGCCCTTACTTGCACCATAGATCACTCGTGAGCCAAAGACCAGAAAGAAAACTCAACACAAAACATATAACATGTGCATAACAATCCACACTATACAAACAAAACAGCCAACATGCTAAACACATAGCGACCAACGCCGTCTCAGGCGCTTTACCAGGCCCTGGCGTCGCAGTCTTCACTGAGAGGGTGGCTCCAGCACCCTAGGAGGGTCTCGCCCTAACGACCAGCACTTAGCGTGCTCAACGCCAATCCCGGCCCCTTGCCATACTCTGCTTCTTGTCGTTCTCGGCCTTCGCCGTTCCCGGCCTTCGCCGACATGCACCACATAGCATAATATTCACAGATATTTAAACACATACTAAACATAAACATTAAGGCCACGCCTTGCAATACAAGCAGTAGGTCCACACCCTGCAATACAAGCAATAGGGTCACACCCTGCTCTACGGGTACAACAGTTTTCTTAACTGTATCCCGAGCAATCTGAGCACCGCGATCCCAAGCACAGTCTTCTAACCTGAGCCTCGTTGAAAACCTAGTTACAACGCATTCATAATAACCATCCATCAAATTCCAAACCAATAATAACATCATAATATTAATCTAGCATCCGGAACCTTGTATTCTACCAAACTGGGTAGTAAAATCCTTCCCGAGCCTTAATATTTGAGTTCCCGAGCTAAGAACCTTAAATTTCCTTATTTTCCCATTTAGGGTCGCGACATACCCTTTAGGGCCGCAACTCGCCACTTGGTCAGAAGGCAAGGCCCTCCCTTCTAGAGGACACGGGCTGCGACATGCTCCCCCCCATGCTGCGATGCGTCTAGGTAAAACAGAGGCTTTCCAGCCTCTTCAAGCACACGGGCCGCGACGCCTGAAGAACAGGGTCATGGCCTGAGCCCCCAAACCCAGAAAAACAACATTTTTCCTGCGTTTTTCCTCGAGCCTAAACCCCAATTTCATACCCCAAACACCAATTAAACTCACAATTAAGCCTAGTCTTCCCTTCCACACAACCTAGGCTCCATAACAAATCTTATAAACAATTTATATACTCATAAAACACCCAACACCAGTCTTAGAATCCATTTTCATGCAAGTCTAAGGTTCTAAAACAATTCCGTAGAATTCAACAGCAAGATCAAGTTAAGGAGCTTACCTTTGCACTTAATATAGTCCCTGAATCACTTCCCAGCACTACAAGCTTCCAGTTCCTCTCTTCCTTAGCCTAAAATCCTCACGATTTCTTCAAGCCTTCAACTCCACAAGAGAGAGAGAGAACCGATGGAGAGAGAGAGAGAGTGAGAGTCTTGAAGCTGAAGTTCTGTTTGTCCTTTACTTAATTCTGGTGTTTTTTCAAGCCACACAGCTGCCTAAGTGTGTAAATCTATCCTTAGCCAAAAGGTCCAAAATACCCCTTAAACCTATTTAAATCTCAAGTGCCACCAAGGCAATCTCGTCATATGCCACAACCCATTAAATCCTCGAGTATTCCTATAAATCCCTGTTTAATCCTAACATGTCCAAACCATCACTAAACTACTACCTGCTATCCGGTAAATCTTGAACACCAATTATGTTCCCAAAATACCCATAGGCTCCTCGCGAGTCAGGTATTCGACCCCGTTGTGACTATCTAGCTAAACTGCTCCATAGAACCGTCTCATATCGCACATCACAAGTATGTCACCAGTCACTTGTGGTATCAATCACATTATACACAAATATTACATTTATGCTATCAACGAACTAAAATTGCAAATATGCCCCTAATAGCCAAATGGGGCCCACATGAGTATTTAATTCACCTAAACATGTATTTCTAATCACATTATCATTAAATTCACATATTAATATAATTAAATCAATTATTGTCATCCTGACACGTTAAGCAAGACCCTAAACCTTATTAGCAAATTTGAGACGCTACAATTTATGCTGGAATTCTAGCTCTCGCTCATTAATATTTGAGAACCATTCTCATGCATTCAATCTTGCTTAATTAAGGCTACATAATATGGATGAAAAAGTAGAGGAAATAAACGTGGAGAGAATTCACAAATATATTGTGGACCGATATTTAAATATGTTTAATTAGTTGTCATCACTGTAGTGTTGAAATATGTTCAAGAAGATTATGATGAGACTAGATAATACTAACTTGACTTAGTACGTACTACGACAAATTAGCTGTTGTAATTGCAGTTCTTTGTTTTGACAATCATTAGAGCACCCCAACGCGGGTGCTTTACTCTATTTTTTAAAATTTATCTTCAAAATACACATTTATTTATTTTACCTCTAAGTTTTACATTTTATTATACATTATATTCATTATTTTTTTTTTATATCATTTAAATATTATATTTTCAAATATTTTTTATTCATTTCAAATATTTTCTATAACTATCAATAATATCTTTATATATTTTAATATTTATAATATTTACCCATATATAATATCACATAATTATATTATAATTTAAATTTATCTAAATTTATAAAATAAACTAAAATATCAATTAATCTAAAAAAAATTACAAATAAAAAATTTTATTATTTTCAAAATATATTTTGAGAGTATTAATTAGAAATATTTAAATATAATATAATATTTTGAAGAGAGAAAAAAAAAGTAAAAAATTAATAAAATATTGTTTTAAATGATGAATAATAGACATTAGATATATATGTACTGCACATGTATCTAAAAATATTTGTAAAATAAATCATTCATTATACGTCTCTTTTACTTAGTTTTAACTATTTTCTTCAACTTGGAATAATATACCTCGTCCATTAAGAGTGCTCTTAACCAGCTAATTAATTTGATACAAACTTAAACCTATCAACGATTTTCACAAGTAAAGTTTGACCAAAAAAAAAATTTCCTTAATATTTAAAAGTTAAATTAATGGTGAAATTTTCAGTCCATAGACAAGTGGCAATCGTTAATAAATATGAGGCTAAGTTACTTTTTTTTATTTTATCATTTTACCATTAGGGTAGCTAGTAATCTAGACAAAAGAATGGCCATTGGATAGCTGGTAATGATACCTAGTTGCTTATTTATATAAGTTTATATTTTTGCAATTACTAGTGATATTAAGAGAGGATGATGATGATAAACATGATTGCTACTAAATTAATTTCAAGTGCAGGTCAAATTAATGATGGACACATGTGGACTGCATTTGCAGCAATATTAGTAACAACAACACCACCGAAAGCACAACTAGGGATAAGTTTTTTCAGCCACACAAAAATTATTATAAATAAAAATAATATTATATATATATAGGTAGCTGTGGCTGTGGGGGACCGTATTACATTTCATGCATTGCTATCAAAAAGTGATCATGTAATTAATTGTGTACATGATGATTGAGTTGAGGAGATAGATCTAGCTTGTACTCATGTACTTGTAATACACGGTGGATGTATACCACTTATTATTAATTAATTTTGAAATAAAATCTAATTTTGACATAGAAACTCATCCTTCTTGGCATCCCGTTCTACTCCCAGATCACTTTTCAACATTCTAACTTATATTTATATATAAATCAATAGGTCCACTTTACATATATGGATTCGACTTTGACTGTATATTTAATTCATAGAAAGAGGGTGAGGGTGGGGGTGTGGTATGATTATTCACACGAAAAATTTCCTAGATCTGTGAATCAATAACAAAAATGATGAAAACATTACGAAACGAATTTTCTCACGATCTCTCAAGTGTTAGTTTTTTATTGTGGTGAGACTAAAATTGATTTGATATTACAGCTCTGTGTAAACTATTTTTTTGCAAAGACCAATCAATAAAATTAATTTTACCAACTTAGCTCAGGCTGCTACTACTCCTCTGGACGAGTCTTACTGTTCTTTCAATAATTTCACAGTCTAACCATAATATAACTCACATTATGCGACGTATTTATGGTTATTTGATTCAAACAAGTGGGAGCATAACTGTTTAAATAGAAAAATTAAATAAGAAAAACATATCCATTCCCACAAATATGTGGGCATAATACGAGTACATTTGACTTAGTGAGTTTTGTTAAATTTTAGTTTGGACTTCTTTCTTTTTAATAAATTATTTTTGAATCTCATGTTTTATTAACCAAAATTTGGTGAAAATGTTTTTTTAGGATAAGTAGGATTTTTCACTTTGAACGGTGACCTTTTAAAGTCTTGCCCTTCCTTTATTTTGCTTGGCAAAAATGTCTCTTGAATTAAGGATTCATTGAAAGCGTGCCCTTTTGTTATATTTCTTTAAAAAATTTAATGTTTTTGATGACGTGACTGGGTGAATTCAAAGTGTAATTTTAAGAAAATCACTTTAATTGATTTTAAAATAGAAAAAATATATTAAATATTCAAAAATAAAATAAACTTGTTTAACAATAATTAATTAATTGGACTAACTAAAGTGAGACATGTGTCTGCACTTTGAATTTGCCCTAACTATGTCAACAAAAAAACGTTAAATTTTTTGACAGAATTAACGAAAGTTTGGCACATATGGTCATAAAAGTTTGGCACATATGGTTATACAACTTTTATGAATTTGTAACCATTCTTTACATAACAGTCTGTAACAAACTTTTACGGACAACATAGTATTGGAAATGAATTTCTAGATAATACCCTGAACAACAAATTTATATATATTAACAGAAATTTTATAAGAATATTTTATGATTATTAATTAATTATTTGCAAGTTTACGTCCAAAAAACCAATTTTTACATAGCATAAAAAAACTTTATTAGTATGAAAACCAAAGCCAAAGTTACATATATGTAACAAAACTTTACAAATAATTACGTTCAAGTTAAAATGTAGACGACATAAAATTAAAAAAAATATACAAAAATTTATGTTACAAACATATAACAAACTTTTATAGACAATGCAATAGAGGAAATTGAAAATGTGACTTATGTTACAAACTTATAACAACCTATTTCAATGAAGATCATGAACAAAAAAAAAAATCTTAGGTTTAGCCACTAAATTAATATTCCTCTTCAAAAGAACATTAGCAATGGACTTAACATTCTCTTTCACCACTTGCCTAGAACTTCCTCCAAGGGTCAATTTCTTTGATTTCTTTGAAATGGCTTTTACCTTAAGCAAAGGGAGGCGATTTTCGTTTTAATTATTTCTCCTTAGACACTATGGTGCCATCAATGTCCGCCTCCTTAAGCTCGCCTTAGGTGCCCTCCTTCGGAGCAGGAGAAGAAGACTCTGAGTGGATGACTATCATTTTAGGAATAATAGAGCAAAACGAAAATTAAGATGAAAAATCTTGAAACCCAAATAAATGAGCTCGAAGCTACAAAAATGGCACCATGGATGATTACAAAAGGTTGGACCACTCGGAAATATGGATAAAATTGATTGAGAAATGAGAAAGGGGGAAGATGAAAAGATGGAGAGAGTAAAGTAAGAGAGATAATTGACTAAGTATTATCACAAATAGAGTGATAAAAAAATATTCATTTCCCTTTAAATATAATTTTTATTTGGTTTAAAATTATATTAAAATATACAATGTATAAAAACTTATAATTTACCGTAAATATGGAAGAAGTAATCGTATAAATGTAACCAAACGTATATTTCATATTTTTTTAGTTTATACGGTGCATTGCATAATTTTCCATAATTTTCCCTAAAAATAACTGATCATCAAAACATTCATTGATACATCATATATATACAGATGATTCAAAATATTTATACATACATTAGGCAAACTTATAACTGAAAAAGTTTGATTTTGTATGTGGGGTGGGAGTTGTATAGTTGTAACGACCCGAATTTGCTAATAAGGCTTAGGGCCTTGATTAACGTGCCTGGAGGGCAATAAATGAATTAATATGCTAATATGTGAATTTATGTGAATATATGTTAAAGATGCATGTTTACTTGAGTTAAATGTGCATGTGGGCCCCGTTCGGATAGTAGGGGTATAATTGTGATAAATGTGATAAATGCGATATGTATGTGATTTATCTTTGTAGCACGGCCTGAGACAGTCTTGGGGAGCGGTTTGCCAGAAAGTCACAACGGGGTTGAGAATCCGACTCAGGGCGAGTCGAGGGGTAATTTGGGCATTAGTTATTATATTGGGTTATCAGGGCATGGAAATAAATATTTGGAGATATATTTGAGGATAGAATGTCTAGGAGGGAATATTGGGGAAATTTACCGTTTTGCCCTCGGGGATGTTTTGGTACCCTGAGCCTTGAGGTAACCACATAGACTAAGTTAAATAAAACAAAAAGAAAGAAATACTTAGAGACTTGTAGAAACCGACCTAAGTCTTCCTCTTCTCTCTCTCTATTTTCTCTAAGGCAAAACAAAGGAAACTCTTGGAAGCTAAGGAATTCAGCTGAGGGCTCTGCAGTTTAGGCTTGAATTTTGAGGGATTAGCTCAACTTAAGCAAAGGAATTCGACCAGGATTAAGGTAAGGATTGATTCTCATTCTCTATGTTGAAAATTCTGTGATATTGAGTATGTTCTAAGTGGTTTTTGGGTTCTGAATTTGAAGAGTGAATTGAGGTTGGAACTTTGGGAATTAAGCCAGAAAACACTTGGAGGATTGGTTCTGCAGCTGAGGTAAGCTTTAATTTAAAGTTTGAAGGTTGAATTATAGTGTTTCCATGGCTGAGTTTTGAGTTCTTTAGGTAGAAAAATCTCAGAGATTGAAATGGATTTTTAATGGGTTTTTAGTCTAGATTTCAGCTAGGTTTTGTTGCTGGAACCTTGTGGAAAGTTTGTGGATAATTAAGTTGTGAATTGGGATGATTGTGGGTGGTTTTGAGAGAGGTTTGGGTGTCAAAAATGGAGGATTTTTCTGGTTTCGAAGGGTCGGGCCGCGGCATTGTTCTTGCTAAGCCGCGGCCCTTCGAATCTGATGCATGCTGAGGAAGGAGGGCGGGCCGCGACATGACCTGAGTAATGCCGCGACCCTTACCTGTTTTTGGGCATTTGGAGGCCTCTGGTTGGGGCCATGCCGAGGCATGGTTGGCTAATGCCGCGACCCTTAAGGGATTTTGAGTTTCTAGGCTTGGGAATTTAGCCTAGGGTGCTCGGGATTGAATCTTTTACCATGTTTGGTGAAATTCAATGACCCGGAGACTAGAATTGTGATTTAAAGCTAGTTAATGGATTGGAATTTGATGGACGAATATGGTTAATGTGTTGTGACTAGGGTTTCGGTGAGGCTCAAGTTAGAGGACTGTGCTCGGGATATCGGTGCTCGGAGAGCTCGGGACTCAGGTAAGAGAACCCTTGTTCCCATAGAGCTTGTATGCAGGGCTGAGCCCAATATGTCTGAATTGCAGGGCATAGCCCTTTGATTGAATTTGTTAGTGTTCAGTGTTTGTTTATTATGCTATGAATGCTATTGTGTAAATGATCGGCAAAGGGTCAGGAACGGCGTTGGGCACGTTGAGTGCAAGGCCAAGAACGGCAAGGGGCCGGGAGCAGTGTTGACCACGTGGAGTGCGAGCTGCCAGGGTAGGACCCTAAAGGATACCTGGGATATCCTCACGGTGTAGACCGCGAACCCAGGGCCTGGTAAAGCGCCTGGGATGGCTTGGTCGTATGTGTTTAGCCTATTGATGGCCTGATTATATGTCTGGTGTATGTTTTGCATATGTTATCTGTTTGTGGGTTTTCTTGCTGGGCTTCGGCTCACAGATGCTCTGTGGTGCAGGTAAGGGCAAGGGAAAGGCCAACCAACCATGAAGGTAGCAGGCATGAAGCGGCGTGTACATGTTTTGTCTGCTTGGCTGCCACAGCAGTGGATTTTGGGAGATGATTGTAATAAAACCTAGATTTTGTCGTTTAGCCGACTTGGTTGTATTTATATGTTGTAAATATTTCTAAACAGTATTTTGGGATCCCAAGTATTAAACTTTTATGGTTTTCAATGAAGTGGAATTATTTCTAAAAGTTTTTACTCTGATTATGACTTAATTACACTTTTGCTTTAAAAACCTTGATTAGCGAGTGATTGCATGTTTTAAACTCACTTAGTAACTGCTCTAAGGTAGTAGGGCGTTACAATAGTCACTACGAGTTAGACAATTTTCTTCTTTATTTGATTGTCCATAGCCTATATTGATCATTTAACTGAAGTTTTTAAATTCTATTTTTAGTAATTACCAAATTAATTAAACCATGTGAATTAATTAAAGTGTGGAATGGTAATTAACTGTTTACACGGATAGCAGTTCTGTCAGGACAGAATCCGAACTTGTCACAACAGAAACTGAACACAATAAATAGACAGTGCAAAACAATAAAGAATACACCGAATTTTTACAAGGTTCAGAAACCCTTTCAGATAACCTACTCCTTGGGGCCACGCCCAGAGAATAAACCAATTAGTAAAGAAACAATGTGTACAAAAGCATTGACTTAAACAATGTAAGACTCCTTCTTAAACTATTGCCGCAATCTTGTTGTACTCTTCTCTACGAATCTGATTTGATGAAACGCTGATTCTCTTGAACTTCCTTCAAAGAATAGCGAGTGCACACTTCCTCCCGAAGTGAGACTTAGATAGAATCCTCTCCCGAAGATCCTTATGAACACGTTCACAATAGACACTATCTGTTTACAATAGACTAGATAGATATCTACAAGTATACTCAGCACTCTCACAAAGATTAAGGTGAACAAACTTAATCTCTACAAATAAAGATACTCTTCAAAATAACATAATGTTTACAAATATTCAAAATGGAAGAGGTAAAAATTCCAAAGGCCTTGGCAAGATATTTATAGGCAAGGAAATCGTCAAAGGCCATCATTTTCTGATATCTTTGAAATCAATTTGCAAATTCTTTTGATTTAGGAAATCAGCCAGCCAGATGAATTCTGTGTCGACAAAAAAGGAAACTGATGAGTAAGCAACGTAATGAGTTTTATCTGGCAGAACGAACATGATCTTTTCTTTTGACCATATTCATTTTTGACACCTTCTTTATTCCAGAATAAACATAATCCCTTAAAATAATCTCAAGACAATTGTAATACATATTTTTACCAAATAATGTTGATATGTGATAAATAAGTTAAAAAATGTATTCACACTTAAATGATATTTTCATACTAGAAAATCAGCTGAATCATTAGATCAAGAATCAATATGGATATGCTACTGATTTTCCTTAATAACTTTAAAATATTTTGTCTAAAATAAAGTTAGCCAATAAAGGACTTTACAATCTCCCCCTTTGGCGACTTGATAGACAAAAATATTTTAAGAGTTTATTTTGAAAGATCCTGCCAAGACAAACCAGATTAGAGCAAATAGTAATGTTACATTACTCCCCCTGCGAAAGACATCTCAATTATAACCAATATCATAAACAAGGTTAATTTTTTTAGAAAGCTTAACAAGATAAAAACCCAACAAAATAAATCTTACTCCCCCTTGTTGTCTATCAATAAGTCAACGGAGTAATACCAACATAAAAAACAATCCAAAGAGTCAAACTACTACTCCCCCTCTTTGTTTATCAAAAAATCCAAAAGGCAATGACAACACAATTTTTCAAGCCTTCTTTGTGGTGACCGAGACGATTGTTACCAATGGGAAATGCATGTACTCCACTGCCTCAAGTTTTCACCATAGTTGCAACAAACAAAAACAAAGAGAATTTTTTTAATTTTTAATTTTTTGAAAGAATGAGTAAATGAGTCTCTCTTTGACCGATTATAAAGAGAAGAAAATGGCACTCGGGGATTTGATTTTATTCCTTTTTAAGACCAAATTAATGAATTGATATCCCAAAGAAAAAAACTTTGCACAATCAAGGAACATAAACCAAAAATAGAAACCTTTGATATCAAATAATATAATAAGTGACAAAATAAAAAACAACATATTACCACAGTTTCCTTTCTTGATAGCCACGGTCAAGTCTTTTTATTTTTTATTTTTTTTATATAATATAATATATAAACAAAACTACCAAAAATATCCTATTCTGATTGTACCCAATGTCTTCGTGCCTTGTCCTTGGAGAAAGTAACAAACATTAATTCTTAACATATTTTTACTATAAGGTTAGAAAATATATTTAATATAAATCATGCTTTTATTTTTTTTTTAAAATCACAAAATATGTACTCCTAACACAAAAAATATTTTATCCAAATTAATAAGTGTGTATGAGTCTTACAAATTTTTCCAACAGTATATCTTAAGCATTTGTGTGTGATTGTGAAAGCAGAGATCATTGCCCTGTATGGCAATTTTAGCATTTTTCAGGGTCATTGTCCTATGTGGCAATTTTTAGCCTTTTTCTCAAAGAGTACCCAAATTAGACGCTTTCACACTATTCTGAAGGCTGCATTTATCAGTGGTAGAGTATCTTCTACATAATTTTTAGTTACATAGTTCCAACTTACTCAAAGATAGCATTTTACACAACAGTGTAGGTAGCTCTATTCTAAGATGGAGCCTGAAAATACTTTCAAGGAGCAAATGCTCATACACTACAAACACAGATTGATTTGGAAGAATATTAATTGGAAGGACTATTTATTTTGATTTTTTATTTTAAAGAAATGTGCATGATATATATTAACTATAAATTATAACAAGTAGTAAAAATACATTTTGTCATAATGTTTGAGACTTTCTATTTGGACAAGAACAAGAAGACATCAAGCAACTCTTTCTAACACAGGGATATGGCACAACACAAACAATATTTAATTAGTACAAACCCCCAATGATTTCCTAAGGGAATAAAACCTGACCGTTTCAAGGGCTTTTGTAAAAATACATTTTGTCATAATGTTTGAGACTTTCTATTTGGACAAGAACAAGAAGACATCAAGCAACTCTTTCTAACACAGGGATATGGCACAACACAAACAATATTTAATTAGTACAAACCCCCAATGATTTCCTAAGGGAATAAAACCTGACCATTTCAAGGGCTTTTGTAAAAATACATTTTGTCATAATGTTTGAGACTTTCTATTTGGACAAGAACAAGAAGACATCAAGCAACTCTTTCTAACACAGGGATATGGCACAACACAAACAATATTTAATTAGTACAAACCCCCAAGGATTTCCTAAGGGAATAAAACTTGACCGTTTCAAGGACTTTTATGAAAATATCTGCAATTTGTTTGTCACACTCAATATATTCTAAGACCAAAGTTTTATTTTCAACAAGATCCTTAGTGTGTCGCGACACATCATCAACACAAAAACATTTTTCATGAGAAATTTTCAAATTTTTTCCCAATCGACATGGTTCACATTTACCAAAAGAATATTTACTTAAAATCAGTAAATCATGAACATGACTCATACTTCCAATTTTTCTCAAATTTTCAAAATCCACATGATTATGTTTTTCATGACACAAATTAGTATCACTCCTTGTAATTGTGTGACAATTGTGTGATTGAGATAATGTGTAACAATTATTGACAGATTTATAACCCTTCAAAACACAATTTCCATCTTGGTTAAGCACAAAACAATTATCAAGAGAAAATTTTACAAACAAGTCTTGGTCACAAACTTGACTTATACTAATTAGATTAGTTTTAAGTCCATCAACCAAAAGAACATTTTGTAACTTTGGTAGTCCTTCAGAATTTAGAGTGCCACTACCAAGTACCTTACAAGACTTACCATCTCCAAATGTGACTTCCCCATTTTTCAAAGTCTTGAAATCAGTGAGTATGCTTTTGTTACCTGTCATATGCCTTGAACAACCACTATCAAAAAACCAAGAGTTAGAAGAACATGTTCTAAGACAAGTAAAGGCAGCAAGACATTTGAATTTATTTTTCTTCGCCCAAACTTTCTTAGTTGGAGACTTTTTCTTCAAGGGCATTTGTCTCAAATTACCATGATGATTAAAGTAATTTTTGTGAAGAAAATTCATCAAGGTAAAACATTTAGGTCGAATATGACCTTTCACTCCACAGAAATTGCAAATTGGAATAAAATGACCAGTTTTTTTATTCTCAAAATTTCTCGTCTGTTTCTCATGTGTTGTGACAGATTGAAAAGATGATGCCACATGAGTTTGAGTTGTTCCTGCAGAAGGGTCAATTGTCGAAACAATAGGAAGATTTCCAGAAATATAATTTATTTTTCCTTTAGGTTTAGATCCATTTGATCCTATCCTAGAAAAATCACAAGCTTTTTGACCTGCAAGCAGAACATCATCCAAAACCATAGATCTATGATTAAGCAATTTGACACCTTTCATAATTTTATCAACTTCATTAGACAAACGATTGATTTTAGAATCTTTAGCAACAATCTCAATTTCATATTTTTTAACAAGAGAGTCAAGTTCTTCATTTATCTTCTTGAGAACTTTGTTATTGTTTGCCATCAAACGATTATCTGAATATACTTTCAACCATTGTTCGTACATGTTTTTGTATGATTCTTTCAAAGAATCCTCATCCAAATCGGATTCATCCGAATCACCATGGGAACCCTCATCTGTTGAAATAGTATTTGTATGCCCTGATTTTCCCACGGGCTGATTAGCGAGCTGAGCTGCGGCCTAATCATGATTATCTCGTGGACGTCCCACAGACCGGAGCTTCTGTCATTAGCTCGAGGAAGCCCCAAGGGCTCGCCTTCATTGCCCAAGACTGGAGCAGGGACTCTGAAGGTCGATGTTCGAGTCAAGTATGAAGCTCGTGGTATGAGCTTAATATGGAGGCTATGACCCTTTGTAAAGTCTACATACGCAAGGTAAACGTGCATATATTAGACATCACGTGTCTGATATCCCCCTGACTTCTCAGACACGCAGCAGGAACGTGCGTATTCAGACACCCACGACTGGGTTGGGCCGTGCGGCCCATTATCTCCTTACCTATTGATTTGTCCACACTTATGTGTCAGGTTTAGGAATTAATCATGAATGTCACAGAGTTGATACGATAGGTAAGAGGATCACGGGATGACCTTCTTACCAACTCCCAGGTGCCTTCTCCTATAAATATGGAGACCCTGGGAGTAAATAGGGGTTGGATTCTCTATTGTAAAGAAAGGCCCTGTAATCAAATACCCAGTATATAGAGGAATAATACTGACTAGTGGAGTAGAAGGATTTTAACCTTTGAACCACTCAAAAATGTGTCTTGTGTCACCTCTTTCCTTTTCTAAGATCTTATATCTGTTTCGATTCACATTTAGCACTGATCCCTTTCTCTTCATTTCTTAATTACCTGTTGGCGAAGAACCGCGTCAACAGTTTGGTGCTTTCATTGAGAGCAAGTTCTATTAGTGCTGTCGCAAACATTCAACTACGGTGACTACGCGGTCCAAGCATGGTAACGAGACAGAACAACATGATGGGCAGGAGGCTCATCATACTGCCATCCCTGGTGAACAAGTTCCTGAAGTCCAGTAGCGGCCAGGAAAACAGCCGGCGGGCCAAGATGATACTGGTAGTTCGGCGCCCCAGCCACCTAATCCGAACCCATGTTATTATACTGCGGTGGAGATGGAGAACGCTCAGCTGAGGAGTCAGTTAGCAACAGCTAGTCAGCAAATCCAGGATATGCTGGCCCGACTACCCCCTCTCACAACCGGCGTCAACGCCGAAGAGAGGCAAGGCAAGGCTCCTAAGTCTCGCCGGGGTAACCAATCCAGGCATAGCCATTCGGATAGACTTCCAGCAGCCAACTCCAACCCTTCATCACACCGTCGAGAGGCAAACTTTGAGGAAATACCTAGGGCCGGACAACAGCAATACAGCCGCTCGGTCAGGACGTCGACTCCTAGCTCCCAACCATCCTCGAGAACGCCCAGAGGAGCTCGAGGAAATTCCCGAAGGAGATCCGGGGAGGGCTCGCGACGTCAGCTCGTCCTCGACGACCGTCCTGCGCCTCGTCCAGATCGCCCGGCGCGGGACCAACAGGCTGGCAGGGCTGAAAGGCCCCCACCAAACTTGATCCGTCAAGACGAAACTAGGATCGCCTCCCCAGTCAGGCATCCTCCTTCTCCAATCAGATATCCATCTCCTCCTCGGCCCGTCCGAGACATCCCAGCCTATGGGAGTAGTAGGAGAAATCCGCCATCGGCAGGACCTTCCCGGCGTAGCAGGGCGCCGAGGGAAAGCCCAGAACCTCAGCACCATAGGCGAACTACGAGCCTATCTTGCAGGAGCCATTGGACCGGCAGTCGCCGGAGTGATCTCTCGGGGGGAGACCTGCGCCAGCGTCTGAGTTCGGCGCAAAGTCATCAAACCACCCAGGGAGGCGACCTTCGAAATCGGCTCAACTCTCATAGAGGGGACAGAGCAGGAGGAGATGGCCAGGCTCGCTCAGGGGGGGCTCTGTCCGAAGTACATAACGGAGGGAATGTCCCAAATAACGTATCTCAAGATAGGAGGGGCAATAACCCACCAAATATGTACAATGGATCCGGAGCTGTTGAACAGCCCCGGAATAACCAAGGACATCAGGACCAAACCCTCGAGCGCTTGACTCAGATGGAGGAGCTGATGAGGAAGCTCCTATTAGAAAAAGAAAAAGACGAATATGATTCAGGGGACGAGATGGAACTCTTCGCCCCCAGTATAGCAGCAATGGCGTTTAAGTGAGGATATTGACCCCGGAATAGGCGAGGACAGATCCGAGCTCCAGGCTATTGAGGAGCTCGAGGAAGTGAACATTGACCCGCAGAATCCGTCACGGACGGTCAGGCTTGGGAAAAACCTCTGCGGCAAGAGGAAGGCGGAGCTGACTACGTGTCTGCGGGATAACTTAGACGTATTCGCATGGTCGCACGAGGACATGGTGGGGATTAGCCCGAGTATTATCATGCACACACTTCATCTGGATAAAAGCATTCCTGCCAAGTCTCAAAAGCAAAGACGTTTAGAAACAACCCGGGCTGAAGCCCTAGAAGAAGAAGTAGCCCAACTCAAAAAATGTGGCTTTATCCGTGAAGCCAAGTTTCCAGTCTGGGTCGCAAACCCCGTGCTAGTTCCAAAGCCTAACGGGAAATGGCGGACCTGCATCGATTTCTCCGACCTGAATAAAGCCTGCCCCAAGGATTGTTTTCCATTGCCAAGGATTGACCAGTTGGTGGATGCCACGGCGGGGCACGAGCTCATGTCCTTTATGGACGCGTACTCGGGCTACAATCAGATCGCAATGAATCTGGCGGACCAGGAGCACACCAGCTTCATGACCCCGACTAATGTTTATTGTTACAAGGTCATGCTGTTCGGTTTGATGAACGCCGGAGCTACCTACCAAAGGCTAGTAAATAGAATGTTCGCGGACCAGATCGGAAAAAACATGGAAGTGTACGTTGATGACATGCTAGTCAAGTCAAAGACTGCCGATAACCATGTTTCCGACCTGGAAGAATGTTTTAAGATACTACAGGAATATGGCATGAGGCTCAATCCACAGAAATGCACTTTTGGAGTCACGTTAGGGAAATTCCTGGGGTTCATAGTCAATACAAGAGGAATCGAAGCAAACCCCGACAAGATCAGATCATTGCTCGAGCTTCCTTTGCCCAGGTCGCGGAAAGATGTCCAAGGCCTGACAGGAAGAGTGGCAGCCCTCAACTGGTTTGTTTCCAAGTCCACCGATAAGTGTTTGCCCTTCTACAACCTGCTCCAAGGTAACAAGAAGTTCGAATGGTCAGTAGAGTGCGAAAGCGCATTCCTCGACCTGAAAGCACATCTGGCTGAGCCGCCCGTGCTATCCAAACCCAAGGCAGGAGAGCCTCTTTTTCTCTACCTGGCTGTCACTGAGGACGCAGCTAGTGCCGTGCTGGTACGAGAGGAGGACCAAGTTCAGAAACCAGTCTACTACATCAGTAAGAGACTTCTCGGGGCGGAATCCCGATACCCCCTGATGGAAAAATTGGCGTTCTGCCTTATCACGGCCTCGAGAAAGCTCAGGTCGTACTTCTAGTCCCACTCGATTCACGTCATGACCGATCTACCTTTAAGGCAGGTTTTGCAAAAACCTGAAGCATCGGGACGTTTGTTAAAGTGGGCCGTCGAGCTTAGTCAGTTCGAAATTCTGTACACTCCGCGAACTGCTATAAAAAGTCAGGCCCTAGCTGATTTTATGGCAGAATGCACGGGATTCCAGGAAGATCCCGCAGAGAACTCACCCCAAATCAGCTCGCCCCAGGCTTCGTGGAGGATCTTTGTAGATGGTTCGTCCAACGAGAACGGCTCCGGGGCTGGAATCATTTTGATATCCCCCGAGGGACATAGATTCCACTCGGCGCTAAGGTTCGGATTCAAGGCCTCCAACAACGAAGCCGAATATGAAGCTTTGTTAGCCGGGCTGAGGATAGCCCAGGAGTTGAAGGCGAGCTCCGTCCAGTGCGTCAGTGACTCCCAGCTCGTGGTCAACCAGGTTCTGGGCGAATATCAAGCACGGGGACCCAAGATGGCCGCCTATCTGGCAAAGGTAAAAGTTGAGCTGTCCGCGTTTGAGCGAGGCTCGATCGAACAGATACCTCGGGAACAGAACGCTAATGCAGATACTCTTGCCAAGCTCGCCACCTCCGTAGAGACGGAGACCTTGGGGTTAGTACCAGTCGAATTCTTGGAGAAACCAAGCGTAGAAGATATCAGGATGGAGGTCAAGATGATCGACACCAGGCCGACCTGGATGACCCCCATCCTTGAGTATCTTGCCGAAGGCAAGCTGCCTGAAGGACGTAACGATGCATGGCGAGTCATGTACCAAGCTCCGAGGTACACGATAATCGATGGGGTGTTGTACCGACGTGGGCACTCCCTACCCCTCCTCCGGTGCGTTCTTCCAAGTGAAGAAAAGGCCATCCTGCAAGAAGTGCACGAAGGATTTTGCGGAGACCACGCTGGGGGGCAGAGCTTGGCCTTAAAAGTCCTGAGGCAAGGATACTACTGGCCAACTCTATCCAAGGACTCGGTCTCATACGTGAAGAAGTGCAACAGGTGCCAGCGATTCACCGCAGTTGCCCGAGCCCCTCCAGTCGAGCTGAAGATGATCTCGTCCCCATGGTCGTTTTCCGTTTGGGGGATAGACTTGGTTGGCGCCCTCCCCACTGGAAAAGGCGGGGTCCGTTACGCCGTGGTAGCCATCGACTACTTCACTAAGTGGGCTGAGGCAGAACCTTTGGCAACGATAACGTCCAAAAAAGTGCTTGACTTCGTGGTTAAAAGCATCATCTGTCGATTCGACCTGCCCAAGAAAATCGTTTCCGATAACAGCACTCAATTCAACAGCGACCTGTTCACCGAGTTTTGTGAAAGACATGGAATTATAAAAAGTTTCTCCTCCGTGGCCTATCCTCAGGCTAATGGCCAGGTTGAAGCTGTCAACAAGACCCTAAAGGCGAGCCTCAAGAAGAGATTAGATGAAGCGAAGGGGGTCTGGCCAGAACAGCTCCCCCAGGTCCTATGGGCTTACCGGACTTCGCATCGGACTCCTACGGGTCATACTCCCTTTTCCCTAACCTTTGGGAGTGAGGCAGTCCTCCCCGTGGAAGTTAAGGTTCTTTCGCATAGAGTCCAGTCTTACGACCAAGATCGAAACCACGAGCTCCTGCGCCATTCCCTCGATCTGGTTGATGAAAGGCGAGAGGATTCGCAACTCCAGCTCGCCCATTATCAGCAGAAAATCACTCGCTACTTCAACACCAAGGTCAAAAAACGCGCCTTTAGCGTGGGCGACTTGGTCCTGAGAAGAGTTTTCCTCGCCGGGAAAGATCCCAAAGATGGAGTTCTGGGACCAAACTGGGAAAGACCATACCAAGTCATCGAAGTCATCAAGGAGGGAACTTATAAGCTAGCTCGACTTGATGGAGGGGCGGTCCCGTGAACTTGGAACGCCATCCACTTAAAGAAATACTATCAATGATTCACTTGTAAGGCTTGGAAGGCCACTTTTTATGTATTAATGAAAATCATTTTTTATGTATGTTTGCAAGTGTAATCTAAAGTAACCACGAAAGACCCTTTCCCAGTTACTTGGGGGGCCATATGGTACCTGGATATAACCAGGTCTCCTTAACGACTTAAAAATTGATTCATATCGATTGACCGTTGTTTTCTTAAAAACGCGAGATATTGATAAGGGTCAACGATAACTAAGTCCTATCCTGGTTTTAACCGGGTCATAAAACTTAGAAGTTGATTTAAATCTATTGATCGTTGTTCTTCTTAAAGAGCTCGAGATATGGATAAAAGTTAACACGAACTAAGTTTTCAAATTAAGTTCCTGGTCTTAACCGGGTCATAAAACTTAGAAGTTGATTTAAATCTATTGATCGTTGTTCTTCTTAAAGAGCTCGAGATATGGATAAAAGTTAACGCGAACTAAGTTTTCAAATTAAGTTCCTGGTCTTAACCGGGTCATAAAACTTAGAAGTTGATTTAAATCTATTGATCGTTGTTCTTCTTAAAGAGCTCGAGATATGGATAAAAGTTAACGCGAACTAAGTTTTCAAATTAAGTTCCTGGTCTTAACCGGGTCATAAAACTTAGAAGTTGATTTAAATCTATTGATCGTTGTTCTTCTTAAAGAGCTCGAGATATGGATAAAAGTTAACGCGAACTAAGTTTTCAAATTAAGTTCCTGGTCTTAACCGGGTCATAAAACTTAAAAGTTGATTTAAATCTATTGATCGTTGTTCTTCTTAAAGAGCTCGAGATATGGATAAAAGTTAACGCGAACTATGTTTTCAAATTAAGTTCCTGGTCTTAACCGGGTCATAAAACTTAGAAGTTGATTTAAATCTATTAATCGTTGTTCTTCTTAAAGAGCTCGAGATATGGATAAAAGTTAACGCGAACTAAGTTTTCAAATTAAGTTCCTGGTCTTAACCGGGTCATAAAACTTAGAAGTTGATTTAAATCTATTGATCGTTGTTCTTCTTAAAGAGCTCGAGATATGGATAAAAGTTAACGCGAACTAAGTTTTCAAATTAAGTTCCTGGTCTTAACCGGGTCATAAAACTTAGAAGTTGATTCAAATCTATTGATCATTCTTCTTCTTAAAGAGGTCGAGATATGGATAAAGATCATCATAAACATACGTAAAGGCAAAAAAGAGAAGGTCAATTAAAAGCGTTAAAGCAAATTGTCTCGAGGTGAAAGCACCTCATGCAAAGGTTACATAATTTTTTTTTAAATATATATATATATATTGGGGGGCACAAGAAAATAAACTCCCTAAGCTCCTCCAGGTGGGCCCTTGGAGGTCGCCGTCTCGCCTCGCTCAGCTGTGCCAGAACCATCCCCGGTCTCCGAGGGCGCCTCTTTATCAAGGCGAGCTTGGAACTTCACCAGCATGCGCTCCCAGAGGCTCGCTGACATAAAGGAGAAGTCCGCATCTGGATTGTAGGCCCAGCAGTGGTAGAACAGATCTTCCATGGACTTTTCCGAAGTTGTCCGCTCGGCCTCCAGGGCATCCTGTGCAGCCTGGACCTCAGTCTTCGCAGTGTCTAGGTCCGTCTTCGAGGTGGCAAGGGAGGACTCGAGCTCTTGGATCTTCGAACGGGATTTCTCCAACTCGACCTGAGAGGCCGCCAAGGCATCCTTGGCCGCTTGCAGGGTAGTCTGATGCTCGTCCCTCATGTCCCCGAGCTGAGTTTTGGTCCTGAAGATGCTCCGGTGAAGGGCGACAACGCTCTGGAAAGACGGAAAGACATTTGCCTTAGGAAAAAGCAGAGCAAAGAATAACAAAGTAAAAAACCACAAAAGTTAAGGTTGGCTTACCATCATGGCCATGCCTAGTGAAGACTCCAGCACGCCCACAGGGCTCATTGTCTCGATGGCCCGGAGCTCCTTCTCGGTGAACTTGTATATATGGCTGACGACGTAGTTCGCCGACTCATACACCGTTCCCCGAAAGGCCTCGAGGATCTTCTCCAGGTCTTGGGGATTGACTGGTATGTGCACATCGGAGGATACGATGGCCGAAGTCCCGACCTCCGTTACTGCGTCCTGGGCGGCGAGTGGAGCTCGCGGAACCAGTGGAGGCATATTGCTTCCCCCTGCAGCAGGAGGAACCGCTCCCACAACCTGTGAAGCTAGGGCTTAGTCCTTCTCCTTTGCAGGAGATTTGGTGGGAGTCCCGGCGGCGTTCTTGGACGTCCGGAGCCTTTTCATTCTTGGCCCAGCTGAGGGGTTCCCCCCGAAGACCGCACCTCGCAGGCTCTACTCGGGCTGAGACATCTCGTGTAACGCCCTGGATAGCCAAGACCGTTACACTGTGTGTTTATAAAGTGCCAGACTTGCTAAGTAAGTCATTAGTACAAAATCGTGTTACTGAAACTGTAAAAGAACTAGGGTTAAAAGCGTTTTGGTCTCAAAAGTCACGTTTTCATTAAGAAACATTGTTTATGTACACGGGATCCCAAAAATAACAGTTTAAAGGCCATTTACAAAAGTTACAAGGTTTAAATACATTAACCAGCCATACTAATGCAAAACGAGCAGTTAGGTAATCCCTATCCTGACTCACTCCTCGACCATGGTGATCGAACAGCTGGCTAAGTACATTCCACCTCGGAGCTCTCCACCTCAGGCTTGGTCCAGTTTACCCTTGCTTTTACCTGCACCACGTAGCACCCGTGAGCCAAGGCCCAGCAAGATAACACAACAACAACAGAGCATGAACAATTAACAAACAAATCAATAACTCATATTGCATTTCATAAAACTCAGATATATCATCAGTCAGTATAACCAAGTATTCCACATACTAAGCATTTCAATTCATATCATTCACAATTCACAAATGATAACCAGGGCTAGCGCCTT
Organism: Humulus lupulus; assembly: GCF_963169125.1. Lineage (NCBI taxonomy): Eukaryota > Viridiplantae > Streptophyta > Magnoliopsida > Rosales > Cannabaceae > Humulus > Humulus lupulus. The sequence continues at coordinate 159,210,643 of NC_084796.1, forward strand.
CGGGATGCTCCCTCTGTTATCCCGTTGTTCCTGGCTCCCAGTGGCCATTTCGCGCCCTATGCGCTAAAATCACATACGGTACTCTTAGACTGTTTTCACATGTCCCATGGCATGATACCAACGTTGACACGATATAACTTTCGGGAGCACTTAGTCCCATCACAATCTCACAACCGGGTGCAGTTCTCTTACCTTTCAATTCACTGATTTCCGATGCCACGAAGCCACGAGCACGATCCTCTACCCCGAGCCTCTCCAAAGTCCTAATCACAACACAAACGAAACATCCTTTGTCACTAATCAATCCAAAGCTACCTCCCCGGAACCAATCCCATACTCTCGGAACCCCCAAATCCCTACAACAATGCACCGAAGACATTCCCCGAACCCCCGGAGCAAAGGCTCAAAATTGCAAATTCTAACATCCTGAAATTGGCCTAGCGCCGCGGCGCAGCCCTGTAGGGCCACGGTGCCCAGCAAGTCAGAGACCCCATCATGCCTAGAAACAGCCTTGTGCCGCGGCGCGCTAGAACAGCGCCGCGGCGCTCCTTCGCGAGCCCAGAATTCTGGGTTTTTCCCCTGCGTTTTCCCCGAACCCAAATCACTCCAAATCATCCCAACTTCATACCCAAGCCCCAAAACTTATTTAAAACCCCACATAGACCAACCAACAACCTATAAACACTATAATCCAGCTCAACTACACACTCACCCACAGAATTCACACTTAAATTCAGACTCTAACACTTAAGCTAAAACTTGAGAGAAGTACAAACCAGTCCTCTAAATCCTTAAACCATAACAGCTACGAAATTGCAAACATACTTAATACCCTTACCTCAATCAGAAATTCGACTTGAGCTTCCTCCAATCCAAGCTTGAGCTAGATTCCACCTTAACAAACCAGCTGAATTCCATGCAAGACAAACCATGGCTATCTCTCAATTCTTTCAAAAACCAAATTCAGAACTTAACAAAACAGGGACCAATTCCTTACCTCAGTATAAACCTTGATATATGCTTGATTCCACACCCTTAAGCCCTTCACTAGCCTCAAAGAACTCAGTTCAGCTCCTCTTCCACTTTGCCTTCTAGGTTCTTGATTCTCCCTTTCCTTCTTGATCTTTCTAGCCTTCCAAGTCTTAACTTCAGTTATACTTGGCATAAAAGAATCGTACATATCCTTTTCCCTCAGCCAAAGACATCTATACCACTGCCAAAAGACCTTTTTAGCCTCCCTCAAATATCCTTTTCTAACTAAACCTCAAGGGTACACTTGTCTTTTACCTACTTTACAGTTTTACCACTTATCCAACAAAACCTGTTACTCTCTACGAATACTAACAGTTACACAAGTTACCAAATCACCAGTTACCATTATCTAGCTTTCTAGGACCGTCTCGGCATGTGCGTCACATTGATACCAACACACCCACGTGGTACGATTCACATATCATAATTATCACATAACGTAATACACATAATCACATAACATGCTTAAAATCATATTCATGCATCTAAATCATTAAAATCACACATAATTCCCATTATGCCCTCCAGGCACACTAATCAAGGTCCTTAAGCCTTATTAGTGAATTTGGGTCGTTACATCTCGTCTATCAAAACAAAAGCATGGTTAGTAAGAGTTAGCAACCATACAGATACAAAAACTAAGGGAATCCTACCCCCCGAGCTCGGGGAAGAATCTAAGTCGATTACTTCCTACCCCCCGAGCTCGGGGAAGAATCTAAGTCGATTACTTCCCGAGCTGGTGCAAGTTCTGGGCCCAAGTCTGACTCGGGGCTAGATTCGTCTACATACTACCTAAGCCCCGGAGCTATGTCCCCTCTCCGGAGTGATGGTCATGTTCGAAGGTTGGTCCCATACTCCTCGAATAGGATCGACCTAAAGGTTAGGGTGTTATCTACTACTACGGTACCCCTAGGTCGACTATCTTGGTAATCCAGCACAAGCCGGTCGACGCAATGGAGCAGGGTCGTGTTCAGGTCCGGATCCCTTCGGTGACGATGGACGATCTGCCTAGGATTGAACCTAGCCAGCCGGGGGTCTGCTGTGGCCCTATCTAGACTCCTAAACAAGTAAGGGTTACCTTGGCCAGAAGGACCCGCGGCTGCTCCGGATTGGATCCTCTCCTCGCCCGTCACCGGGATGACCTCCAAGGTCTGCTTCCTATTCCTCACAAGCGGAACTTCGTCGCCCTCGTCCTCATCATCTTTGTCTTCCGCGACCTCCTCCACGACGATGGGTCTGGTGTCGCGAGCTGGGGGGAGCCACCGGGGCCTCCTGAGGTTTAAAGTCTGATTCGGGAAAATCAGCTTGCAGGCTATCATCGTCTTATCTGTTACGAGCACGCGATAATCCTTCTCGCTGGGGGGCAAGCCCGCCAGCGTCTCGTATTGGGCCCCGAGGGTCACAGATTTCTCTGTCCTCGCAAAGATGGCTGCAGAAATAGCCTAAGTCAGAAAGGGGTACGGGAGGAGCTAAAAAGACACTTAACTTACGAGCTAAGGAGAAAAGATACTTACGAGGACGATTGAAGTAGTGGAGCTCGCAATTCCTGAACCCCGTCGACATGAAGAATTGATCCTTGAAGTCATTGGGGTGGCTGGGCAGCTCGATGACCGCAGCCGTATTGGGGAATCGGGTTAAATAGTAAAACCCGTCGCCTCGCCCCCGCTGGTCCGGGCTGGCTTTGAGGAAGAAAAAATATAAAATGTCCGCAAGAGTGGGGACCTCCCACTCGTGCTTCTGAAACAAATACTTCAACCTTGCCAGCAAACGGTAGGAGTTGGGGGGGAGCTGAAACGGTGCCAACCTCACATAATTAAGTAAATCAGCAAAATACTGATCCAGTGGGAGGAAGGGCCCCGCCTTAAAATGTTCGCCGCTCCAGGCCGCGAACGATTCGTCGAGCCGCGCACAGCTCTGCTCGCCATCTACAGCAAGTCTGGCAACCACAGACGCCTTCCCCAGCGCAATGTTGTGGGATAGGAAGATCTTGTTGATCTTCACCTGGTCGGTCATTTTTGAGACGATCCTCTCTGCCTCAAAAAATGCATCAGGAGCCACCTCGAGCTCCTTCTCCACTAACGGCCCAAAGCGGGGGATCGGGGAGTCCGGCACCACCGCTTTGCCTTTGTCCTGCTGGGAGGCCGAGCTTCCGACGGTCTTCTGTGGGGCATTCCTTTTTGGTGCCATCTGGTCGCCTAACGAACAAAAGAAAACATTTCAGAAAAGGCGACCCAAGCGTGAGGGAAAAATCAAATGTTATTTGCACGAGCTGAGGTAAGCCCAGCCCGTGGAGAGTGAGACCACGCGGTTCTATGAACACGCACCTGTGCTCCCAACAGATCCCCGATTACTCGAAATTCGTGTGTCAGGAGGGTCAGGATGGAATTTGCCTTGGGGGGAAAGTTTCAGTAGGCAAAAATTGCAAAACCGCATGTGAGGCGTGTTCCCTAAGCTACCCGGTTTTGCACCCAAAAGTTCCAAAACTCCTACCTGAAATTTTCCCCAGAAAAAGCATCCTGAAAACCATACTCTTAAGTGATTTCCTACAACAAAGAAACCCTAACCTAAAAGGGCTTTCACCATCCGTATCCACAAAATCCAGTAAACCCTTGCATGCGGCTACAGTAAAATTTTTACCTAAGCTACAGTGACATATATTTTCAAGACGCACAGGGTCAGGGAACTTACAGTGTTTGGATGGAAGGTGGGTGAAGGTATCGCCTTGATGAAAGCTGCGTCGGTGTGTTGGCTTCCAAAGCTTTGAAGAAATCAGTGCGTCTGAGCTTCTTGAACGCTGAAAGTAGCAGCCACAGAGAAGGGGGTTTGTTCTTCTGAAATGAAGAAAGAAGAAGGAGAGAAGTTTGGAAAATTTCGAATGAAGGGGTGGCCCATGCGTAGGATGGCCACCCCTTTTTATATACATGAAGGATCACGTGTAGAGGGCCGTTGGATGGCCCTGATGAGGGATCCGAGGCCCTCCACTCGAAATACGAAACGACGGATGGGCATAGGCTAGGCCATTAAATGCGGTTCTTGTAAGACGTACCGTCACCAACCACGATGTTCCACGTATCAGGCACCTGCGTAAGAGGTGGAACGTGAAGAGTTCAAGGGGAAGCTTAAAAGCCCCTACTGTGGTCCAATACGACGTGGCGTACCACGAGCAGGAGCTTGGGGGGCAGATGTACGCCCTGATTTTCCCACGGGCTGATTAGCGAGCTGAGCTGCGGCCTAATCATGATTATCTCGTGGACGTCCCACAGACCGGAGCTTCTGTCATTAGCTCGAGGAAGCCCCAAGGGCTCGCCTTCATTGCCCAAGACTGGAGCAGGGACTCTGAAGGCCGAAGGTCGAGTCAAGTATGAAGCTCGTGGTACGAGCTTAATATGGAGGCTATGACCCTTTGTAAAGTCTACACACGCAAGGTAAACGTGCATATATCAGACATCACGTGTCTGATATCCCCCTGACTTCTCGGACACGCAGCAGGAACGTGCGTATTCAGACACCCACGACTGGGTTGGGCCGTGCGGCCCATTATCTCCTTACCTATTGATTTGACCACACTTATGTGTCAGGTTTAGGAATTAATCATGAATGTCATAGAGTTGATACGATAGGTAAGAGGGTCACGGGATGACCTTCTTACCAACTCCTAGGTGCCTTCTCCTATAAATATGGAGGCCTTGGGAGTAAATAGGGGTTGGATTCTCTATTGTAAAGAAAGGCCCTGTAATCAAATACCCAGTATATAGAGCAATAATACTGACTAGTGGAGTAGAATGATTTTAACCTTTGAACCACTCAAAAACATGTCTTGTGTCACCTCTTTCCTTTTCTAAGATCTTATATCTGTTTCGGTTCACATTTAGCACTGATCCCTTTCTCTTCATTTCTTAATTACCTGTTGGCAAAGAACCGCGTCAACAGTATTATTTAAACAAACAAGGTTCTCATTCACCGCACAGAAAGAGGTAAGCAAGAAAAAACAGAAGTTAAGGAAAGATTAGAATTTTCTTCCTCATCACTACTTTCAGAATCCTGGTCACTCCAAGTGACTGCCATGACCTTCTTATTTTTCAATAAGGTATTGGCACATTCAGCTTGAATATATCCAAAACCTTCACACTCCCTGCATTGAATACCTTTTTTATTAGTAGATTCAAAAGATTTTGAAAAATTATTACCTTTGGAGGATTTAGACATGTTTTTCTTGTTACCAATATTTTTCATAAACTTCTTAAATTTTTTCGATAACAAGATCATTTCATCATCATCTTCCTCATCTGAGCTTTCCATTTTCTCTTTGGAAGATTTCAAGGAAATCGATTTCTCCTTCACAGCAATTGGTTTCTCTTGGCGAATCTTTTGATTAAGTTCAAAAGTTCTAAGAGATCCCATAAATTCCTCAACTTTCAAGGTGTCAAGGTTCTTTACCTCCTCAATGGCTGTGATCTTGGATTGAAACCTGTCAGAAAGAGATCTAACAATTTTCCTAACCAAAACAAAGTCAGACAACTTTTCTCCTAAAGCAAAATATTCATTAGCAATGTCAGAGAATTCTTCATAAAACTCAGTGAGGGTTTCTTTTTCAGACATGCGAAGGTTTTCAAATCTTGTGGTCAACATTACAAGCCTAAATCGCTTAACATCAGTGGTTCCTTCAAATTGAGTTTGAAGGATTTCCCAAGCATCTTTGGCAGACTCACAAGATGAAATCAATTTTATATAACTCTCACCAACACCATTAAAAATTGCATGTAAAGCTTTATTATTATAAATTGACAATTTATCTTCTTCGTTAGACCATTCAAGTTCAGATTTCACCTGTGTCTTACCGGATTTCAAATCTGTCTCGACAGGTGGTGTCCAACCGGTTAATATTGATCTCCAAGCCCTTTCATCAAAGGATTTGATAAAAGCTTTCATCCTTACTTTCCAGTATGGATAATTTGTATCATTCAGCAATGGAGGGCGAGTTATAGATCCACCTTCTGCAAAGATAGACATTTCAGAAGGCACAAAACAAAAGGAAAAATACAAGATCGCACTAAGAGTTTAGTGACCTGCTCTGATACCAATTAAAATTCCGTTTTTAGTAATTACCAAATTAATTAAACCATGTGAATTAAAGTGCGGAATGGTAATTAACTTGTTGACCCACGATTTGGCCAACTGACACGGAGTCAGAATATGCTTGATATGAATGAATGTGTAGAGAAGAACGTAATGACAAAAGTAAATAAGACACAGTATTTTATAGTGGTTCGGCCCCAAGATCTGGTAATGACCTACGTCCACTTAGACTGATATTGATCTAAGAATCAAAGGAGTGATCAATGAACAAGGGTTCAATGAGTTTCACTTACCTCTGAAGAACAATACAATATTGCTAGGAGAATTACTATAGTCTCTAATGATTCAAAAAACAAAAGGTCCCTTCCTTGAGCTATCTTTTGCTATTTATAGGCTCAAGGGGGATTACAAAAGAATGTTACAGATATTCTCCCCTGAATAATCGGATATCCAGGAGATTGTGTGAGATAAATTCGGGATTCACAAAGATCTTCCCATGAATGTTGCTTTGTATGCGGAACTATCGACCAGACTGGTCGCAGGTAAGACTGGGCTGCACTGCTTCTAATGTGTCTTCTGGTCGATACTCTAGCAAAACGTTCCCAGGTGTCAGCCACGTGTCCTGGGATCACTTGCCACGTCATCAATGCTAATTTTTTGGATAACATAACTGTTTACACAGATAGAAGTTCTGTCGGGACAGAATCCAAACTTGTTACGACAAAAACTGAACACAATAAATAGATAGTGCAAAACAATAAAGAATACACCGAATTTTTACAAGGTTCAGAAACCCTTTCGGATAACCTACTCCTTGAGGCCATGCCCAGAGAATAAACCAATTAGTAAAGAAACAATATGTACAAAAGCATTGACTTAAACAATGTAAGACTCCCTCTTAAACTATTGCCGCAATCTTGTTGTACTATTCTCTACGAATCTGATTTGATGAAACGCTGATTCTCTTGAACTCCCTTCAAATAATAGCGAGTGCACACTTCCTCCTGAAGTGAGACTTAGATAGAATCCTCTCCCGAAGATCCTTATGAACACGTTCACAATAGACACTATTTGTTTACAATAGACTAGATAGATATCCACAAGTACACTCAGCACTCTCACAAAGATTAAGGTGAACAAACTTAATCTCTACAAATAAAGACACTCTTCAAAATAACATAATGTTTACAAATATTCAAAATGGAAGAGGTAAAAATTCCAAAGGCCTTGGCAAGATATTTATAGGCAAGGAAATCGTCAAAGACCATCATTTTCTGATATCTTTGAAATCAATTTGCAAATTCCTTTGATTTAGGAAATCAGCTAGCCAGATGAATTCTGTGTCGACAGAAAAGGAAACTGATGAGTCAGCAACGTAATCAGTTTTATCTGGCAGAACGAACATGGTCATTTCTTTTGACCATATTCATTTTCGACACCTTCTTTATTTTAGAATAAACATAATCCCTGAAAATAATCTCAAGATAATTGTAATACATATTTTTACCAAATAATGTTGATATGTGATAAATAAGGTAAAATATGTATTCACACTTAAATGATATTTTCACACTAAAAAATCAGCTGAATCATTAGATCAAGAATCAATATGGATATGCTACTGATTTTCCTTAATAACTTTAAAATATTTTGTTTAAAATAAAATTAGCTAATAAAGGACTTTATAAGTTTTAACTTAAATTTATCATCAATTATATATACATTTTATTTAATTAATAAGAAAAAATAATTCCACATCGTTTCCAAGCTTTATATAAGCACTAGGCCATGAACACATCTCCAAATTAGCACAATCACAATTAATCCAAGTATAGCAGCATACTACAAGGTGGAGTAGAACACGAAATTGGGAATTGCCGATTTCTTTCTTTACGTGTCGAATAAGGTTTTAATGGGTAATTTTTCATCCTATATATCAAGTATCAACCATATTATCAATATATTTATATATAATATTATTTACAAATTGTATTATATAATATGTCTTAAATTTTGATTATGTTGGGGTCTTCTGCTATGGCTCACAAAGCAATTAAGAATGAGTGACGAGAACGGAATGAAACTCTACGTGATAAGAAAGAAGCTCTGAAGTCAACATAATAAGATGATAATCTTTGCTCAGTCACCACACTCACAACGTCAATATTGAATTAAACTATGTTGTCCAATTATGCTTTTAAAAAACAGAGCATTCGAAAGTTGTCTTTCTTGCTCTATTTTGTGTCTCCCACATGAAGATAGTTGTTGTATTAGATATAAGGAACACTTCTTAATCGTTACTACCTACTAACAATTATAATAATGTGACAATATAGTGATTTGATATAATAAATCACTACTAAATATTTTTTTTTACATTAATTTTGAATTTAGTTTTTTTTTGACATAATTAATATTGTTTCCAACTAATGAGAGACACTAGTTATATTTAGAAATTGTCATGCATTTGAAAATTGAAAAACTTACAATATTATATTTTTATAATAAATACATATTTTTTATCAGGTAACCCTTCCATAAATTTGAAAAAATCAAAATTTAGTTTTAGAAATATTAATTAACAATTATAAATCTGGATAATTTGATTTAATCCAATAGTTAATATTAAAGTAACTATCTATGAGTACTAACCATTTAGGGTGCACTCTTATATATATATATATATATATATATATGAAATGTTCTTTTTATTTAATTTTTTTGGCAAGAAAAATTGAATGAAAATGACAACCAATTCTAATTTGAATAAATAACATTTTTGCCCCCGAACTATGACCACTGTATGATCGTGCCCCTTGAATGATTTGTGATGTTAAAAATTCCCCCCGAACTATGCACGTTACTAAAATATGGGACTTCTGTTAGATTTTGTCCTAGGTGGCTAACAGATTGATGATGTAGCATTTTGTCTCTTAATGTAGCAGTGTCATATGTAGAATAATTAGAAATTTTACCCCCGAACTTTGACCACTACCAAATTGTGCCATTTTTATTAAGACTAATTTATTTTATTTTATTTTTTTAAATTGATAATTAAATCCTTAAAAAATTTTAAAAATCATTTTAAAAGATTAAGAAAATAATCAATACTAAAAGTTTCAAATTAATTAAATAAAATTCAAATACTCAAAAAATAAAAATCTAATTAATAGCAAATTAATTTTTTTTTACTTTTACAATATATATGTTAATAAAAAAATAAATCCTAAAACAAAATTTTTTCCCCTTTGCCCTCCTCTTAAATTAAAATTTATATTTATTTATTTAAGTCTTTTGTCCACCTCTTTAATTAAAAGTGTTTTCTTTGTTTTAGTATTTATTTTTTAAATGTTCATTCTAAAATAGTTTTAATTAATATTGTTTAAGAAAAAGTAAAAAAGAGTTATTTGTTGATAATTAAAAAAATTTATTTATTAAGGAATTAATTATTATTCTTAAGAAAAAACATATATATATTTTTATAAAAGGGGTATAATTTGGTAATAGTCAAAGTTCGGGGAGCAAATAAATTGATAATTATTCTACACATGACACTGCCACATCAACAGACAATATGCTACGTCATCAATCTGTTAGCCACATAGGACGAAATCTAACAGAAGTCTCATATTTTAGTAGCATGCATAGTTCAGAGGGAATTTTTAACATCGCAAATTATTTAGGGGGCACGATCATACAATAATCATAATTTGAGGGGCAAAAATTCTATTTATTCTTCTAATTTTTATTTACATTTCACGCATGGACATCATATGCAATTTTTTTTTTTTTTTTCGTGAAAGAAATTTTTGGTAAAAATGGAAACTTAAAATTTATTTTCTCATACGTATTAATTAATTCCATTGTGGAAAGAAACGTCGTATGAGAACGTCATGACCACACTCATTATTATTTTCATTATATTGAAATATATGTAATATATATAAGGGGGCTTCTTTAGTCCCTCACTTAGATTTGAAGGATTTAATCCTTCATGTATTTTTAAGCCATTGGATATAGGGTGGACGGTTGGATTGTGGTTTTAGGTCAAACTATGCTAAAATACATATATACCCTTTTAGTTGAGAAATGAACCAACTACCGTTTTCCAAAAAAAAATATATTGTTTATTTTTTACTAATTTCAAACACTCAAATATAGGCTCCAAAAATATATATCCCGATTTTAAAGTGATCTTATTAGAATAACTAGTTCAAGAAAAATTCATGGAGTTTTCAACTGAAACACCATGGTGGGACTAAGACTGGGATTGGGAACCCCAAAAATAAAAGGGTATTTTCTTCGCATTCTACTCAAAGCTACTACTTCTTTCAACAATAGCAACAATGTCAGCAAAGTGATACTGAATCATTGCACTACTCTCAAACAACTCCATCAACTTCACGCTCACTCCATCGTCACTGGCATCCTCTCTTCCTCTCATGCCCACTTATTGCTCACCACTTTCCTCTTCTCTGCAACTTCACTTTCTCACAACAATAACAATGGCGGATTGAGCTATGCCCTCTCTCTCTTCAACCTCATTCAAAACCCATCTACATATTCCTTCAACAACATCATGAGAGCCCACTCTTTTTTCTCCTCACTGCTACAATTTCTCCTCCTCTTCTCCCGCATGCGCCGCCTCTCCCTCCCTCCTGACTTTCACACCTTCCCCTTCGTCCTCAACGTCTGCGCTCAGCTAGGCCCTGGAAATACCGACGCCATTTCCATCGCTTGAGCTCTTCACTCCCAATTCCTCAAGTTTGGCTTCAACGTAGATTATTTTGTCTCCAACACCCTCATCTGCGTCTACCCCGTCAGCTGCTGCCTCTCTGACGCGTATCAGGTATTCAATGAGGACCCTCAACACAGGCATAAAAAAATTATAACAACTTCAGTTTTTGTTACGTTAGTTTATTATACATTTGTCTAAGTCAATTATAACAGTTACTTAGTAGCAGTCAAATAGTTACGTGTCCACAATCGTAAATAAGTCCTAACTCTTACCTATATTTACTATAAAACCCTCAACTGTACTATTTATTGGACCTAAAATTACCTTTCCACCCCCCACTTACTAAAACAGTGCCAACTAAAAAATCACAACCGGTTATACCAAGTCATAATACTCAAAAGTCAACATTTTTATACCAATGTAACTTTGACACTTGGTAAATTTCTGAGCCCCACATAAAGGACTTAGTCCTGTGAGGGACGCCAGAATCATCCTATATATATAAATAAACTTAAAGTTTTATTTATAAATTACTTTCTATAAATGTTAACTAATAATAAAGTAAATATTTCCAACGAAAAAAACTTATTACATAGTATAAAAAGAAGTAATCATATAGGTTTACAAAAATATATAATAAGAGATAATTCATCTAGAGATTATGACTTTTCTAAATAAAAATATATATTTATATTAATCAATTAATACACTCCTAGTATAAAATCAATTAACACTATATATATAAATATATATTTATACTAATAGTAACATAAACAATAATATTGAGTTTTGTTAAATAAATATAATATTTATATGTAAGGGTGCCAAAAATCAAATCAAAATTTATCTCATCTATTCAAATCTTCAATTCAATCTAACAATTAGTAAAGATTTGATATCCCATTGTAATTTAATTAAATTTGATGACAAAAAATTGATTATAATTGGTTTTTTTTAAGCAATGATTCAATTCTACAATATCTAATATGTAGTTGTTTTGTTTGATATAATTCTAATTTTTTAGTATTTATTAATAACAACAATTAATTTAAAAGAAAAACAAAAAATATATTCAAACTTTTTATCATATATTAGTAATAAGATTTAATTAAAAAAATGAGTAACTCGCAATATATATATATATATATATATATATATTTAATATTGGGGAGAGATGATTAGACTTGATACCTCCTTTTTGTGAAAAAAACTGTAATAACACTATAATATGTCTATATGATTACCAGAAAAAACATTTAACCCCCTTATTTATAATCTATATAATAATAATTAAAATAAAACCCTACCCTCTAATTAAAGTACATGTTTTTCAATTTCTATTGATTATTATATATTGAATATAGAGTCAATGATAATTAAAATACCTAATATTTTTAAAATATTACACTTTTATATATATATATATATATATTTTTGCAGTAAATATACATAATGTTTTCAAAATATTGCACTTTTATACTCAAATTTTTTTTAGGTAAATATACTTAATATTTTTAAAATGTTACATTTTTATTCTTATTTTTTTATTATTTTGATAAATACTATGAAAATAAAGGAAAAATATAAGTTCTTAATTATTTTTAAAATTTTAACTTATTTTCTATTTTTTATTCTTCTCAAAATTACTATTTTAAATTAAACATTAATAAATATTTTATTAAAATTAATAAAAATTATTTAAAATAATTAAAAACTTATATATTTTCATCAATTGAAAATATAAGTTTTTTTTTTAAAAGTAAGGGAAAAATATAAGTTTTAATTATTTTGATTAATTTTACTAATCCTAATTTTATTATTTTGAAAGTGAAAATAATTTAAAATTTAAAAAATAACTAAAATCGTATATTTTTCCTTCACTTTCTTATTATTTCTCAAAATAATTTTAGAAAATAAGTATAAAAGTGCAATATTTTAAAAATATTAGATATATTTGGGTATAAAAATATATTATTTTGAAGATATTGAGTATATTTACTGCAAAAAAAATTGAATATAAAAGTACAACATTTTAAAAATATTATATATTTTAAGTGTCATTTACTCTTATTAAATATATATTACTTTTAAGATGACCACAACCTAACACATACTAAAACTGTTTAATTTAATATAATATTAATTAGTAAAAAAGGAAACTGAAAGATAAGTCCATTAATACAATTATTATAGTGGATATATGTTGCTCTTACAAAAGGTTCATAATAATAAGATAATATTTTGACTTATTGTGAAAATAAAACTACAAAAACCATATTTACTTTGTTTATTAGTTTTACTTCCATAAAAAGTATATTACTTTATATGTTTTAATGCAACCAATTACAATACTAACAAAATCATGTTAAATATTTTTAATTTTTTAAAAAATAAAATTAAAATAAACTAAATAAATTTGATGAAAAATATTTTATTCCATTTTGTATATATTTATTATACTTTTTTTTGTAGTAGTATATTTATTATAGTTTTGTACCAACAATTCTTAGTCCTTTTATCACTTTTAAGGAGTAAATATTACTTTTATTTTATTTCTTTTTACTTAACTATTTATTTGTTTATTGTATCTATATATATATATATACATATATTGCTTTCATTTCATTTTGATTTGATTAGTTATGTATCTATTTATCCATAGATATATTTTTCATCCTAAGGAATAAAAATTATATATGCATAATAATAATGATGATGCATTTATCAATGTTTAGATTAAAGAAAGTCACAATCCAAATCATGCTAATAAAACCAAGTATAAGGGGGCATGGCTGTGAGTATAATTATAATATTAGTTAATTATTATACTTATTCTAATAATAGTTTTTTGTTATTCCTTTTAATATAATAAAAAAACATTTAATTTTTTCTAAATAAATAAAATTTTAATGATCGCGCATAGCGCGATGCTGTTGCCTATCCATCGCTAGTGCAATGTATACGAGGTGATATCACTACTGTAATATATGGAAGGACCCATCACAGAAATCCATACAATTTTTAAATGGAAAATAACTTATTGGTCTATGTAGATTGTCTCAAATAAGTAATGGGATTTATGCAATACCAAGAAATTCGGAGGAGATCAATAGTTAGAAGGAATAAAAGCTATTTGTCCTATATTTTAAGAAGGTGCTGAATTGCTATTTCATTTCAAAATTGAGCTATATTTAAAAAAAAAAAAAAGTATTACTAAATTTATAAATGATTTTTATTTTAAAAAAAGAGGGAGGGAGCTTGTGTAACCCCTACTAATTAGGGACTGTTACGACGTGCGTTTAAATTAGTGTCGGACTCGCTAAACGAGTCATTTGGACTAAAATATGTGATTAAGTGACTATTGGTTCAGGTATTAAAAAAATCTCGGTCAAAGGAATAAACATTTCCAAAATACTAAATCAAATATTCACACGCATAATTTTTATTATGCTCGTTATCAGGGCCCGAAACCTAATCATGTTCACATTTAACAACCAAGCCAAGCCCTTAAATCATATTTACTTTTGATAGCCAGGCCAAGCCCCAATCCTATATACATTTAACAACTGGGCTAGACCCTAATCACATATCTCACGCATCAGGTGAAGTTTTCTTACCACGATTCTCGTGCAAATAATGAAGCGACACCGAGCGCTATCCCTGACCTAAGCCTGGTGGAAACCCTAGTCACAACACAAGTATATGTTCATCAGGAATTAACCCCAGAACCCGAGTTCCAAACTGAACTCTAACTCTCAAAACCATTGTTCCCAGTTAATGGAGCGCTAGAAATTTCCCCCGAGCTGGCTTCTAAATCGAATTCCCGAGACCCCGGGCCTAGCCCTTAAAATTCAGCATTTCAGGGGCCCTGGTGCGGTCGCGCCCACAGAAAAATTGGGACTTCTATGCCATTGGCGCGGTTGCGCCCCACAACTCGAGACCCAAATTGGATTCCAATTTCCCCCTTTCTGGGACACTAGTGTGGCCGCGCCCGCGCTAGGTCGTCAGACTCTAAAAATCTGGCCAGAATATGGTGTTCTTCCCCAATTCGCAAACTTTGCGATTTCTCTACAATTTCAGACCTCAATTTTGACCCAACTAGAGTTTCTAACAGGACTCCAGCCACAGAAAAATTATACTAGGCCTAAGCATCTAAACCCACTGACCAACTCACCACAAACACCCCTAGAAACTCAAACTAGGATTCAAAATAAAAAGAAGTTCAAGATCACCAAAACACATGGGTCTCACCTCTGAATTAGAGTTCTTTGAGGTTGATGATGGCACTAGCAATCTCTAATCCCAATCTTTAGCTTCTACTTCAAGAGATTTGGCTCCAATCTTCACCAAGAATTGGCTTCTACACTTGATCTCTAAGCACACTCTTTTCAAGCTTCCAAGAGCTCCCGAAACCCAATAGCAATGTCTTGAACGTGAATGAGCCTAGGCTCAGATGCTGGCCTAGTTAGTCAACCCATGTGGTCAAATGACCACAATGCCCCTTGCCCCATTTAACCTCGAAGGTTACCCCTAAGGGAAAATTTTTCATTTGGCATAATTCTCGCTAATCTCAAATAATCTATCAAACCAATATTCATAAATTAATTCCCGTTACTCTATAATTCCTGGTAATTTACCAAAATATCCGTAAGCTCGCCCCAAGCCGGGTATTTTACCTCGTTGTGACTTTTCTGCTAACTTGCTTCCTAAGATCACCTCGTGCCGAGTAACTCAAATATATCCACATAATAATATGGTCACAATTATAAATCACACATATTTACAATTATACCCTCAATGGGTCAAAATTACAAAAATGTCATTCTAATAAGAAACAGGCCCACATGCATATTTAATACACTTAACACATGCAAGCGTAATCATATCATAATACAATTCACATAATAACATGCTCATAACTCATAAGCACCCAATTAACTCAATTATTGCCCCCATACCCCCTAATCTAGACACTAAGCCATATTAGGGAAATTTGGGCGTTACAATTATCCCCTCCTTACAAAAATTTCATCCTCGAAATTTTACCTGAATTGGTTAGGATACTGATCCCGCATGTTTGACTCCAATTCCCAGGTCGCCTCCTTGACCTTGCTATTCCTCCATAATACCTTAACCAAAGGTATGATTTTATTCCTCACGACCTTACCCTTCCTATCTAATATCTGGACTGACTGCTCCTCAAAGGATAAGTTTGCCTGCAACTCCAAATCTTCATAACTCAGTACACGAGCCTCATCATATACATACTTCCGCAGCATTGAAATGTGAAATACATTATGCACGACCGACAATGCCGAAGGTAAGGCCAATCTATAGGCTACCTGACCAATCCTCTCCAGGATCTCAAAATATCCTACAAACCTAGGGCTTAACTTGCCCTTCTTCCCAAATCTCCTCACCCTTTTCAGTGGTGAAACTCTAAGGAAGACATAGTCTCCCACTTGGAACTCCACGTTCCTACGCTTCAGATTCGTATAACTTTTTTGTCTACTCTGTGATGTGAGCATCCAGGCTCTAATTTTCTCAATAGGCTCATTGGTCCTTTGAAATACTTCAGGACACAAGTATCTCCGTTCACCCATCTCATCCTAGTGAATGGGTGATCTACATTTCCTACCACACATCATCTCATAAGGAGCCATTCCAATGGTCGCCTGGTAGCTGTTGTTGTAGGAAAACTCTATCAGAGGCAAATACTTACTCCAGGACACATGCTCTCAACATTTCCTCCAATATCTCGATAGTCCTCTCAGACTGACCATCGGTCTGAGGATGATAAGTTATACTAAACTTCAGCTGTGTGCCCATTGCCTTCTGCAAACTTCCCCAAAACTTGGAAGTAAATGTAGGGTCCTGATCTGACACGATCGACCTCGGAGCCCCATGATGATGTACTATCTCTCTAACGTACAGATGTGCATACTGGTCAACTATATACGTCGTCTCCACTGGTAGAAAGTGAGCTAATTTGGTGTATTGGTCTACGATAACCCACACTGAATCGTATTGACCCACCGTCCTGGGCAATCCCACCACAAAATCCATTGTGATGTCCTCCCACTTCCCCTCTGGGATATCCAAGGGTTGTAATAGCCCTGCTGGTCTCTCATGTTCAGCCTTGACCTGCTTACACGCTAGACACTTGGCCACATACTCGGTTACATCCCTCTTCATCACAGGCCACCAATATAAAGTCTTCAGATCCTTATACATCTTCGTGGTGCCTGGATGCAAAGAGTACATGGTAGTGTGAGATTCATCCAAAAGCTCCCGTCTAATAACAATATCTATCAAAACACAGATCCGACCTTTGTATCTCAGTAAACCCATATTTGATACTGTATAGTCCCTGGCTACTCTAGATAGGACATCCCCTATAATCTTCATCAGTTGCGACTCTTTCAACTAACTCTCCTTTATCCTTTCTAGAAGAGTGGACTACAGGGTAATGTTAGCTAACTGGCCCTCCACTAACTCTACTCCTGCTCTAGTCATATCCTCTGCCAACTCCTTGGTTATCTGCCTCAAACTGTAAAATTGTCCCGGACCTTTCCGACTTAAGGCATCTGCCACCACGTTGGCTTTCCCTAGATGATAAAGGATTTCACAATCATAATCCTTCACCAGCTCTAACCAACGCCTCTGCCTCATATTCAAATCCTTCTATGTAAAGAAGTACTTTTGGCTCTTGTGGTCAGTGTATATCTCACACTTCCATAAAGGTAGTGCCTCCATATCTTCAATGCAAAGACCACTGCTGCTATCTCTAGGTCATGAGTAGGGTACCTCTGCTCATAATCCTTCAACTGACATGATGCATAAGCAATCACCTTCCTTGTCTGTATAAGGACACAACCTAACCCTTGTCTTGAGGCATCACAATAAACCACAAACTTCTCCTGATCTTTCGGAAGACTCAAGACTGGAGCGGTAAGCAAATGCCGCTTCAGCTCCTGGAAGCTTTTCTCGCATCTATCTGACTACGCAAACTTCTGGCTCTTGGGTGTCAGCTCTATCGGTAGCTATCCTTGAAAACCCTTCCACAAACCTCTTGTAATAACCCGCCAATCCATGGAAGCTTCTAATCTCAGAGGCATTCCTTGGCCTTGGCCTATCTCTGACAGCCTCAATCTTAGCTGAGTCCACCTTGATTCCATCTCTGCTAACAATATGACCCAAGAAAGTCACGTGAGGTAACCATAACTCACACTTCTTGAACTTTGCAAAACAATTTGTGCTCTCTCAGCCTCTATAAGACCAACCTGAGACGTTTCTCATGCTCTTCTCTGACTACGAATAAACTAAGATATCATCGATAAAGACGATCATAAATCGATCCAAACAGTCCTTGAACTGTTGGGGTTTTATGCCCTAATTAAAACTCAATTTCTTTGTAATCTCATTTATTATCAATAAAAGAATAGAAATTATTTTTTGACTTGGTCAATCACATTGCTCACATGTTTTATTTTCATGATTATTTTTTTTTATATAAACTTCGATTAAATCCCGAGCATATAGCTAATCGTATTTATAGTGACGTGATCACAGTGGAATATAAATGTGATCATATGTTCAAATATAAGTTAGTCTTAAGATTAGCCAGTGCACATGATTTACACTGACTTTCCAATCTATGATATGATCTACTTACACATTGTAGTGTTATGTTCTTTCCAGAATATTAGCAAAGTAGTTAAGATCGGATGTATTTGTTACATCGGACTAGACCGATATTGACAGTTGATAGGATAAGTAAACATAATGTTATTATCTATTCTAGTCATATCATATATTTGATCATAGGTCAATTCAATCTCAATTCTGAGTGGTTAGTATTCTAACTGATTGTATTATTTGAGTTCTTGGACTTGCTCATTACCAGCTTACCCTACGGACTAGCCCATACTTACATCTTGGGAACTCGTTAGTATAATTGAGTGGGAGTGTTAATCATAGATATGAACATCTATAGCTTTTGATGACGAAGTGAAACGATGGTTTCCTTTTAGTTTGGTTCAAGGTGCTAAATGATAGAGATGACATTTCAGTAATTAATATTAATTTACTAAAATATCATTTACAAGGAACTAAATGTTTGAAGGAAACCATCGTTTCACTCATTGTAGGATAAAATACAATGAGGGGTAAAATGATATTTTAGTCCCATCTCATTGTAGACCGTCTATAGAGGATTGGGTGACAATTATGTTTATAACAATGGATAATTAATAACAAATCTATATTGCTTATAGAGCATTCTATGAATTTAAGAGTGCAATTCTGAGTCTTTAGTAGAGTCACGAGGAATTAATAAGTTAGTAAATTTATTTGTTAGATTTATGATAACTTATTGGAGTTTTATTTCATAGGCCAATGGTCTCCACCGCACCTTGGATAAAATCATCTAGATATTCTCAATTAATTTATTTAATTATCAATTAGAATTATCAAAGTTTACTAAGTCAATTTTGGATAGTTTCACAGAGTTACGTAATTTAGAGAAGAAAAGAGAAATTAGGGCATATTTATTAATTAAGATAAATTGGTATATAAATTAATAAATAAGCTTAAATCAAGGTTAAAATTATAAATATTTAATTTGATAAAAGATTTAAATAATTATTTAATTAATTAAATCAATAGAAAATAATACATGCCTTGATTTTAAGTCTAATGGGCTTATAATCAAATGTGAAATTTCACGGGCCTAAAGACCATTATAATTTTGACCTAGGGCTATTAATTGACTATTATTTTATTGTTTTTTTAATTAAATAAATGACCTAATTGAGTCTATAAAAAGAATGTTAAGAGAGAGTTGAAAACATAAGTCATAAGTTCAGATTTCTGAATCACAAGTTTCTGATAGGTTTTAGATTCTCTATAAACATAAGTCATTTTCTAAGCCTCGTTGTTCTTTTCTCTTCTTCTCTCTGTATCTATCTCATGTGTTGAGAATTTCCCACTCCAGTCTAGGTGATTCTAAGGATACTTTGGAAGGTTGTGAAGAAAATTAAAGATCGGTTCAGTTTCTTGATAATTCTCTGCGACAGAAAGGATACAGGGGTTAGAGAAACTGAAGGAAGGACTCTATTATTGCGCTGCGTATAATGTAAGTATTCTTATCATTATTTCTCTTTGAATTCAATTTTAGAAACATGTTCTATGTTTTCTTATATTAATTCGTTTAATTCAAAATCTACATGAAAATAAATAAAGACCTTGTATAAGTTTTGAACACCCTGTTCATTAGATCCATTAAAGTTGCTGGGGCATTAGTCAAACCAAATGACATGACGAGAAACTGGTAATGCCCATATCTGGTATGAAAGGCTGTCTTTGGTATGTCTTCCTCCTTGATCCTCAACTGGTGATAACCTGATCGAAGATCTATTTTTTAAAATACAATTTTATCCTGCAACTGATCAAATAGGTCATCTATCATTGGCAGTGGAAACCTGTTCTTAATGGTCAACTTATTCAGTTCTCCGTAGTTTATTCACATCCTCAGAGAACCATCCTTCTTCTTCTTCACAAATAGGACTGGGGCACCCATGGCAAGAAACTAGGTCTAATAAAACCCAATTCTAACAACTCCTGTAATTGTACCTTCAGTTCCTTCAATTCTGCTGGGGTCATTCTCTAAGGTGCCCTGGACACTGGCTCTGTCCCTAGTGCCAGCTCAATAACAAATTCTGTCTCTCTATGTGGCGGAAACCCTGGTAATTTCTCTGGAAACACATCTAGGAATTCACATACTAACCTAGTCTCTTCAAGTCCACTGGCACGACCTGGGTTGTATCAACCATGCTGGCTATGAATCCTATGCAACCTCCTCGCAATAGGTCCCTAGCCCTCAATGCTGAAATCATAGGTACACGGGGTCCGTGCACAATGCCAACAAATACAAAGGGGTCCTCACACTCAGGCTCAAAGGTTACAATCTTATTTTTACAATCAATGGTTACCCCATATCTAGCTAACCAGTCCATCCCCAAAATCATGTCAAAGTCGGTCATAACCAACTCCATCAAGTCAACTGACAACTCTCTGCCGTCCACTGTCAATGGCACTAATCTGACCCATCTCCTGGAAACTACTAACTTCCCAGTGGGTAATAATGTTCCAAACCCCACAGCATAGTAATCACATGGCCTACACAGTCTATCAATAATCCTACTAGAAACAAAAGAGTGTGTAGCAACAGAGTCAATCAGTACAGTATAAGTAGTGCCAGCACTAGAAAGCTGACATGACACTAATGTGGGTCTAGCCTCAGCCTTTGCCTATGTTAGTGCGAACACTCGAGCTGGAGTTGAGCTGTCCGCCTTTTTCGGCTCCTCTTTCCTCATCCATGGGCAGTCTTTCTTGAGATGCCCCATGATTCCACATAAAAAGCAGGCCTTCGCTCGACACTCCCCCAGATGGCCTCTTAATGAACCCAAAATGGGTATGTTTTAAAAATTTATAACTTGCAAGCGTACGAATCGTATATGAAATATAGTGTTCGCGTAAGCACAAGATCAAACTCAAATGAGTTGTCTAAAATAAAAAAGACAACTATTTTAAATCAAAATTAATAAATTCTAACCTAGCTCCAAAGATTGATGAGATTTTTGTATAATGAAAATAAAATAAAAGATAATAATAAAGAAATTAAAGACAATATATATAAATAAATTACTAGTAGAAATCAAGATGGTAAAATAAGATTATTAAGGTATTAGAATCCACAAAATATAAGTTCAATAATATTTATAAGTGCATTGATTCCCAAGTTTCATTAATAGTAGAAATCAATCAACTATCACTTATTAAAATTAGATATTCTATTTAAGCATAAATTATCATGGAATTGTAGGATTGATCTTCACTTTTAAAATTATAATTTCAAAGTATTTAATGTAAATCAATCTAATGAAATAACAAATAAATCAATGAATATTATTTATAAGGCAAAACATAATATTTTTGTTCTAAGCATTTCATGTGCACAATTTAATGGCACACCTTAATCAAAGAAAATTATGATTTTGCACTAATGAAGAACAAAGTGTAAATATGTTCTAAAAATAAAAAATAAAGATATTTAAGATGAAGGAAAATATTTGAAGAAGAAAATCCATAAACTTTATTGCACAAAATGTGAAATCAACACACAACATAAATACTATCTGTTTACCCAAAAATGACTGCTGATGACGTGGCAAGGATTTCTCACACGTGGCAGAGTCAAAATAAGGCAGTGTTGTTCGATTATCGACTAGCCACACATTGCTTCATCAAGCCTGACTATTAGATACGACCAGGCTGGTCGTATGATTCAGTTTATTTCCTTCTAAGATTGTAATCTTGTAATAACTACGTTGATTATTTCCTCTTTATTGCCTTGATACACAGATATTAAGGATAGTTAAGGCCCATTGGCCTATGTAACCCCCCTTTGAGCCTATAAATATGCATGAAATAGCTCAAGGAAGGGACTTTTGATCTTTGAATCTTTTTCCTGAATATTGAAAGAGAGAGCATATAGTGCAATTATCCATCGTCTTGTTGTAATTCTCCCAAGGTTTGTGAAACTCAAGAACCCTAGTTCTTTGATCACGACATTGAGATTCAATATTAATAATAGCACTAAGTGGACGTATGTTAGGTCCCGACCAGTGACCCTCGACCAGTGGGCGCACCTCCTGCGCACAGACTCGTACGGACGAGTGGGCCGAGTAATGTCACAACCAGTGACGCAGCCCACGAAGGGTCCATGGGGCTTGGGCGGTTTTGGGGATTACTTAGCATGGGTGTACTCCTCCTTCTTAAGTAACTTAGCATAGTGGGTTTACTCCCTTAATGGGCTTGTCCATGTGCTTATGTAGATATTTTAAGGGAAATGGATGGTGGGGAGCTTGCCACTTGTCGGCCTAGGGTGTTCTCTAGTTTCCTATATGAAGGGCAAGACCCTCACTTGTTTAGGGGGCTGCCATTACATTTCTCTATACTTGTAAACACATTCTTGTCAATACAAAGCACGGATTCTTTGTACCTTGTTGCCTTGTTCCTTTCATTAAGTTGCTTACACTCTTTCAGAGTGGTTTTCCATACCCACTCTTTTAGGCTGACTTTGCCGACGAACTGGTGAAGTGCCGCACTCCCTAACCTCGGTGGGTTCGGAGCGTGTCAGGTGGTATCAGAGCTGATTCAAAGGAGAAAGAGTAGAACTAATGACGGACCAACCAATGGCAGAAGCCACGAAGCAAGTGTCTAAAAAGAAAGCCGATCTAAGAGAAGTAGTAACTGAACTAGAAAAACGTCTCGAAACTAACGTTTACCTTATCCATGCCATGGATTCCCGGATTGGAGGCCTTGAGGAAAAGTGCAAGGATCTAGAAGCAAAAGATGCTGCTATACACGGCTCCATTTCGGATGCGCTTCAAATACAGGCCGAAGGTCTGCGTGATGAAGTTCGAACCATGAGGGATTTGCTGCTCGAGGAAATGAATTCCTTACGAGCCCGGCTCGACGTCTTGGAGGTAAATGAAAGAAAGAGAGACATAGAGCACCGTGAGATGCTCAACCGGCAGGAAGAGGCGAATACAGCCACCATGGCCAAGCTTGAAGAAATCCAAGCCGATTGGGCCATGTGTAGAAGAGCCGCGACCGGAGGTGGAGTTTCCACCCCCTCGGTTCAAAAAATCGAAATACCAAAGCCAAAGTCATTTGGCGGGGCCCGGAATGCTAAATAAGTTGACAACTTCATATGGGGCCTAACTCAGTATTTCGAAGCTACCAACATCACTGATGAGGCAGTAAAAATCCGAACCTCGGTGATGTACTTATCCGATACTGCCATGTTATGGTGGCGCCGGAGGCATGGCGAGATTGGAAGACAACTCTGCGTGATGGACTCTTTTGATGATTTCAAAAGAGAGCTAAAGAAACAGTTCTACCCCGAGAATGCACTAGATGATGCTAAGGGCCAGTTGAGACGGCTCAAACAAACTGGCGGGATCCGAGAGTACGTAAGAGATTTTACAACTTTGATCCTAGAAGTCCCGAACACCACCGAAGAAGACTCACTGTTTAACTTCATTGATGGGTTACAACAGTGGGCTAAAGTTGAGTTAAGGCAGAGGAATGTACAAGATCTTTCTTCGGCCATTACAGTGGCCGAGAGCTTAACCGACTATACTTCTAAAGAATCCTCCAGACCGAAGGAAACAAAGACATTTTTTAGCCCGAGGAGCGGAGGAGGAGAACGGTGGAAGGCTTGAGGGACGACCGATGCTAGTGCGAGTCAAAAGGGGAAGACTAAGGAGATGGCCACACGAGACACTGTTCGATGCTTTGTCTGTGCTGGGCCACACTGGGCGCGGGAATGCCCACAAAAATGGCTGTTGAATGCTCAGGCAGTCGTTAAGCAAAGGGAGCTCGAGGAATAACGAAGACTCGAGGAGCAAGGAGCCAGGTGCGGCTCAATGAAATTGTTGAAAGCCCTGAAAGGCACCCCACGAACAAGAGCTAATGGCTAGATGTTCGTGGATATCATCCTCAATGGAACGAAGATGACGGCGCTGGTCGATACAGGTGCGTCTCACAATTTCTTGTCACCCTTTGGAGCGAGGAGCATTGGGGTAAAGCCTGCTCATGAAGGCGGGGCACTGAAGACGGTAAATTCAGTGCCTATCCCAATAACCGGCGTTGCCAATGGTGTTGAGACCAGTCTTGGCAAATGGACTAGTCGGACTAATTGGTTGATAGTGAACATGGACGACTATGACGCTGTCCTAGGGATGAAATTCTTTGATCAGACAAAGGCCATCCTCATTCCCTACGCCAATCAGGTTTGCATCTCTGATGATGCCGGTCCGTGTGTTGTTTCTACCCGAACAACCATGGAAATTGAAGAGCGAGCGTTGTCCGCCCTTCAATTCAAGCGAGGAATGCACTAGGAGGGTGTGAGTTACCTTGCTATACTGAAGGAGTTTGATGATGAGGTATTATCAGCCCCGACAGTGGAACTCGATGAAGTACAAAGAGTACTGAATGAGTTTGAGGATGTAATGCCGGATGCCTTGCCTACGCAGCTACCCCCTCGACGTGGTGTGGACCACGAGATCGAGCTAGAAGCTGGTGCGAAGCCTCCCGCGATGTGTCCTTATCGGATGGCTCCGCCGGAGTTAGCCGAGCTGCGTACTCAGTTGAGAGAGTTGCTCATCGCTGGCTTAATCAAACCCTCTAAGGCACCCTTTGGGGTGCCAGTGTTGTTCCAGAAGAAGAAGGACGGGAGCCTTCGGATGTGCATCGACTATCGGGCACTTAACAAGATTACCATAAAAAATAAGTACCCGATACCGCTGATCACGGATTTGTTCGACCAGTTAGGAACTGCTCGATACTTTACCAAACTTGATCTTCGCTCCGGCTACTATCAAGTGAGGATTAAAGAGGGCGACGAGCCAAAGACCACTTGCATGACTCGGTACGGCTCGTATGAATACTTGGTGATGCCCTTCGGCCTTACCAATGCCCCGGCGACGTTCTGCACATTGATGAATAAGGTATTCCAAGATTACCTTGATAAATTCATTGTTGTCTATTTGGATGATATAGTCATATATAGCAACAATCTGGAAGAACACCTTGACCACTTGAAATTAGCTTTTGCTTTGCTAAGGGAAAATCGGCTCTTTGTCAAAAGAGAGAAGTGCACCTTTGCGAGCAACGAAGTAATGTTCTTGGGTCACAAAATCAGAGACGGACTTCTGATGATGGATGGGGCCAAGGTGGTGGCCATCCAAGATTGGGAACCCCCGAAGAAAGTCCCCGAACTAAGGTCCTTCCTTGGTTTGGTGAACTACTATCGACGGTTCATCAAAAGCTACTCTGCCCGAGTAGCTAAACTGACCGATATGCTCAAGAAAAACAAACCTTGGGTATGGGACGCTGCTTGCCAAAGCGCGTTCGATGACTTGAAGGACGCGGTTACTGTCGAACCTTTGCTGGTCCTGCCCGACTGCGCAAAGCCCTTTGAGGTGCACACTGATGCATCCGACTTTGCCATAGGAGGAGTCTTAATGCAAAATGACAGACCTGTTGCCTTCGAGAGCCGCAAGCTCAACGAGACCGAGCGGCGGTATACGGTCCAAGAAAAGGAGATGACGGCTGTGATTCATTGTCTGAGAGTATGGCGCCATTATCTCCTCGGATCCTTCTTTGTTGTCATGACTGACAACATAGCCACAAGTTACTTTCAAACTCAGAAGAAGCTGAGCCCGAAGCAGGCTTGATGGCAAGACTCCCTTGCTGAGTTTCACTACTCGCTAGAGTATCGACCAGGGAAAGTAAATGTGGTCGCGGATGCACTGAGTAGGAAGGCCTCTCTTGCTGCACTCAGTCGACCAATGGGCACTCTTGTGGCTCGGATTAAAGAAGGATTGGCACATGATCCTTTGGCCAAAAGTTTGATTACTATGGTCGAGGAAAAGAAGACTCGGAAATTCTGGCTGGTCGATGGGTTACTCTATGCCAAGAGTCATCGAATTTACGTGCCTAAATTTTCCAGTCTCCGAAGGGAGCTCATCAAGGAATGCCATGATTCCTTATGGGCTGGGCATCCGGGAATGAAGCGCACCTTGGCGCTCATAAAGGCGATTTACTATTGGCCTCAACTTCGTGACGATGTTGAAGCTTATGTTCGCACTTGTCTTATTTGCCAACAAGACAAACCAGAACAGCGCTCACCAGGCGAGTTGCTGGTCCCTTTGCCCATTCCTGATAAACCATGGGAAAGTTTATCTATGGATTTTATTACTGGCTTTCCAAATTCAGATGGTTGCGTGAGCATAATGGTGGTTGTTGATCGATTCAGCAAGTACGCAACCTTTATCCCAGCCCCGACCAAATGTACGGCGGAAGTAATGGCGAGACTATTTCTAAAGCACGTTGTGAAGTTTTGGGGAATACCCTCAAGTATCATAAGTTATCGAGATCCTCGTTTTACTGGTCGCTTTTGGACCGAGTTGTTTAAACTCCTTGGTACGGAATTAAACTTCTCTACTTCATTTCACCCTCAAACCAACGGACAGACTGAGAGGGTGAATGCGCTGGCCGAGTTATATCTGAGGCACTATGTCAGTGCGAATCAGAAAAATTGGGCAAGTCTGCTTGACGTTGCCCAATTTTCATACAACCTTCAGCGAAGTGAGTCCACGAATAGGAGCCCATTTGAGCTGGTCGTGGGAATGCAACCTCAAACGCCTCACGCGCTGGTCGCGAATTACGACGGGTAGAGTCCCGCGGCGTTTAGGTTTGCGAAAAATTGGAGTGAACAGGCCGAGTTGGCCAGGGCTCACCTGATGCAAGCCCAGAAACGGATGAAGAAGTGGGCGGATAAGAAGAGAAGGCAAGTCGAATTCCAAGAAGGTGATCTTGTCTTGGTAAAGATGTTGCCTCAACAATTCAAAGCCTTGCGGAGATTCCACAAAGCTTTGGTTCGGAAATACGAAGGCCCATTCCTGGTGCTCCGGAGAGTAGGGTAGGTCGCCTACAAACTTCAGCTACCTCCACAGTTGAAGATTCATCCAGTATTCCACGTGAGTATGCTGAAGCCTTATCATGGTGACGAAGAAGACCCCAGGCGGGGAGTGTCCAAACGAGCCCCTACGGCAATGACTACTTCTTATGATAAGGAAGTCGAGTGTATTCTAGCCGATAGAGAAATTCGGAAGAAGAGGATCCCCAGATACACGGAATACTTAGTTAAGTGGAAAATTTTGCCAGACGAAGAGGCTAGTTAGGAACCAGAATCCCTTCTTTGGCAATTCAGAGATCACATCCTACATTACAAGGATGGTGATGCGACGGGGACGTCGCGAACTTAAGTGGGGGAGGGTGTCAGGTCCCGACCAGTGACCCTCGACCAGTGGGCGCACCTCCTGCGCACAGACTCGTACGGACGAGTGGGCCGAGTAATGTCACGACCAGTGACGCGGCCCACGAAGGGTCCATGGGGCTTGGGCGGTTTTGGGGATTACTTAGCATGGGTGTACTCCTCCTTCTTAAGTAACTTAGCATAGTGGGTTTACTCCCTTAATGGGCTTTTCCATGTGCTTATGTAGATATTTTAAGGGAAATGGATGGTGGGGAGCTTGCCACTTGTCGGCCTAGGGTGTTCTCTAGTTTCCTATATGAAGGGCAAGACCCTCACTTGTTTAGGGGGCTACCATTACATTTCTCTATACTTGTAAACACATTCTTGTCAATACAAAGCACAGATTCTTTGTACCTTGTTGCCTTGTTCCTTTCATTAAGTTGCTTACACTCTTTCAGAGTGGTTTTCCATACCCACTCTTTTAGGCTGACTTTGCTGACGGACTGGTGAAGTGCCGCACTCCCTAACCTCGGTGGGTTCGGAGCGTGTCACGTAGGTCATTACCATTCATTGGGGCCGAACCACTATAAATCGTTTGTGTTTATTCTTTACCATTAGATTAAACTCTTAATTATCATCTTATTTCTTGTCGTATTTTTGACTCCGTGTCGTTGGCCAAATCGAGGGTCAACATTCTGGTGCTTTCATTGAGAGATTGATCAAAAAGCTATATGAAAATTTAATGGAAAAGACATCTAAGAAAGCTGGACCGGTCGCTGGCGCTGCATCATCTCAACCTCCTCCTCCAAATGTGGTGGAGAATGAACCACATTTAGAGTTTGAAGAGGAGGAGTTGGATACGGAAACATTGAGGGCAACATTGGGGGTGTTGTAGGATGAGTTGGCCAATCTGAGGGCTAATAAGGAGAACGCAGTGGAGACAATGGCGCTGCAGCAGAAAGAAATGGACCGCTGGCAAAGGGATGCCATGGCCGCTCTCGAAGCAACCATTCATTTGGCTCGAGGATAGGTTGCACCGTCCTCTCAGCCAGATCAGCCACCAAGTGTGCCACCTCAGCGGGCTCCCAATTCAAGTCCTCCGCTACAGCCAGTAAGCCCCCAAAGGCTGGAGTAGCCATCTGTGGCTCAGGATGATGTCTCAATTCGGGATCCTAAGCAGCAACCTCCATCTCAAGCTGGTCGAGGCAATCCCCCGCGCCAGAGGCAGAATAGGGCTGGGCAACCACCCCGCAGCCTTAGACGCCCGGGGGATGAAGAGCCAAATCCACCGAGCATGGGATAACGTCCTTCTGCCAATAGAAGGAACAACAAATCAGGCTCTGCAGTCAAGGGCCCTCCACGACATAACAATGCATGGGGACCCAACGACCAGCATAGTTCCTCGGTTACTTGCAGTGCCTTGAGGTGCTTTGTCTCAGCTTCCTTAAGGGCCTTTGTATGCTTCGCCTCGGCTTCCTTAAGAGCCTCATAATGCTTTACCTCAACCACCTTCAGCTGCTCAGCATGAGTAGCTTCAGTCGCCTTGAGTTGCTCGATATATCGAGCCTCAGCAGCACTAAGTTGATCACTAAGTCTTTTTTCGAATTGAGCAGTCAGCGTCCTCGACCATCGCCAGCCAGAAGTCATGGTAAGAACCCCCTGCGATCAAAAAGAGATAAAGCTGTTAGTAGGAGCAAATTGGCAAGAAAATTCAGAAAGCACAATAAAGAAAGCAACTTACAGCAAGCACTTCGTTCAGTGCGCGGTTGAACACTTGGTCAACTTCCATAGAGGCAGTCTCCTGAATCGCCTCCCGGCTAAGACGATGCTTTGTTATTCTGGACAGCCTATCTTTGGTTGAATTAAGCACCACGCCCGTAAGGTCATCTCCCGAGGCTTCTTCTCGGCGACTAGCCGACTGCTGGACGGTGGACGTTGGAGGCGTAAGGTCGGCTGGAGCTGGAGGAGGAGTCTGTCCGACCGGAGACAGGGGATCTAGGTTTACTGGAGGTGGAGGAGTTGCCTCTCTAGCAGGAGCTGGTGGAGGAATGTTCTCCTTTGTTGGAGTAGGCGCGGAGGATCATTTGTTCAAGATTTCTTTGCAGGGGGGATTGCTGCAGCCCTCCACAGGTTGGTGCTTGTGGGACTTTTTCTTGCTCGTTGATTTGGTGTACAAGTTAAAGGCTCGTTTGGCAGGCATGTCTGTAAAGAAGAAACAAGCGA
The DNA here is from genome assembly GCF_963169125.1 of Humulus lupulus. NCBI lineage: Eukaryota > Viridiplantae > Streptophyta > Magnoliopsida > Rosales > Cannabaceae > Humulus > Humulus lupulus. Next base: position 159,240,603 of record NC_084796.1, read on the forward strand.
ACAATCAGGTAACATAATAAAAGGAACTTCCTAAGTTTAGGAAGCGAGGGTAGAGAAATTAAAAGTATAATACTCGAGCTATAATTACTGTTCGCTACACTATTTACTTTGCTAGTTCTACACTCACTCTCTGGCCTGAAAAAGTCTGAATTTAAAGCAGGTGGGTATTTAAAGTTGCCATCCTCGTTGAAAAGGTGATAGGGAATAGGCAGACTATCTAAAAGTGAAAAATCAGTACCGTTCTCGTCTGACGACTCAAGAATAGGCTCTAAGGCCTTCTTCTTGCCCTTCCTTGGAGGGGCCAGTGCAGTTGCAGGTCGCGGTGCGCCGGTTGATTCATTGATGGTCACCCCTGTTGTCCTCCTCGGTGTAGGTTGTGACACATCTTGTTGTTGCTCAAGGACCTCAGTGCCAGTGGCACTCCCCGCGGTAGATTCTCTCACATCCTGGTGAGGTGCCAGAAGGCCGACCAGCCTCAGATTGGCCTCTATGACCAGCTGCTTTACACTTTTCTCTATGTCGGTCATGCTGGCCAAGAGGGCTGATCGGACCTCCATGTCTGGAGTAGGAGCTGGTCGCAGCCATGGGCCTGAAATGCACTAAATCTCTAAGAGAAATGCAGTAAGAATCAAAGGAAAATAATAAACGACCAGGGGTGCAAAGATATTACCTCCTTGTGTAAAGGCCAGGTTGTTCGCGACCATATCGGTAGTCAGAAAGTACTCCAGATGGTACTTCCCCACGTTGGATATGAAAGTAGTATCACTTAGGAAAGTGCGCGTCGTTTCCTGGTGGCAGAAATGGAAGAACCCCGTGTTTTCTTGGTTGGGGTTGGATTTTAGGTCGAACAGATAGTTGACCTCGTGTGGCATGGGGACCGGCCACTTCTTATGAATATAGAGGATATAGAGTGCAGAGAGCATTCTATATCCATTTGGGGTTATTTGAAAAGGAGCGACCCCAAAATAATTGGCCACTCCTTGGAAAAAAGGATGAAGAGGCAGAATCGCTCCTGCCTCGATGTGATACCTCGACCAGGCACTATACGCGCCTCCAGGCATATTCACCCGTTGGTCTCTGGTGGGTTGGACTAGGGTCACTCTAGGAAGCCTGTATTTCTTGATATAGTTGGTAATCATCCTAATTGTTACTCGACTAGGAGGGGGGACGTACCATTCGACATTTGGCGAATGGCGTTTCTAAGTTGGGCTTGAGCTTGGATTCCTGGCTCGGGAGTACTCTCAGCTCTACCGCTGGTCGAGGGAATTTTCGCATGAGGGGTAGGCTGGTTTTTAGAAGGTTTTGACATTTTCTTTTTCTGGGCAGTGGATTTTACTCTACCCATGGCTGAAGGGTTCGTGTGAGGTTTGTTAGGTGGAACTCGAGAAAAAGGGATGTCCGGAATGAGTAATGATGGCTGTTCTTCGTCCATGAGCAGTTGGGTGAGCAGGTCGTCATCAATTGGTCTCTCACCTCCCCATGGATCTTGCATGAAAATCTGCGAACAGAAAAAGGGAAGATGAGAACTTGGAGTCTAAAAGCTTGTGTTGAAAGTGGGAATAACGTTGCTCGCGTATAGAAGTTAAGCTTTTATACGACCAACAACATTCTAGCAAAAACACTAAGTTTCTTACAAGCAGTTTGAGAAACGGATTAAAAATCAGAAGGAAAAAGTTTTTCACTTTTTCGACTCCGAGAGGGAGGGAAAAAATAGTTTTTCAACTAGCTTAAAAATCGAATTTTTACTTCGATTTTACGCCCTAAATCTACAATCTTGACTACCAAATTGACTCCCAACGCCTATGAAACGTTATTTCACTACTCTATTAAGCATCAATCAATATGCCATTTACCCCAAGACAGTTTCAGTCAAGAACTCAGATACGAAACGAATAAAAAATGATTTTGCATGGCAGCTCAAACAACTAAAAGGTTCGAAAATCTTACTTGGATGAAAGGTGGAGTATGAACACGAAAGCTTTGAGCGTCTGAACGGAGGTTCCTTAGATCAGCAGTAGGAGCTTCTGGGAGTTTCTTGACTCTAATGGTTGAAGTTCTTCAGAGTTCTTGAAGAAGTGAAGGCAAGTGAAAAGTAAAAAGTGAAAATGTGATTTTGGGGTATTATTTATAGTGATTGTGACGCCATAAAAGAGGTAATCATGAGTTACTTTTTTTTAAAAGTATGGGGAAGTGTAATAGCCATCAGACAAGTTTTTGGGAAACCGAAAAAACTTGATTGGACATGATTGGTTACTTTTTTTGAGAAGGCATGGGCGGCTCTGACAAATTTGGTGGGGTAAGCGAATGGTCAGTTTCCTAAGTTTACTTTATGCTGGTCGCAGTAAAGTAAACTTGGGGAGCAAATTTTTACCCAAAAATGGCTACTAATGACGTGGCAAGGATTTCTCACACGTGGTTGACACGTGGCAGAGTCGAAATAAGGCAGTGCTATTCGATTATCGACCGGCCACACATTGCTTCATCAAGCCTGACTATTAGATATGACCAGGCTGGTCGTATGATTTGGTTTATTTCCTTCTAAGATTGTAATCTTTTAATATCTACGTTGATTATTTCCTCTTTATTGCCTTGATACACGGATATTGAGGATAGTTAAGGCCCATTGGCCCATGTAACCCCCATTTGAGCCTATAAATATGCATGAAATAGCTCAAGGAGGGGACTTTTGATCTTTGAATCTTTTTCCTGAATATTGAAAGAGAGAGCATATAGTGCGATTATACATCATCTTGTTGTAATTCTCCCAAGGTTTGTGAAACTCAAGAACCCTAGTTCTTTGATCACGACATTGGGATTCAATATTAGTAATAGCACTAAGTGGACGTAGGTCATTACCATTCATTGGGACCGGACCACTATAAATCGTTTGTGTTTATTCTTTACCATTATATTAAACTCTTAATTATCATCTCATTTCCTGTCGTATTTTTGACTCCGTGTCGTTGGCCAAATCGAGGGTCAACACTATCTAGTTACATATTGTTTCATCATCACCTTAATAATTTGAAAATGATTAGAAACTCATAACTAGAATAGAAATTACAAACATAAATAAGAAAATTAGGAGGAGAAACCCCAAAAATTTTCTTCTAAAAACTCATAGAAAAAATGACCAAAAAGAAGAAAAAGATGAAAAGAATGGAGTGGTATTCCAAGTGTAGAAATTTTGTAGTGTAACCTCTCCTAAAATAACAACCCCCAAATGGTCTTGAAAATTCCCTATATATAGCCAAAATGAGATTATTAAAATAATCAATTTAAATTAATTAAATTGATTAAATGAATTAAATTAATAATAATATGGCAAATAGGGGTAAATATTAGGGTGTGATGATGATTTTGGGGTAAAATTTGTGGAAAGTTAGAGTAAAAATATGGCATTTTTGGGTATAAGGAACAAAGGGACAAGGTGGGTTCAAGAGGAGAAGTGTTGGTGGCTTGGTGGGTGTGGTAGGCGGCTGGTCAGTTTTGGCCTGGCGTGGTGGCTAGCGCAGGGAAAAGGCCCAAGGAGTTGGGCTGTGCGTGGGCTTGCTGGGCAGGAAGACACTGGCACGGGCCTGGGCTTCGGGCCCATGAGGTGCATGGCTGGAGCTGGAAGCTTGGGCCACGAGGAGGGCATGTGGGAGGCGTTGGGCCTGGCTGAAGGGGCTCGGGTGGGCCTAAAGGGAGGTGGGCCTAGGTGGCTGGGACAACTTGGTGGGCTGAGTAGGCTGGGAAACAGCAGGGCAGGCGGGCCCACAGTGGCTGGGCTGAGAGGGAAATAGGCTGGACCTTGGGAAAATGCCAAATTCCTTTGCTTTTCTCTCAAAATTATCACTTTCCTTTCCTTTGCTTTTCTTTATTTTTCTGCTTAAAGCACCACAAATGCAATCATTTCCTACAAAATAAATTAAATATTTTGAATTATAAAATGAGTCATATTAATTCATTGAGAATATTAATTAAAACTTAATTTAATTTAACATTAAAGATCAACAAACGTGCATTTTTTTTTACTTCTAACTTAACAACAATAATTCAAATAATTAAACTACAACAAAATAACCATAAAAAACACAAAAAAATATATAAAATCATGATAATACTAATAAATTTAAAATTACTTAAAAAATTAATAAATTAATCAAAAACTTAAGAACTAAGGAACAATTAGCATATAAAATATGGTAAAATAACTCTATTTTGTAGAGTTATCACGTCTTCTACATCTGGCGCACTCTGGATATGTCCTCCAGTTCTCATTTCTGCCCTTGTGGCCAATCTGTACACCATGTGGCCTCCTATCAGTGCCGGAAGAAAAAACAATATCTGGGGTCTTCCTTTTCTAGTCACTAGGGCCTCCGCCTCTACTAGATCCTGTAAAGAGAGGTCCCATCCTCTTGATATCCCTTCTGGCTGCGTTCTTGTGCTAGATCTTGTTCTCCGCGCCCTCTGCAGTAAGGGCTCTCTCCACTACCTGAGCGTATGTCGTCACTCCAGGTACTGTAGTAATCCTGACATCTCGGGCTATCATAGAATTCAGCCCCCTAAGGAATCTCTCCTTCCTGGTCACATCAGTAGGCACCAAGTCCATAGCAAACTTGGCTAACCTATCAAACTTCAGGGCGTATTTTGTTACTGACATATTTCCTTGAACCAGATCGTTGAATTCATCTGCCTTTGTAGCTCTCACTGCGTCATTATAATACTTTTCTTTGAACACATCTCTGAATTCTTCCCAATTCATTGTGGTTACGTCCTTAGTCTGGGACACCACCTCCCACCAGATTCGGGCATCCTCCTGAAACATGTACGTGGCACAAGCCACCCTCTCATTGCCCATCACCCTCATAAAGTCTAGGATGGATATGATCATACTCATCCACTGCTCTTCCTTGAGTGGATATGTGCTACGCTTAAAAACCGGAGGGTGCTATTTCCTGAACCGTTCATATAACAATTCCCAACAATTCTCTATCTATGTCTGCTACTGTATGGACGGTACTGTGGCAGTAGATGGTGCTACTGACGTAGTGTTCCTTGCTGGAACCTCCTGTTGTCTTAATTGGAAAATTTCTTCTTCCTCTTTTTGCAAACCTAGCTTCCATATAAGCAAGCATCCGTTGCCAATTTTCAGGAGTTGGCAGAGGGTTTTGACAGTGGTCATTATTTCTGACCTGATTTTCAGCGCTGACTGGCTCATTGGATTGCCCTAGAAGCATACTTCCAAGTCTATTTGCAATCAACGACTCAACTTATGAGGCAATAATAACAATATTCCACACTAACCCACAGTCCAAAACCGATCAAATAAGCATTCACATGCATCGAGAATGCTTATAAGCATCCCAATAATTCACACATATACAATCATGCTAATAAGCATGGCGATTCATATTCATACTCAATCAAGGTGCTAATAAGCACATTCTTAACATTCACAAGCATCAACAATGCTAATAAGCACGTTCCTGGCATTCATATGCATAACATAATGCTATTAAGCATTTCTAACATGCAAGAGCAATAATGATGCTAATAAGAATTTCTATAGCATTTACAAGCCACAATTGTGCTAATAAGCACATCTGTAATATGCGTACAATAGTCAAGGGTCATGCCCTATCAGAATAGCTCATGCTTCCTAATTAGAGAGATAGGTAAGGCATATATATTTCATTTAAGCAATTGCACACATAACTATATTAATAGTTACCAAACCCTGAGTCGAGCTTGTCTTTAGCGATGAGTGTGCATGCCCAGTCCATCATTAGGAACCCTTAAACCTTGGCAGATTTGATACCAAGTTGTAACGCCCTACTAATCAGGGACCATTATGACGTTTGTTTAAATTAGAGCTGGACTCGCTAAACGAGTCATTTAGACTAAAATATGTGATTAAGTGACTAATGGTTCAGGTATTAAAAAAATCTTGGTCAAAGGAACAAACATTTCAGGAAATACTTAATCAAATATCCACACACATAATTATAATCATGCTCGTTATCAAGGGCTCAAGCCCTAATCATGCTCACATTTAAAAACCGGGCCAAGCCCTTAAATCATATTTACATTTGATAGCCAGGCCAAGCCCCAATCCTATATACATTTAACAACTGGGCCAAGCCCTAATTCTATTTACATTTAACACCTAGGTCAAGCCCTAATCACGTATCTCACGCATCAGGTGTAGTTTTCTTACCTCAATCCTCGTGCGAAGAATGAAATGACCCCGAGCACTATTTGTAGCGTCCCAATTTTGCTAATAAGGCTTAGGGCCTTGATTAGCGTGCCTGGAGGGCAATAAGTGATTTATTATATTAATTTGTGAATTTGATGAGTATGTGATTAGAAAATGCATGTTTAGGTGAATTAAAAATGCATGTGGGCCCCATTTGGTGATTATTGTGATCTTTACCACGTGTGAGTGGTGATATATTTGAGATGCACGATCCGAGACAGTCCTAGGGAGTGATTTAGCTAGGAAGTCACAATGGGACCCAATACCCGACTTGGGGCGAGTCAAGGGGTATTTCGAGCATTAGACATTTTACTAGGTTATCGGGTTATGAAAAAAAATATTTTGAGATATATTTGAAGTTAGAACGTTTAGGAGGGAATATTGGGGAAATTTACCATTTTGCCCTCGGGGACGTTTTTGGTACCCTGAGCCTTGGAGGTAACTTAAGTGATCTAGGTTAAGTAAGACAAAACATAAGAAACACTTAGAAATTTTTCCACACCGATCCTATCTCCCTATCACTCGGTTTCTCTCTCTTTGGGTGCTTGAACGTTTAAGCCAATTTTGAGGAAATTAAGCTAGGAATTCAGAATTCAAGGCTGGAGCTTGGGAGGCTTGTAACCTGGAACTCAGGGGAATAACTCAGAGACTTAATTAGGTTCAAAGGTAATCTCTAAAACCTTGTGATCAATTTAATTCTGCCGAGTTTTGGTCAGAAATACAAGTTTATGCATGTGAGCTAAGTTGTGAATTACTCTTGGTTGTTTAAGTGTGTTTTGGGATTAGTTTCTGTTAGGTAATGTTGTTGGGAACATAGTACAACTATTGTGATGATTAAAATGAGTTGTGGGATTGATTGTGGGTTAAATTGGTTGGGTTTTGATTGTGAAAATGAGGGATTTTTCTAGGTTCGAAGGGTCAGGCCGCGACATTGTTCTTGGTGAGCCACAATGCTCTAGAGCAGAAGGGAGGCCAGGAAGAGGGGCGGGCCGCGGCACTCATATGTAAAAATGGGAGGCTGGGCTTTTGGTTGAGGTGGGTCACGGCACAGGGCCTTGGGGCCGCGACACTTAGTGGGCTATTGGACTCCGAGAGGATTTTAGGCTCGGGAATCCAAAATTTCAGGCTCGAGATGGATTTTATCACCTGGATTGATAGAATTCAAGGTCTTGGAGACTAGAATTATAACCCAAAGTTATTTAATGGATTATAACTTAATGGATGGATATTGTTGGCACGTTGTGACTAGGTTTTCAACGAGGCTCGGACTAGGGGACTGTGCTCAGGATACTGGTGGTCGAACAGCTTGGGACACAGGTAAGAAAACTGTTGTACCCATAGAGCAAGGCGTGGCCCTATAGTTTGTATTGCAGGGCACGACCCTATGTGATTGTGTTGCAGGGCATAGCCCTATTAATTATGTTTGTATTTGTTTAAGTATTTGTTAAGTTTATGCTATGTGTTGCATATCTGTAAATGTACGGCAAGGGCCGGGAACGGTGAAGGCCGAGAACGAGAAAGGTTGGGAACGGTGAAGGCCGAGAGCGGCAAGGGCTGGGAACGGCGAAGGCTGAGAACGACAAGGGGCCAGGAGCAGCGTTAAGCACGCGGAGTGCAAGTCGCTAGGGTGAGACCCTTCTCAGATGCCTGGGACATCCTCACGGTGTAGACTGCGAACCCAGGGCCTGGTAAAGCGCCTGGGACGGCATGGCCATTATGTGTTTAGCCTGTTGGCAGTTTTGTTATATGTTGATTGATAGTTATGCATATGTTGATTGCTTGTGTAGAGTTTTCTTGTTGGGCTTCGGCTCACGGGTGCTCTATGGTGCAGGTACGGGCAAGGGAAATGTCGATCAACCATGAGTATGGAGAGCGTGAAGTGGTGTGTACATGTTTGACCTGCCTGGCTACCACGACCAGGGGTATTTTTGGGACATGATATGTATTAAACCTAATTTTGTCGTCTAGTCGACTTTAATCATATTTTGAGTTGTAAATGTTTCTAAACAGTATTTTGGGATCCTAAATGTATAATGCTTTATAATTTCAATGAATGACTACATTTTCAAATTATATGACTTTTTATTTTAGTTTAGCTACACTTTTAATCTAAAACCTTGATTAGAGAGTTAATTGCACGTTTTAAACTCACTTAGTAAAAACTCTAAGGAAGTAGGGCGTTACACTATCCCTCACCCGAGCCTGGCGGAAACCCTAGTCACAACACAAGCATATGTTCATCAGGAATTAACCCCAGAATCCGAGTTCCAAAGTAAACTCTAACTCTTGAAACCATTGTTCTCAGTTAATGGAGTGCTAGAAATATCCCCCGAGCCCTAGAGCGGGCTTCTAAATCGAATTCTCAAGCCCCCAAGACTTGCCCTTAAAATTCAGCATTTCAGCATTTCAGGGCCCCTAGTGCGGTTGTGCCCACAGAAAAATTGGGACTTCTAGGCCATTGGCACGATCAAGCCAACCCCTGGCACGGTCGCACCCCACAACTCGAGACCCAAATTGGATTCCAATTTCCCCCTTTCTGGGACACTAGCGCAGTCGCACTAGGTCCCTAGAAACAAAAAATCTGCCCATAATATGGTGTTCTTCCCCAATTTACAAACTCTGCAATTTCTCTACAATTTCAGACCTCAATTTTGACCCAACCAAAGTTTCTAATAGAATTCTAGCCATAGAAACAATATACTAGGCCTAAGCATCAAAACCCACTAACCAACTCACCATAAACACCTCTAGAAACTCAAACAAGGGTTCAAAATCAAAAGAAGTTCAAGAACACCAAAAATAGGGGTCTCACCTTTGAATTCAAATTCTTTGAGGTCAATGATGGCACTAGCAATCTCTAATCCCAATGTTCAGCTGCTACTCCACAAGATTTGGCTCCAATCTTCACCAAGAATTGGCTTCTACACTTGATCTCTAGGCACACTCCTTTCAAGCTTCCAAGAGCTCCCGAAAAACCCAATAGCAATGCCTTGAACATGAATGAGCCTAAGCTCAGATTCAGGCCTAGTTAGTTAACCCACGTGGTCAAATGACCACAATGCCCCTTGCCCCATTTATCCTCGATGGTTATGCCTATGGGCAAAATTATCATTTGATATAATACCCGTTAATCTCAAATTATCTCATATAATCCCAAATAATATATCAAACCAATATTCATCAATTAATTCCCATTACTCTATAATTCCCAGTAATTTACCAAATTACCAAAATACCCCTAAGCTCGGCCCAAATCGGGTATTTTACCTTGTTGTGACTTTTCTGCTAACTTGCTCCCTAGGATTGTCTTGTGCCGGGTAATTCAAATATATCCACATAATAATGTGGTCAAAATTATAAATCACACATATTTATAATTATACCCTCAACGAATGAAAATTATGAAAATGTCATTCTTAAAAGAAATTGACCAACATGAATATTTAATACTTTTAAACATGCAAGCATAATCATATCATAATACAATTCACATAATAGCATGCTTATAACACCTAAGCACTCAATTAATTCAATTATTGCCTCTCGACCTACTAATCCAAACACTAAGCCATATTAGGAAAATTGAGTAGTTATAACTTGAGCCTCTAGTCTATAGTCTCTGTTTGGCTTTCTTCCGGTATTGAATTGAAGTCTAATTTATTCCCAATTAATAATCATTCATGTCCAATTTAATATAATCTAATCTATACATCATAGAAAGAAGCTCAGTTATCCATTTTGTTTTTCTGGTTGTTCACACATCAATAAATTTTATGATGAGCCATTTTGCTTTTAGCTTTTGTCACAGATGTTTTCATACTAGCGTTAATCATTATACTACAAATTATATATATATATATATATATATATTAGGGGTGGCAATTCGTGTTATCGTGTCATAATCGTGTCGACACGATTATGACACGACACGATTAGAGTAAACCCATACACGACACGATTATTAATCGTGTCAGAAATCCAAACCCGTACACGGCACGATTATCTTAGCGGGTCACACGTGTCGACACGATAACACGTTTAATAAATTTGTCATTTGACACAAATATAAAACTGACACGATTAATACACAATTAAACGTGTAATGACACGACACGAAATTAACACGATTACCATAATATAAATAAATTAAAATGTTTATATAATCTTAAACGTGTCTTAAGCGTGTCATTTTCGGGTTAAGCGGGTTGACCTGAAAATGACACGTTTAATAAACATATTAAACGTGTCGACACGATTATGACACGAAAATTAAATGTGTCACCCAAACCCATTTATTTCGTGTCGTTTTCGAGTCGTGTCATCGTGTCGTATCAAAAATTGCCAGCCCTAATATATATATTTATATATTATAATTGTGAGCTTGAGAGAAATTATTATTTTCCATTTAATATTTTTTTATTATTTTATAACAATATTAATTTTAAAGTCATCTGAATAAGGTAAATATATTAAAATAATAATAATAATAATAATAAAATCATTTAAATAAAATAAATAAATTAAAAAATAAAAAATAATAAATAATAAATTAGCCATAATTATTTTTCATCACATATTTTAAAATTTCATATTAAAGTATTTAAATTATTTTATCAATTATGTTAATAAAATTATAACCGAAGAATATTTATTTACTTAAATTTATTCTTTTATTAATTATTTATTTTGTCAATTAACATCAAAACATTTATCAATGAAATAAGACATAAATATACATATTTTTTATTTTATCGTTTATTTTTTTTAATGAGAAATAAATTAATTTAATTTCTCTAGCAATTAATTAAATAATATATATTTATATATAACTTTTGTTGGCTTTAAGATTTTGTAAATTAAATAATTAAAATTTGATCAAATTAACTTTTTGAATTCATAGTTTTAATTTAGATTTTTTAAAAATATTTTATTATATTGAAATTCATAGGTATTTTTTTTATAAGAAAATGAGAAAAAAAGTATTTAATTTTAAAATTAGAATGCACCATATCTTTATATATATATATATATATATATATCTTTTATATAATAAGTGTGTAGATAATAGAGATTTTTTGTTTTAACGATTTTTTTTTGTTAACTTTAACAGAATATTCTTATATATAACATAATATTATTATATTTAACGGTAGATTGTAAACATGATTTAAACTTAAATAAAATCAAATAAATAAATAATTAAACAATTTAAAATATGATATTTTTGAAATATTTTACAATAACAATTATTTAAAAATAATAAAACCATATGTTTTATAACTTAAATAAAATTTAATTAAACTTAAGCTTCACGTATTAGAATAATATCATATTAAATATATAACATAATATAATCTAATATCAGGTAGAAAATAACTTCTTTTAAAAAAAAACTAGCAACAAATTTAAATTTAAAATCGATATATAATATTAATATTATATTAAACATATAATATATAATCTCTTGTTGTCACTGCCAAATTAAAAAATTAGAACAAACATAAACTTAAATAAAAATTAATTAATTAAAATAGAATATTTTTAAGATATTCTATGATAATTTAAATAATAAAATCATATTTATTTAAAAATAATAAAACCATAAATATCATTTTTTTATCTTATAAATTTGTGTGATAATTTATTTTCTATCAGGTGATTGAAACTCTTTTTCTTCATCAAATTCACCAAATGATATTGCGAGATAGATTGGAAACTAAAAATAGTTGATGCATGTATACTATTCTACACTATGACTTTTTTCTATTCTTATTTTATTCTATTATTAATTTCTTTTTAAATATTATTATAATTTATATATATGTCATGTAGTCATTTAAATATATATCTATGTCAATGTTGTGTTTAGGTGTCATATATGTAGATATTATTGATATAAATATTTATATATACTATAGAATTGCAATTCAATCTATTATATATTGAAGAAAAAAAATGAACCGATTTTTATTAAAATTGTACACAATGTTTTTCTCTAATTTTTAATACATTTATGTCATACATTATATTAAACATATTTTATTTATTTTTATGATATTGTTTATTTATTTAAAATTTATATGATAATTTAAAATAATAAAAATAAATATATGTTTGAATAAACATGCTTATAACTTTGAAACTAAGTAAACGCTCATTGCACATTATTTTTATCTAGTATATATATATATAAATATTTATATATATATATATAAATTGTGTATTTAATTATTCTTGGTTTAATCATTTTTTTTAAAGTTATTATATTATTTTTAAAAAAAAAACTTAGACAATGTTTTAGTTTATATTTTGAATATTTTATAATATATAACATTGTTTAATTATTCAAAATTTATATGACAATTAATGAAACATAATAAAAATAAGTAAACGAATTTTTTAAATAAAATTAAGCAAACGCTCATTACAAGTTGCTTTTACTTATATAAAATGAAATTATTATGTTCGCAAGTAATATGACCACTCTATACCTAACAGTTTTTTCTTATTTCCTACAAACTTGTCATACATTAACATTAAGGATTCATAAAAGTTCCCATAGGCATTGATTAAAAACAAAAAGAAATTGAAGAAATGAGGATAGATGAAACATAAATAAGATCAAGGAAACCAGTATAAATGACAGTACCACTTTTTTTTCTTTTTTTTTTTAAAAAAAAAATCTGCATTAAGTTGCGGATTCAATCCTGTTCTTGATGCATATGTTCACGTATTTTGGTCTTGCAAGAACTTAATTAAACTTTCTATTCATTTTTGGCATGTAAATAACTCCAAAACAAGGAGTAAAATGCAGCCTACTTTATTGAATTTTATATAAAAAAAGCTATTGATATCATTGAATCAAGCAGTTACTGCATGCTCCATTATTGAAATCAATTTTTTTTAGAAATAAAAAATCTCACTTTAAAGTTGTGGGCCTTATCCAAACTTTTTTCATTTTTCTCTCTTTCCTTTTTTTAATTCATCTAATTAAACCAAATCACTAGCTTTAACAGTTAAGTAATGGAAAAGAAAAGTAAAATCAACCTATATTCCCCCTTCTATAAATTGAGGTGGAATCCAACTCCAAATGCAACACTCAACTCTTCCCCTAAGAGCTCTCTCACTTTCTTATTCACACACGCACACACACACACACACTCACTTTCTCTCTTTTTCTAAGCTACATTCTTCACACATCTAGAGAAAATGAAGGCAGCATACATTATGATGGTAGTGTGCACTGTACTGGTAGTTCTGGTAGCCAAACCACAAGTCACAATGGCTGTAACTTGCAGCCCGACACAGCTTAGTGTATGCGTGAGCGCGATCACCACATCAACTCCGCCATCTCAGCTTTGCTGCAGCAAGATTAAGGAGCAAAAGCCCTGCCTCTGCCAATACCTTAAGAATCCAACCCTCAAGAAGTTTGTGGACTCACCTAATGCCAGGAAAGTTGCCAACACCTGCAAAACTCCCTATCCCAAGTGCTGAACTCAACTCATAATTATTACTCCTTCAAGAGATTCACTCTCTCTCTCTCTCTCTCTCTCTCTCTCTCTCTCTATCATATGGATAATGCTGGCTTAACTTTGTGTGTTTTTGGTTATGTTATTATATATTTCTATGTTGCTATGGCTAAGGCACTTAGTTGTGATGAGAAATAATATGTTGGGGACTTGTTTAGATGTCTTGTGCAGGTTTTTTTTAAAATTTTTTTGTTTTCGATGGTGTGTTTGTAGAAGACAGTAGTTGTTGTTGTTGCAGAAGGATTATTTGTATTTATAACAAGTGTTGGATCATGTCCACATGACTCCAGTTCTATATATATAACTAATAGTGTGAATGAGGTATCATTATTTTTCCATATCTATGCTTTAAGAAAAAGGCCATGAAATCCTTTTCATTTTAAGAGTTGAATCTTGCTTATATATATAATCATAACATAAGCAAGAGTTAGTTTAATCAAAGCAATCAGCTCTCGAAAATGAAGGACACTTGCATTAGCATTACCTCCCTCACTCTTACCGAGTAATTTATAATTTACTCAAAAATTGTTTTTGATATATTTTGTCACAGTTTTTTTTTAGCAAATATAGCTCATTTTATCCCAAAATTTAACACCAACATTAGTGGTAAGTAAGACTATTTTTGACAAATTTGTGCAACCACTAACAAAGTCAATTGATTATTTTTTATACTGTCAGTAAAATTATGAAATTTTTGGTTTCCGTTTAACAATTTTTACTTGAAATTATAGCTATGTGCGTATTACCAAACTGAAGGTGTGGAAAAGCACACCAAATTTCATTTGTAGTCATTTTTTTATATTATAAAAAGGCTTTCATTGTATATTTGGTCATATTGTTATTTATATAAGGATATTCATTAAACTAAAAGCGTTAAAAAAAAAACTAAATTGGATTTCTAAAAACATAAAAGTAAAACTTAATTGTTTATTGCATTTTTTGTTATATCTTCTATAAAGAAATGCAAGTTACCATACCTCTCTTTGCTTTTGCCAAGTGTAACAGTTGACCACTATTTGAGTTTGATACAATTTGTCCCAATATTTCCTACCATTTTAAAAAATAAAATAAAATTGAGGGTAAGAAATCGATTGAATATATTAGTATCCACAAGCAGAGGTATGAACATGTGTATGACACAATTTTCTTAAAACAAATTCTCATCTCTTTTTTTGGGTTTTAAGTTAGACAATGTATTTCTGGCAAAATACATGAGTATTAGATACCTACTATACTTGCACAAAACTATGTGCCAAACATCTATCATACACCTGGAATTCCTAAAACTTTGTAAGGCTTAGGGCTTTGGTTAGCGTGCCTGGAGGGCAATAATTGAATTATTTTTGTTAATATGTGAATTTGTTAAGTATGTGATTAGAAATACATGTTTAGGTGAATTAAATGTATATGTGGGTCCCATTTGGTTGCTAGGGGCATAATTGTAATTTTAGTCTGTTGAGGGCATAAATGCAATATTTGTATATTGTGATTGATACTACGTGTGAGTGGTAATATATTTGTGATGCATGATCCGAGACGGTCCTAAGGACCTGTTTAGCTAGAAAGTCACAACGGGGTCAAATACCCGGCTCAGGAGGGGTTTATGGGTATTTTGGGAATGTTACAATGTGTTCGGGAATTATTGAGTAATGGTTAGTAGCTTATCAATAATTTGGTATGTTGGGATTAAGTGGGGATTCATAGGAATACTTGAGGACTTAGCGAGATTTGGGTGAAATGACTAAATTGCTCTTGGAGGCACTTAAGGATTTAAATAAAGCTCAAGGGTATTTTGGACCTTTTGTATAGGAGGGGATTTTGATCAAATAATGTAGCTGATTCTAGGGTCATGTAGAAGGAAATTAGAAGGAAAAGAAAATAGAAGGAAACTCTCAGCTTTTTTTCTCTTTCTCCCCAATCGGTTCTCCCTCTCTAAGGTGTTGATTTTGGAGGATCTTAAAACAGAAACTCAGGAGCTCAAGAGCTTAACTAGGATCAAGGGTAAGTCTTAACTCAAATCTTAGTGAATTTCTACTGGAAGCACTGAATTAGTGAGCTAAATTGTGTTTATTTTGTGGATCATTGGAGTGAAGACTTGGCAAGGTTCAGTTGGGGATTAAAGGATTTGGGCTTGGAATTGAATTTGAAAGAAGCTCAGGGACGAATTTCTACTTGAGGTAAGGGTACCATGCATCTATGAAGTTATTTTCTGGTGAGGTTTAAGTTTTCTGGTTTGTGGTTTAAGTTTTGTAAAGTTTTAAACCACTTTGTGATTATGAGTTTGGAGGAGTATTTGAGTGTGTTTCTGGTGTTTATAACTTGTTATACTGTTTATATAAAGTTTTAGGTTGAATTTGGGACGTGGGTATACTTGGGTATTGGCTTGGAAGAGTTTTGGCTCGGGAAAAATGTTGGGAAAAACCCAGTTTTCTGGGTTCGCGTATGAGCGCCGTGGCTCTGTTCTTCCGTGTCGCGGCGCTAGGTTGAATCAGGAGATGGGGACCATTCTAGGCGCCGCGGCCCCTATAGGGCTATGCCGCGGCGCTAGGCTAATTTCAGAAAGTGGAAATTTGAGTTTTTAGGGTTTTGGCTCAGGGGGCTCGGGGGATGCTCTCGCTACCTTGTGTGGGGAAACGAGAGGTCCCGAGAGCACGGGATTGATTCTGGGGGATGATTATGAATTGGTTAGTAATGAGAGTGCTATGTATGTGTTGTGACTAGGTTTTCAGCGAGGCTCGGGTTAGAGGACTGTGCTCGTGATTTCGGTGCTCAAGAAGCTCGGGACACAAGTAAGAAAACTGCTGTACCCGTAGAGCAGGGTGAGGCCCCATAGTTATGTTGCAAGGCACGACCCTATATGATTGTGTGCAGGGCATAGCCCATTGATTATGTTAATATGTATTTAATTATGCTCTGTGTGCGTATATGTGAATGAACAGCATAGGGCTGGGAACGGCGAGGGCTGGGAACGGGGAAGGCCGAGAACGGCAAGGGGCTGGGAGCAGCATTTAGCATGCAGAGTGTGAGTTGCCAGGGTGAGACCCTAAAGGATACCTGAGATATCCTCACGGTGCAGACCGCGAACCCAGGGCCTGGTAAAGCGCCTGAGACAACATGACCGTATGTGTTTAGCCTGTTGGCAGTTTGACTATGTGTTAAGTGAAAGATATGCATATGTTATCTGTTTGTGTGAGTTTTCTTGCTGGGCTTCGGCACACGGGTGCTCTATGGTATAGGTCAGGGCAAGGGGAAAGTCGACCAACCATGAGTATGGAGAGCGTGAAGCGGAGTGTACATGTTTGGCCTGCCTGGCTGCCACGACCAGTGGTATTTTTGGGAGATGTTTTGTACTAAACCTTATTTTGTCGTGTAGTTGACTTTAATCATATTTTGAGTTGTAAATTTTTATAAACAGTATTTTGGGATCCCGAATGTTAAATACTTTATAATTTTCAATGAATGACTACATTTTCAAATTATGTGATTTTATTACAGTTTAGTTACACTTTTGACCTAAATTCTTGATTAGCAAGTTAAATGCACATTTTAAACTCACTTAGTAACGACTCTAAGGTAGTAGGGCGTTACAATGGAGGATATGGATATGAGTTTTCACACTCGCCTCAGATTTAGGGCGAGAGTAAGGATAGGGTCCTTGCCTCGTAGTCACCCTTGTTTTTGTTAGGGGAGTACACGGTTTGGTTTGGTGTGGTTTAGAAGAATTTAGAAACCAAACCGCACATACAGTTTTGTCAAAACGTAAAGCCTAACCAAAGCATCAAAAATAAAAAACCAAACCAAATCATAAATAAACGGTTTGGTTCGGTTATAACTATATAACTAAAAAAAATTTAAACTTTTTTTACTATAAAATAATTAACTAAATAATAATAATAATAATAATAATAATAATAATAATAATAATAGTTTTACTTTTAAGACCATAAAAAGTCTACAAGAAGCTTAGTATCTTTGTTGTTAGATATGTAAGAATTTTGAATCATTTTATAGAAGAGGGAAAGAGAAACTTTTACTTTCTAAATAATGTGGGACTTTACAATTTTCTTTTTCAGTTTTGGAAACTTGTGCATGTATTAAATACTACTGAAAATATATTTTTAACAGTTAAATTGCTTGTTTTGGATGGTTGGCTAGACTTTTTATTAACTCAAGGGTAAGGATTCAAACCCTTGCACCATCATTTATAAAAAAATTATTTTTAGAAAATCTCTTAGTCCAATTTGGTATAATTCATCTTGGAGAGTTAGAAATCGTGATCAAACCATTTAAAGTTGAACGGCCCGGTTAAACTGAACCATTAAAAACAGTTTCACCGGTCACAATTTTTGGTAGTTTGCAGTCTAATTTATATATATATATAAATATATAGGACAATTCTCCTATAGGGGCTTCACTTTAAGCCCTATCGGTATGGCTCTCACTGTTTCTCGACCCCTGAATAGTTTTCGGCGCGGTTTATTTTTTATGACCATGTATATTGTAGCTATTTAGAGTATCCTGCAAATTTTCAGAAAATTCCGAATAATTTACAGTACCGAAAACTAGGTTCAAACATGTTGCTTTCCACGTGCATAAAAAAAATTAGTCACGCGTGCAACAACATGTTTGAACCTAGTTTTCGGTACTGTAAACTATTCGGAATTTTTTAAAAATTTGCAGGATGCCCTAAATAGCTACAATATACACAGTCATAAAAAAATCGTGCTGAAAACTTTTCACGGGTTGAGAACACTGAGAGCCCCACCGGTAGGGCTTAAAGTGAAGTTCCTATAGAAGAATTCCCCTATATGCATATAGTAAGAAATATTATAGTGTTTCGCACGATAAATAAAATTTGTCTAATATAAAAGAAAGAATAGTAAAATATTAATCCAATGTGCATTATATTAAGTGTGCTTAAGGGATTGGATAAATTTTCCAATTATCCAACATACGTTGGATATACACTCTCAATTAAAAGACAGGATATATAATCTCGTACCTAGTAGATATATATTATAAGGGAATTCTTAGGTGTTGGCTTTGAAAACGCCATTACCGTGATGTCGTTTTTAAAATCCTAGCTCGCTCATTTTTTGGCTGCCATATGTCCTTAGAAAATTGTTTTGAAAAATAGCTTGTTTTTAAATATAATAACATGTGGTGTTTTAATTGTTTTTGTTATTTACGTGGGTCCCACTTCCATATAAATAATTTATGGGACCTTGTGCACTAGACATATTTTTGTAGTTGTATTAATGGGGTTTCTTAGCAAAATGACCTATTTTTATAGTGCAATTTACACTTTGAACTACTTTACATATTTTCCAGGCAAATGACCTATTTTATTAATAAAATTTTGTTAGTACCTTTTTTCTCTTAAAATAAATAATACTAAAATAAAACAAAAACTCTAAATCTATCATCTACTTCCTCACTCCTCTCACCCACCTGTTGACACGGTTTTTCGCCAACAGTAGACTAAGAAGTCCAAAATAGATTTTAGGCTTTTTAGGAAACCGTAAGTAAATACACACAAGAAATTTTATGTGGTTTAATGATTAGAATTCACCAATTCCACGAGTCTATGTTATTCTGTTTAAGATCTTTGGAAAAATTGTTTAAGACAATTTTGGCAGAGTTTTTGCATACAAAACTCGGTTCCTTTATCAGTCCATTCCTTATCTATTTATAGGGGTTCATTGGACAGATTTAGGTGACGTTCAATATTGGGTAACTTACAAGAATAGTTAACTTCCCAAATGTACAAATAAATACCTTAAATACATTGATTGCTTGATATTACACATTTATCACACAAGGGTTACAATATATTAATTACGCATATAAAGTCTCCGAGTCTTCAGGAATTCAAGCAAGCGTATTCCATGCGTCGGCAGGGAGTTGAATGCACACCATGCAGGCTAGAGGTTTCTAGGCTAAACCGTTCTAAGTGTTGAGACGCTCGAGCTATGCTTGTAGTACCTGAATATATGGCTAGACGATCTCCTTGATGTCTTGTCGACCTGTGGTTGACCCGCGCTACCCATTTTAGAACTTGTTGTTACGGGTTATGCCCTAAAAAGCTCTTTTAGACATTTTCAATATTAAATAAAGTGAAAAATTTAAATAGGTTTGACTATTATATTATTATTTAAATAATTTATAGTATATGAATATCAAAAAATTCCATATTCATTTATGAGGGTATGATCTTATATGAATACGAGAGAGTTAATATCATACACAATGAATAACATTGTCAACAACATATTAAAATATGAAATATTTAATCAATGGTTGCTAGTACAGTTTACTAAGCACATTATTTGGTGCAAGAAATTTAGATTCAGATTGCTGATGTAGATAGACATCTTAGTAAATCTGTTGTATATAATTATGATTATATATGACTAGACCGATATGAATTAATTTCTTTATAGAACTTGCTGTTTATTATAAAGAATTAATTCATATCACTTAGATGATCAATTAGGAGATCAATTTAAATCCTGAGTATTCATGAACTTCTATTCATGTATACTAAATTCTTTGATTCACTCGTTAAAGTTTATTTATTAATGAAGCTTACAGCTTTTGTTTTGGAAATTTAGTAACATGGATGGCTGAGAACATGATTTACAAGATAGAGTCCTGACTTTCCTAACAGATCAAATATTGGTTCATTTTCAGTGTTAATTCTGGAACTGAAAAGTTGTGCACAAATTTAGATTTGATATAAATTAACTTTCACGGGTGAATTAATGGTACTAAAGGATAAATAGATAATTAGAAGGGTAAAACAATAATTTTGACCAATTCTAATTATGAACAGATAACAGGAGGACGAACTACTGATATCGATTTTATCAATGGACTACTGCTCATAAACACAGTAAATATAATTCTACAATAACTAAGAGTGCAATTCCATATTTATAGTGGAGTGTTATCCCTGTTTTCCCCTCGGGACATGTGGCATGACGCAATGGGTCTAGAGGCTCCCTTATAGAGATCCGGGCCCATCCTGAGTCCGATGAATAGGGAAGAAGAAAGTCCTAATGACCCAATCTTCGAAGATCCCAACAACATTCGATGGGTGCGACCATAACAAGGGAACCAGGACCAAGAATTAGGCCCAAATCCTTTTCTTGGTCCCAACCTGCCCATATCCTCTGGGATGCCAATAGAGGTGGCAGGCTCACTAGTCTGGGAATAAAACCTTATCAAGAATGAACTCGAGTCGTGGGGAACGAACCAGGACCCCGGTAAGTGAACCGAGACATTAGTAAAGAAACCCGGACTAGACGTCTGGATAGGGTAAGTTTGATCTTCCCTGATGCTGATATGTCCCCAAGAAACACAGAAGTTCGTCTCCTCAACTAACCTGCAGAAGAGGTTACGCACAGAATGTACGATATTCCTAGGAAATAGTACTACCACTACTCTGACAGATCTTGTCCCCAGGATCCCCTTAGAAGCCCACACAGACCAGTTTGAGGTTACATACTATTGGCAGCTGTAAGGCTTGGCTCTGCCCAATCCGGCCCAATGGGCCCTGATTAATATGTTTTATTAAGCAATATTCTTTGTATTATGACTCTATTAGCGAGTAAACCATGATTACATCCCTATTGGGATGGGATTAATCCGGCCCAAGCCCATTGCACCTAACTGCCTATAAATAGGACTAGTTGTGCACTGTAGCGGGGATCCTAGATTTTCTCTTGTAAGCAATTACTCTGCTCAAACTTGCAGAAAACTCCATTGTCAAAATCTCTCTAAAATCTAATACAAGAGACTCATGGACTAAGGCTCATTAACGCCCCAACCACGTAAAAATTATGTTTGTTTATCTTTGATCCTTTATTTCTAGCTTTTATTTCTCATTATATTTCTAGATTTTGAAAAGCTCAGTAAACATTTTGGTGCTTTCATTGAGAGTCGAAGGAAGCTTGAATCAACCACAACCATTTGCAAAAATGGTAAACACTAGACATACTATGTTTGATCCTGGTCACCAGGAACAACAGGAGAATGGAGAACCATTGCTCGATCAAACATTTCCTCAAGATCAACCTGAGAATATACCTTATAAGGGGCCTTTGCCCGATGACTCCCAGAACTTTGGGGATGCAGGTGATTATGATGGCTACTACGAGGAAGATGAAGGAGAATACGAAGGTCAAGAGGCCAAAGACCCCGTCGATCTTGAAGAAAAGAACATGGAGCCAGAACAAGAGGATCCAGAGGTGGTTCGCGTGAGACAACAGGTCCTGGATCAAGAAGCCAGGATCACTGAACAAAAAGAAGTCACCGGCCAGATTCAAGAGTCTCTCCTGGCTCTTCAGGCCTTCATTGCTGCCCAAGGACTGACAACCAATCCTTCAACCGTTCCGCCTCCAGGAATGCAACCGTCTGT
The DNA here is from genome assembly GCF_963169125.1 of Humulus lupulus. Classification (NCBI taxonomy): domain Eukaryota; kingdom Viridiplantae; phylum Streptophyta; class Magnoliopsida; order Rosales; family Cannabaceae; genus Humulus; species Humulus lupulus. Next base: position 159,262,795 of record NC_084796.1, read on the forward strand.
CCCACCGATCAGGATTGCCGTACCTAATAGCACTAGCCCTATTCCTCCTCCAGTACCACTTCCCGGAGCCGGTCCGTCGAATCCTGCTCAGGAGAAAGGAAAAACCAAAGTGGCCGATCCTGTTGGAAAAACAAACCCCTAGAAGAAAGCTCATCCCGTTCAAAAAATCGGGACTAACCCAGGGAAATTCCCTAGGAAAGAACGGATGAATCCTGTCCCAGGACGGGATCATCCAAACGATCTGCAGGGGAAGCGCCCGCAGGGTACTAAGCCCCAAAATGTCCCTAGACAGGACGAATGGGAACAATGTTTTTATCCCAGCGCCTCCGTGAACAAGGATCACGGAGGGAAAAAATGAGAAGAAGAATCAGAAGCCATCAGTTCGGGAGACGATACTTCCCGAGTTGACTTGTAGGATGGCCTTAGTGCTCGAAAGGAGCGGGCCTGCAAAGAAAAGATTCGCCTTTGAGGAGGCGACTTGAGGAATAACCTCAACAACCAGAGGAGCAAGAGAGATGGAATGGCCAAACAGTTCATGGAATAGTTGACCGCTCTTAAGAAGGTCACGGACCGCTTGGTCCGAAAACAAGAAGGCAGAGGTTCCAATTCCGAAGAAGAGGAAAACGAGCCATGCACCAAACACATCTTGGATGTGGTACTACCAAAGGGGTTCAAGATGCTGAACCTACTCGCCTATACCGGGAACACGGACCCCAGGGATCACTTGTCCTGCTACAACCGCTTGATGATTGTGGCTCACGTTTGTGACAACAGTAAATGCTTATGTTTCTCGATCACTCTGGCTGGACCCGCAGAAGAGTGGTGGAAAAGACTTAAGTTGGGGTCAATCTAATCTTGGTCTGGATTGTAGTCAACATTCCATAAGAAATTTGTGGTCGCCACAAAAATGGACATGCAAATTAGCGCGCTGGCCAATGTCAAACAACATCCCACTAAACCTTCAGGGCTTACATCCAGCGCTTCACAGAGGAAGCCTAGAAAACTAAAGTGGATGACGGACAGCGCCTGGTGGCTCTCCAATCTGGGATCAGAGCTGGATCCCCTCACTGGGACGACATGTAGTGCAGCAAGGCGGCCACCCTTAAGGAATTCACCAGGAGGGCGCAAGGTTTCATCAACTGGGAGGAGGCCCAAATCTAAGCCTTTAGGTGGCAGCTAACAACACAGTAGACTGACCAAACCTTCCCCAGATATGGGATGCAGTATCCCACAAATTTCTATCCAGCACCCTCGGTAACTTCCGTATTTTCTGGTACCCATGGGATGCCATTCATCACCCTAACGGTCTATGGGCCCATGAAAATGGGGTATGCTCTGTCTCCATCAACCTCATTCTCCAGGTATGGAGTGACACCCTTCGGATACAGTGCCATGTTCGACGATGCCCAACCGCTCCAAAACGGGGGAGCTGAGGCCAGCATAAACCCTTCCCGAGGAAAGAGATAAGGCAAAGGTCAGAATCGGTCCAAACCCTCAAAAAGGGAAAAAAGGGTTATGAACCCCAATACACAGAGTACACCAACCTGGTTGACACCCGGGAAAACATCTAACTGGCAACAGGCAATGTAGTCCACTACCAGAAGCCAGTCCCGTTCAAATGAGGGAAGAATTTGAGGGACACCAGCAAAAGGTGTGCCTACAACAAGGACGTGGGTCATACTTTATTCGCCAAATCCCTAGGGAACAAATTGTGTTTGCAGAAATATTGGAAAAATTAGCCATGGATGTTGAAGCAGAACTCTCTAGGGTTGTCCCAATCGACCATCTTCCCACACCCAGTATTCAAATCCCCACAATCATCAATGCCATAAACTACTCAACTATAACGCCCTGGATAACCAAGACCGTTACACTGTGTATTTTAAAACAGTGCAAGACTTGCTAATCAAGTCGTTTGAAAACCAATAATGTGTTCCTAAGGTTAATTATCAGGTTAAGGTTAAAATGTTTTGATCATTAATAGTTAATTTTCATTAAAATAGATGTTTGATACATGGGATCCGAAAAATAGGGTTTAAGAAACAATTTACAACTCCCAAAAGTTTTGTACAACCAGTAGCCACTCTAATGGAAAAATACAAAATTTAAGGCTTTGTCCCTATACTATCCATCGGCCGTGGCGGACGAGCAACTGACAATGTATACCTCTCCCCCGAGAGCTCTCCAACTCATGATTAGTCCAGCTTCCCTTTGCCTTTACCTGCACCACGTAGCACCCGTGAGCCAAGGCCCAACAAGAAAACCATAATAATAAGCACACCAAGAAACATTTAAATACAATCAATTTTTAACTCAAACAATTCAATCAGTTATAGAATTCAAATATAAAACCAAACAATGGTAAACAGTTAAACTCAAAATACATATCAAAGTCAATTATGCAAATGCTTAGGTTTGGCACGCTTAGGTCGAGCCCTTTGTTTATCTGGTTGACCCCGGCTCGCTTAGGCCGAGTTGCGTCCAATACGCTTACCGTCAGCCTCGGCTCTCTTAGGCCGTTCATTCTCATATATCAAATCAATCTTACAAACACACAACACAAATAACAAATAATTGGGAACCTCAGTCCCGTTCTCAACCACACAACGGTGCAGTTTTCTTACCTCGAATTCCGAGCGGAGAATACAATACGGTCTCGAGTGCGAACCTCAATCCTGAGCCTTAGCGATAATCCTAGTCACAGTGTTAATGGGTAACCATCAATTTCTAATCCAAATTAATACTTAGAAAACAATAGCTAGCCTCTGAGACCTCAAATTCTACTAAACCGGGTAGTAGAAATCATCCCGAGCGCCTAAGTTTGAATTCCCGAGCCTCCCCGAACCTTAAACCGTATTCCCCTTAATTTCCCCTTGAGGGCCGTGACCTGCCCTTCAAACAGAGACCCAATCCCCCCTGATGGGGGACACGGGCCGCGAATTGCACTCCCCCAAGTCGCAGTGCGCCTGGCGGATAGAGTCTCCCAGCCTCAAAACTCACGCGGGCTGCGGTGCCTGAAGAACGGGGCCGCGACCCGAGCCCCTAAACCCAAAAAATCTTCCATTTTCTTAACACTTCTCCTCGAGAACCTCAATTCACTCTCCAAAATAGCAGCCAAACCAGAATTTATGCCAAGAATTCCCATCCCTTTGATCTAAATACTATACCCAACTCATAACCAATTCTTACCCTTATTAAATACTCAAATTCAACCAAAACTAGCTAGTAAAATAAGACTCGTGCAACCTCTAGTTTTCAACATAGTTTCAATAGAAAAATTCAGCTTGCTCAGTACGAATTTCATACCTCAATTGTAGCTTAGATCCTCAACAATACTCTGACTAATCCCAGCTTGGTTTTCCACCAAATTCCCAGCTCAATTCCAGCTTGGTCCCCTTCAATTCTCCAAGTTTCAACCAAGTTCCAAAGAGAGCGAGAGAGAAAAATTGTAGGAGGTGAGAGAGAGAGAAGTTTTGTAAATTTCCAGTTCTTTTCTTAAGTCTTTTGGGTATATCCTAACCTAACAAAAGTCTATTTTTCCCTTTAAACATATTACTCCTCTAAGGGCTCTAAAAGGTAAAACAATCATTTTCCCCCAGTTCCCGCTAATACCTCAAATGTTCCTACCATTAATCAATTAACCTCGTCACGTCTAATTAATTACCAAATATTTATTCATTACTCAACAAATCCCAAAATATTTTCTAAATTCCCAAAATACCCCTAGGCTCCCCCCGAGCCGAGTATTTAAACCCTGTTGTGACTATTTCGCTAATCTGTTCACTAGGACCGTCTCGAGCCATATGCTGCAAATATATCCACATAATAATGTGGTCTCAACCATATATCACGTAAAATCTCATTTATTCCCTCAACAGGCTAAAATTACAAATATGTCCTTATAAGCTATAAAGGGCCCACATGCATATCTAACACTCATAAACATGCATATCATATAATCATATTAATCATGCATGCCACATAGTCATGCATTTCGCCAATTAAATACACATATAAACCAATTATGCCCCCCCGACACGCTAATCAAGGCACTAAGCCCTATTAGCAATTTTGGGTCGTTACATCCATGTCCTGGATGGTCCCTCTCATCCAGTACCTAACCACGGGGTGATTGCCCACAGATAGGGTTTCCACCAGGAAACTTCAGTACCAAGCTCCCAGATATGTAATGATGGATGGAAAACTCTATCGTAGGGAGCTATCCATGCCATATCTTCGATGTGTATCAGGGACAGAAAAGAGTGTAATCATGCACGAAGTGCACGAAGGTTTTTGCGGAGATCACATGGTCGGATTCAGCTTGTCCAAGAAAATACTAAGGCAAGGATATTCTTAGCCAACAATGAAGAAAGATTGTGTTGATTATGTCTGCAAATGTGAACAGTGCCAAAGGTACGCGAAGATCCCGTGAGCCCCTCCAACAGAAATAGCCCTGATGACCAGTCCCTGGTCTTTTGCAGTATGGGGAATCGATCTAGTAGGATCGCTCCCGATCGGGAAGGGTGGAGTAAAATACGCGATTGTGGCCATCAACTATTACACCAAGTGGGTCGAAGCAAAACCAATGAGCACCATCACCTCCTGAAAGTCCCTGGACTTCATCATCAACAACATTGTGTGCCGATACGACCTCCCTCATAAAATTGTGTCTGACAACGGGGAGCAATTTGATAGTGTCCACTTCACTTATTTCTGTGAAAGACATGGCATCATCAAAAGCTTCTCCACGTTCGAAAGGCCTCAACAAAATGGGCAAACAGAGGACGTGAACAAGATTTTGAAGGGGACATTAAAGAAAAATCTACAAGCATGCAACAGTAAGTGGCCAGAAGAGTTGCCCCGCATCCTATGGGCCTACTGGACCACAAAAAGAACGTCGACCGGACATACTCCCTATTTGATGGTGTAAGGATGTGAAGCGGTCATCCCAGTAGAAACGGTGGTCCCGTCTCACAGACAGGACACATATGATCCCGTCCATAACCACACCTTACTCCAAGAATCTTTAGATCTCATTGAAGAGATCCGGGAAGAATCACAGGTGCAACTGAAGATGTCCCAGGGAAAGATCGCCAGGTGTTTTAACTCTAAATTGAAGAGCCAGAAATTTGAAACCAACGATCTAGTCCTTAGAAGAGTCTTCCCTGCAACCCAAGATGCAGGAGTGGGAGTTCTAGGACAAACTAGGAATGACCCTATGAAATCTAAAACGAAGTATGTCTGGGAATGTATCGCTTAAGGCGACTAGACGGAATGGAGGTCCCAAGGGTCTGGAACGCAGAACACCTCTACCAGTACTATCAGTAGTCGGGAGGATTTGATTCTGTTTCTTGTCTAAATCTTCTTTTTACAATGTAAGCCCCAAGGCGATTTCTTATTTAATGAAAATGGTGTATACAAAACTCATAAGAAATGTTGTAGGGAAAGAAAAAGTTCACGTCCGTCTTAAGTTTCTACACAAACAAGTGACCTAAGACTACATTCTTCGATCACTTGGGGGGGGGGGGGTATGACCATCTATACAAGTAAGTCCAGGAATAAAGACAAAACAGGATGCAAAGCTCAGAGCTTAGTCCTGATTCAGACTCGTATAGACTGGGGGTGCAAAACCCAATTCCCAACAACATAGGATGAAAGGCTAAAACTCCAGTCCTAATCCGGACATACATGGTCCGGGGGGTTCAAAACCCAACAGGGCACAAGGCTTAAAGCCCAGTCCTAACTCGGATATACATGGTCCAGGGGGTTCAAAACCCAATAGGGTGCAAGGCTGAAAGCCCAGTCCTAACCTGGACATATATGGTTCGGGGGGTTCAAAACACAATAGGATACAAGGCTCAAAGCCTAGTCCTAACCCGGACATACATGGTCCGGGGGGTTCAAAACCCAATAGGACACAAGGCTCAAAGGCCAGTCCTAACCTGGACCTACGTGGTCCGGGGGGGGTCAAAACCCAATAGGATATAAGGCTCAAAGCCCAGTCCTAACCCAGACATACATGGTCTGAGGGGTTCAAAACCCAATAGGATACAAGGCTCAAAGCCCAGTCCTAACCCGAACATACATGGTTCGGGGGGTTCAAAACACAACTTCTAAAAATTGGTTGACCTAACGTGGTCTCAAATAACCAAATCCCTATTCATGTTTTATTTATAATGGCCCAGAACCATTGGAACATGAACCTTAGGTTTAAGTTGTTTAAAATTAGTCTTATAAATGGCCCAGGACGTTGGAACCTGAACTTTAGGTTCAAAATAAGCTAAAAAACTAATCTCTAATGGTCTAAACTGTTGGAACCTGGACACTAGATTCAAGACAAATAAATCATAAGACAATTATTAACTCCTTAATGGCCCAGGCCGTTTGAACCTGGATATCAGGTTTAGAACGAATTAACTAATTAAGTCATATCTAAAAGAAATCTCTAACGATCTGGGCCGTTGGAGCCTGAACAATAAAGTCGGGGTAAATTAATTAAGTTATATTGACAAGTCCGAAACGGTCCAAGCCATCAAGACCCGAACACGGGTCCTAGGATAGGCTAAATACATTCTACAACATTTTCCTAATGGTTCCGGCCATTGGATCAAGGACCCAGCATTCAACCCAGATTCATGCAGAGTGATAAAACGCTTAGTAAATTTCGTTCATGCAAAGTGATAAAAAACTTAGTGAATTTCGTTCATGCAGAGTCATAAAACACTTAGTGAATTTCGAGGAAATGTAAAAGGGAAATCATTGTGCTGAAGATAATATCAATACATAAAATTACAGATGAAAAAAAATGTCTGGGATGCATCCACGTCAATGAAATTAGTACAATTACAAAGAAAAAATAGGAAGGAAGCCCCAACTAAAATATAAAGGCCCAGGCCTAGGCTTCGTCCTGAACCGAGACATCTGGAGTATTCTCGCCTTCTTCATCCTCAGCTAAGAGCACTGCATTAGTTTTCTCCTTGGCCAAAAATTCAGCCCTTTTTGCAGCCATATTCGAATAGACGAGGAGATTCATGTTCTTGTCCTAGAGCCAGGCCATGTAAATGGCCTCGTCAAAAGTGGCCTCCAGCAATGCATCAGCCTGCTCCTTCGCTTGGCAAGCCTCCTCGTTCCGCTTCATCTTCAGCTGAACCATGCCATCCAAGGCTTGGTTCCAACACTCAAGGTTTGCCACCTTCTCTCGCTCCTGGCGAAGTTGGGCCTCAACTGCCTCCAGAAGGGCCTTGATCGAAGCCTCCGAGCCACAAACATGATGCAGCTCTTCCTCCAGGTTGTCCACCAACTTTTTTTGGTCGGCGTCCTTCCTGGACAAAACTTCCTCATGCTGGGCTTGAATCCGGGGAGCCTCCTCACGCTTAGACTTAATTTGGGCAGCTTCCTTGGCCAGGGCCTCCTTAGCAGCTTCCCGCTGGTTAACGACCCCCTCCAGCTCCATCTGAGCCATCTCCAACTTCATCGCCATCTCTGCCACCAGATCCGCATTCCTATGGGCCATCAAGGCATCCTGGAACAAAACAAAATTAAAAAATATATAAGCAATAAGTATAGTAAAATAAAAGATCATATGGGCATGTGATTTACCACGGTGGCCAGGTGACGAATGGCCTGGGAAATGAATATGGCATCCTGGCTAGCCATGATAGGATACCGCTTTGGCTGGAGGGTGGAATTCCCCACCTGGGCTAGCAAATCAGCAGCCAACGGAGTTGTGTCTTGGCCTAGCGCAGGTAGAGTCTCGATCTCGGCCACAAATCGGTCCACGATGGGTTGGGGAGCGTTAAAGGCCTCAGGACGAGTGGAAAACCCCACCTTCCTCCATATGAGTAAAGCCTAGGCCACTTCATCCTGTTGGTCTCGACCTTTATCCCATGACCGGGAAACCAATTTCATCCTCTCTTCCTAGAGGATCAAGTCCTCCTCCTCGGGAAGGGTTGGATTGACTAGGAGCCTGGGTGCATCTGGAAGCTGCGGCATGATGATCAGGCTCTCCCCAGAGGAGTGTTCCTCGACCAAGGAACGATCCTTGATCCTGGCCCTCTTGGCCCGCTTCGAGGACTCTTCAGTGACTAAGTCCGCTGCCCTCTTCTCTGCCTTTCCACCTTCAGAGGGCTCTTGTTCCAAGTTAATAACCTGGAGAGGAGCAGGTTGGGGCAGGATCATTTGGGCGCTCACCACCGGGAGGGAAATCGCAATGGGAGCCCTCTCAAAAACTTCTGGGACTGGCCTTGAATCCCCAAGGATCAGCTCTATAACCTTTTTCTTAGTCGGGCCCTTGGCAACCCTCTTTGCCGAATCCTTGGCTGCGGCCGCCCACAGGGTTGGACATCTCCAGATCACCTGAAATAGAAAAACAAAGAAATTGATCAGCCAAATATACAAATGGGGATAGAAGTCAAAAAATAAGGGAAATATTAGTCTAAAGTCCTCTGGGAGGAACCCTTATCTAAAGAACGGGCACGACTCAACTCCCCAGGGCGAAAGAGTGAATTTGGTCCCCCATGTCTTCTAGGTCAAAAAAGTTACTGTATTGTAAGAACCAAGGTGAATACATGAGGGTCAGTGTATCTATGACATTGGGTAAAGGAAGCCGCACTTTATTGATGGTCTCGGTCAGATAGTCCTAGTACTGTTGCCTATTCCTAACTAAGTCCTCAAAATGAGGAGCATAAGTTAAAATCAGAGGTGAGTTACCTTGCCCCGAAATGCTAGCTCCAGGAGTTCCAATGTTTGACTGGCTCCCCTCGAGAATGGCGTCAAGTTCTTAGGACGCGACCCTCTCTGCTTGCTGGGCCTACTCTTTCTTCTTCTTCTCTGCCACTGCCTTGGCCGCAACCTCCATAGCCTTGATGTGAACCAGAGCCAACTCCTCCCTCAGGGTGGCATCGCTCTCACATTGTAGCCCCCGGAAGCTAGGGGCATCTATCAACTGGTTGGCGGTAAGCATCCCGACCAGCCGAAGGTTGTCCGTGGTCACGAAGCTCCCCACGTCCAGTTCCTCGGTGCTAATGGATTTGGTGAGTAGAGTCTGGGTGTATGAACTTGTTTTCCAGGAATGTGAGTATGGGGCAGACAAAACTAAGAAACTAAGCGAACAAGGAAGAAAAATGACTTATCCACGCGCTGGAAGTCTAGCACCAATGTGGGATTCTTCTCCAAGAGGAACCCGAATGTCATGAACCAATAATGTCTGACATCTGGGGGGTGCTTCCATGTGGTGAATGGAGCCGGATAATTACCACAGGATTTCAGTTTGTAAAACCCGTCCCGGGTCTTGTCCTTAGAGTTAAGCTGCAGCTCTAGCTTGTAAAAATACAACACCTCCACAGGGGTAGGCGCTGGGATCTCCTTCGATGCGCAGAATATGCGCCATCCCGTGAGCAACTTGTATGCTTACGGCAGAATTTGGAACGGTGCGATCCCCATGAACTTAAGGTACTGCGCGAAGTAATTATTGAGCGGGAGAGTAGTTCCCGCACCGATATGGCCTATACTCCAGGCCCAAAACTCGCACACTAGTATGGGCCTTCTCCTCCTTCTAGGCCAATCGGTTGTAGAAGAGCCCTGGAGTCGACTCCACTCCCAGGTGTTTCTCTAGAGTGTCCAACATTTGATAGTTCCGGAACTCGTTCTTCTCCTCATCCATTTCCCATGTATTTCCCGTGGGAAGTTTGTGCCTTTCCAGGACTATGGGGCCCGATTGAATGAAATCTTCCGGATGAAGAGTGACGCCACGACTCATGATCAAGGACCTGGAAGCGACAAAGAAAACAAAAACCAAGCAGTTAGCACCAAAACCTAAGAAAATTTGTTAAGGTACGGGGGTTCTCCTAAAACTGCTTGGAGAAGTCCCCTCCTGACCCAGGTTCGGGATCTATAAAAATATCAGGAGCTTTAGTTGGGAACTAAAAATTAGAGGTTTCTCTAACTCTCCCAAGTCAACCTTGTGACGCCCGAATTGATCCAGGAATCTACAATTCAAACCTACACTATCCTACCTAGGACCACCCTACACGGCGGTCATGGCCGTAACAATTTTATGGTTGCATGAATAACATTTCAGAAAAAAAAAATAAACAAAGAAAGAAAAATGACCAGAAAACTTACTGAGAGTTGCTGGGTTTGAAATTTGTAAAGTCTCCGGTGACAAAGTCGGCAGAATCTCAGCCTTAAATCTAAGAAGGTGTTGCAGCAAGTCATCTACTGGTTGAACTGGGACTAAACTATTGGAAGGCAGAACAGCAAGAGGTCTGGTCGAAAACAGACAAGTACGGAAATGAACTAATCGCCGGAATAGCTTGTAGAAAAATTGGGACATAAAAAGCTCTTTTTTCTTCTCTGAATATCTAGATTGTGTAAAGTTTGAAATGAAACTGTAGGTATTTATAGGGCAGGAATCCACTATTTGATCCACGGTCCACAGTGGGAGTCCCAAGAGTTTCCCCATCCAACGGTCTCGGATGGTGCAAAGGCTTTAATTGCCCCAATCAAATACTAAATCGTGGATTCATCAATCCACGATTTGCACCTACCTCATCCAACGGTCCATGTAAAAGATCTCAAGGCTATCCCCATCCTACGGTCCCAAATGGTGCAGAAGCATTAAACAACCCACTTGAGTACCCAACAGTCTTTGCTCGTATAGATGGGACGCCTCGAGGATTACAATGACACCCATTGGTCACTGGGACAATCAAAGATTCTTTCCAGATCTGTGAGGCACGAGTGGTACAGACGCACCATCATCCTAAAGACACATGTGTGAAACATTGTGACTTTGAAAGGACGTGGATCGCCCAAGTAGCCCCCAAGTAAATGAACCCATCTCCTAGGAAAGAAATCCAGATATTTGGATTTGATCCAGGAGAGTAAGGAAAGTGTCCACCATGCAAACACGGATGAAGAGTTGGGGGTAAATGTTATCCCTGTTTTCCCCTCGGGACACGTGGCATGACGCAATGGGTCCAGGGGCTCCATTATAGAGATCCGGGCCCATCCTGAGTCCGATGAACATGGAAGAAGAAAGTCCTAATGGCCCAATCATCGAAGAGCCCAACAAAATTCGATGGGCACGACCATAAAAAGGGAACTGGGACCAAGATGCAGGCCCAAATCCTCTTCCCAGTCCCAATCGGCCTATATCCTCTGGATGCCAATAGAGGTGCCAGGCTCACTAGTCTGGGAATAAAAACTTATCAAGAATGAACCCGAGTCCTGGTGAATAAACTAGGACCCCGGTAAGTGAACCGGTACATTAGTAAAGGAACCCGGACCAGACGTCCATATAGCGTAAGTTTGATCTTCCCTGACCCTGACATGTCCCCAAGAGACACGGAAGTTGGTCTCCTCAACTAACTTGCAGAAGAGGTTACACACGAAACGTAAATTGTTCCTAGGAAAAAGTACTGCTACTACTCTGACAGATCCTATCCCCAGGATCCCCTTAGAAGGCCACTCGGACCAGTCTGAGGTTAGGTACTATTGGCACCTGTAAGGCTTGGTTCTGCCCAAGCCGGCCCAATGGGCCCTGATTAATATGTTTTATTAAGTAATATTCTTTGTATTATGACTCCATTAGCGAGTAAACCATGATTACATCCCTATTGGGCTGAGATTAATCTGGCCCAAACCCATTGCACCTGACTGCCTATAAATAGGATCAGTTGTGCACTGTAGCGGGGATCCTAGATTTTCGCTTGTAAGCAATTACTCTGCTCAAACTTGCAGAATACTCCATTGTCAAAAGCTCTCTAAAATCCAATACAAGAGACTCAAGGACTAAGGCTCGTTAACGCCCCAACCACGTAAAAATTTTGTTTGTTTATCTTTGATCCTTTCTTTCTTGCTCTTATTTTTCATTATATATCTAGTTTTCGAAATACTCGGTAAACATGGAGCAATAATGGAACTAATAAATAAGATTATTGTGTTGATGAGTTCAATAAATAATTTGGTTTATTGGAGCTTAGTATTATAGGTCCATGGTCCCCGAGTCGTATCCATACCACACTGTCAAGGGTATGGATGTCACAAAATAAAGGAGAAAGGAGAATTAATTTTGCTAGGGAAAAATAATAATTATTTATTTTATAATAAGTAATTAATATTAAATAAATTGGGAAAACACCATTGTCTAGACAAGATAGATATTGGTGCCACCTATGCTGTTTGGACAACAACATTGGCACCAACCAATGTGTAAGCACAGTGGTGGGCGCCTACATCATAGGGTAGAGCCCACTGGGTTTAATTTTGGATTATTATTTTAATTCAAAAATTAAATATTTATTTAAATTTAAATTTAAAAGTTAGTTATAGATATTTTAATGTGGTTGAGATATTCCCTCAAAGGTAGTTGAGAGATTCTCTCCTAGTTGTTGAGATATTCCCTCAAGTGGTTGAGAGATTCGCTCATTCAGTTATTAGATATTTAGTTATTTAAATATTTAAATTTGAAATAATATCTATAACATAATTGGTTAAGGATATTTATTTAAATATTTATAATATGATTATTTAATGGTAAAATAAATAAATATCTTTATTAAATATTATTATCTTAACATAAATAATATTATAGGGTTAATTAAATTATACCGATATAATCTATATATCGATACATTTAGGAAACCTAAAAAGGTGAATCGAATCATTTTCTCTCCTCTCCCATTACTGTTCTTGCTCATGAGTTGAGACAAAAACAAGAACACATAATTTTGTGAATCATTTTAGTCCACACTAATCCTTGAGTGTTGAGGTAGGCTTGGAAGACTACGGTGTGAGTTTTTCATCATCATCATTTTCTACTAGCTTGGATAGGAAGATCGTTTTTAATACGAAAAGAAAGCAAGGACACTTGATAGGCGTCAAGAGGTATTTTTTTCTGTTACCATTATTGCTTTCTGTTTTAATATATGTCACATATGGGAGATCCTTGGGGTCGGTACAATAATAATCAACCTAAATGCTCCTGCTGCATACCTGATTTAGTACCGTAAAGCCAACACTTGTACCACGAACAAAAACACGTTAGCTTCTGTTTTTTAGGTACAACATTTGCCCCACAAAGTCACTGCTTGTGTATGACGTCATTCCTATACCTGAGACATAGTAAGGACTTTTCTACTTCTGCCATGGGGAACGTGCCCACCTACCCACTCAAGTACGAGACACGTGTTTGATTTTTACAGGTGTTTGTTCAGGTTTCTAATACAGTGATAATTTTCTTGTCAACTTTTTATCGTTGTTTTATCTATTCAATTCTAGCCTTTCGATCTCAAACTATTGTGATCATATGACTCTAATTCTTTCTCAGGTCTGGTCTATATATAGGGTCATAGAATTCAATCATCACCACCTTTGCATTCCAAAAGTTTCCCTTTATTTTTTTTTTCTGAAACCTTCAAGCTTTCTGCAATTTTTTTTCTGAATCACTTTTCTGCATTTCCTCAACCTCTGTGATTCTTCCAGCTTTCTTTGATTGAAAAAATATAAGTGTTTGTTTTCAAACTTCTTTTACACGTTTTTGTACGCTTGTGAAGTTTTTATGTCCTTTTTCATTATGGCCCTGTAAATGGCTTTGGTTGAGTCTATACGCCCTCGTTTCATGAGGGAAGAATGGGTAGTATACTTTTATTTGGCCAAAAGTGTGTGAGAGAATTGACGAAAATAAGCAGATTTTAGGGAATTTTTTGGGTTTTGAGGTTTGTGCGAAGAGCAATTTAGGCCAAAATTGTAGGTTTCTGACCTTACAATCAGGTAGCTCAAGGGTGACGTTCTTGAGCGGCTTTGCATTAAAACAGCTTGCCAAAACCAGATTTTTGACGTGCGATTTCCGAGGTGATAGTACTTTCCGATATTAGAGCGGATGTTGGTATTAAATGATCAAATCAAAGGTACGCCTCGAAATATATGGACCCATTTTAATAAATATTAATACCAGCCATGATCATATACATATATAAATATTAACTCACTTACAAATAGATCAGGGATCACCTCTTGTAGCCTATCAAGTGTCCATGAGTCTTTTTGTATAAATCAACGTTCTTCCTATCTAGTATTTTGAGATCTCACACCCTGATCTTCAAAACCAATCCTCAAACACACAAGGATGTGTGTGGGTACGTAGGATTCAAAATTTTGATTTATGTGACTCCCTAGATGTACTCAACACATGAGATCTAGAGAGTTTTGACAGAGAGAATGTTCAGAATAGTTTCCAGGTTTAGAGAAAACTATCGCTTTAGAGAGAGAGAGAGAGAGAGAGAATCTGATTAAAAATCATTATTCTGAATATCACGTATATCAGATTTATTAAGATATTTAATCTAATTAAATAATATTTATTTAATTAAAATATAACTCAAATTAAAACTGATTAGATATTTTCATTTAATTATTTATTTAAATCATATTTGAAAAGAATAATTAAATAACTGATTAAAAAAAATTATTTGAAATTCAAAATTCAATTCCTAGGGATAAAAATCCATGATGTTAGGCGCCACACACTGTACTATACAGTGTGTGTCGCCTAGCCCTATTAGGATTGCCATAATTTTCTCATTTGTTTATTTAATAAACTTTTAAGACAAAATATTTATTCCAACATATATATCAGTTAATTTAAAATTAACTTTATCTTAAAATATTAGTTTTAAATTAAATAAATAAATATCATATTATAAAGAAGATATTTATTATTTTCTCTCTTTATATTAATCCAAACATGATTAATATTAATTTTAACCTATAATTTTTCAAAATAAAAATTATATAGTAAAATATGAATTAATTCACAATTAATCAATTACCCATAATTATCAAATAATTATTTCCATGCCCTCAAAAATTAATTCTTTTTTAATTTAGTCATTTCTCTTAACAAATCTTTCTTTTGACATCCTTACCCATGACATTGTAGGACATAGGTAATCTGGGGACCATGGACCTATAATACGAATCTCCAATAAACCAGATTATTAATTAAACTCTTTGATCTAATTGTACGCCCTAAATATCCGCGCACTATTGGCGAGTTGGAAAAGGGCCTAATTCGATCCGCCCCGTGTAAATCGTCTACCCGGAGCTGTTGTTACGGGCTTCTGTCTGTCCAGCCCCAGCTGATTAGAGAGTTAGCAGTTTACTCGAAGGCAGTGGGTCAGCAGTATGGATATCACGAGCTGGCGCTACATCAACCTCATGATGCGGCAGTGATCTGACACCCGAATCCTTGTAAAGACAACCACACAATATAAACGTGCATATATCAGACATCACGTGTCCATTCCATTCCTGAATTCTCAGACACGCAATATAAACATGCGTATTCAGACATCCCACGCCTGGTTTGGGCCATGCGGCCCATTATCCCTCCTCACCTATTGATTAGACCACACTTCACTGTCAGGTTTTAGGAATTAATCATCAGTGTCACAGAGATGACGTGAAGGGTAAAGAGATCACGGGATGAACCCATTGCCAACCAATGTATCCTCTTCCTATAAATACCAAGGCCCTAGGCATTGCAAGGGGTTGGCATATTTTTTGTAAAGAGGTACTCTGTAAGGATTATCCGAGAGACATCAATAAAATCGACTGGTGGACTAGAGGGATTTTTAACCTTCGAACCACCTAAAAAGAAAGGAGTGATCGTTTTCCCATGACATTAATTTCTCAAGTCTAGAATTAAGCTATTTTCATATTACGGTTCACTAATCAGCACTAATCCATCCTATTTATTCGTATAATTATCTGTCGGGGAAGAATCACGTCAACAGTTTGGTACTTTCATTGAGAGGATTTAGATTGGTGCTATCGCAAAAACCTGATCATGGTGGTTACCCGTTTGAGACATGGTAACGAGGCGGATCAACATGATGGGCAGGAGGCCCACCATGCCGCCATATCCGATGAACAAAACCTCGAGATCCAGCAGCGACCGGGAAAGCAGCCGATGGGCCAGGACGACACCGGGAGTTCGGCGCCTCGACCGCCAAATTTGAACCCGGATTTCCTGACAGCGGTAAAGATGGAAAACATACAGTCGAGGAGTCAGCTATCTAGAGTAAGCAAGCAAATTGAAGAAGTCTTGGCCAGGCTACCCCCTCTTACAACCGCCGCTAACGTCGGAAAGAGGCGAAGTGGGACTCACAAGTCTCGCCAGGATAACCGGTCCAGGCCCAACCGATCAGTCAGAACCTCAACTTTGAGTTCTACACCCACGTCACATCACCAGGAAACTGTATTTGAGGAGTTTCCTAGGGCCAATCATAAATTCAGCCGATCAGCCCGAACCTCGACTCCTATCTCGATTCCACCATCGAACGCACCCAGAAGGGCTCGTGGCAGCTCACGAAGGAGATCCTGGGAAGGCTTGCGAAGAAAGCCTACTCCAGCCAGCCCTCCAGCACCACGGTCAGACCGCTGAGCACATGATGCCGGTGATGGCAGGGTAGAACAGCCACGAGCTAGTTTGATCCACCCGGACGGGACTAGGATCGCGTCACCAGTTAGGCATCCCCCATCACTGATAAGATACTCATCTCCTCCACGTCCAGTTCGAGACATTCCGGCACACGAGAGCAGCAGAAGAAATCCTCCTCCTGCCAGTCCTTCCCATTACAATCGAGCGCGCGGGGAGGTCCCGGATCCTTACCCAGGAGCGGGCTCCAAGATTTTCCAACGGGAGTTACTGGATTGGGAGCCACCGAAATTGCAGATCCGGCAGAGACCTGCGTAATCGCTTGAGTTCGGCGCAAAGCCCTCGGGCCACCTCAAGGGCCGACCTTCGAGATCGCCTAAACTCGCAGAGGGGGGATCAGCTAGAAATGGAAGTCATGCTCACCAAGGGGATGGTCTTTCTGAAGTATGTGATAGTGGGAATGTCCCACCTAACCAAGCTCAAGCTTGGAGGGACAATAACCTGCCTAACGCGTACAATGGAACTAGAGTTGTTGAACAGTCCCAGAACAACCAAGGGATTAAGGACCAAACCCTAGAGCGTTTAGCTCAGATGGAGGAGCTGATGAAGAAGCTCTTATCTGAATAAGAGAAATACGAGTATGACTCGGGGGACGAACTCAAGCTTTTTGCCCCCAGCATAGCAGCCACAACATACTCGCCGGGTTTCCAGATGCCCCACCTGTCTAAGTTCGATGGAGACGGAGACCCGTCAGATCATTTGGGTATGTTCAACACCCTGATGATGGCTCATAACATCAGCCCCGAGCTAAGGTGTTTGATATTCCCTTCCACCTTGACTAGGCCAGCTAGGCAATGGTTCAAGCAGTGTAAAAAGAAGTCCATTAGCTCGTGGAAGAATTTTTCTGCTGACTTCAAGAGGGTGTTCCGAGCTTCTCAGGCTGCCCGCGTCAAAGCTGACACCCTGACAAACGTGAAGCAACAACTCAGAGAACCTTTGAAAGCATACCTGAGCAGGTTCGCAAACGTCGCAGCTCGAGCCAGGGACGCAGACAATAGTTCCAAGCTTATGGCCTTGAGGACTGGAATCCTCGTTGGAGGCGGGCTATGGAAAGAGATACAGAGAAAAGGTGTCGGTACCGTGGATGAATTCCTGAACAAGGCCCAGGAATGGATAAACCTGGAAGAAGCGCGAGCGTCAGTCACTGGAACCAGCCAAGCCCTTGATCAGCCCATTGGAGTGGAAACAGATGTCATAAAAATGACTCAAACCATTGCACAGAATAACCAAGGGGGCAGAGGTAAGAGAAAGGGGAGTAGTGAGGGCGGCCAGCACGGTCCGAAGAAGAACAAGCCCGTGGAAAAATTTAAGCCAGTCTACGCGGCTTATACCGAGCTCACAAACACTAGGGAACACATTTTCCTAGCAAACTCTGCCCGCCTCCCATGGAAAAAGCCGGAGCCTTTGAAGCACCAGAAGGCCAAGAGGGACCCTTCCAAGTTCTGTCGATTCCACAACGACATTGGCCACAACACTGAAGATTGTAGGCATTTGAAGGATGAGATCGAGACACTCATCAGAGCCGGACCGTTGGCTCAATATGCGTGGAACAGAGTTCCTACTAGTCAACCAGCCCCGGAAGCTCCATTAAATCAGCCCGGGCCCCGGATAAATCAGGATACCCCTCCTCCTGTGATAGGGGGAGAGATATCCACAATCTTCGGAGGCCCCCACTTGGCCGGCATGAGCAGAGGTGCCCAGAAGAGATATGTCAATGAGTTGAAGGCTCATAATGGAGTGGAATTTATCCCGGAGCAGCATCTACCCAAACAGCAACGATTGGAGAGGCAACCAATCATTTTTCCGAGGAGGATGCTAGTCACGTCCAGTTCCCCCATAACAATCCTCTGGTCATAATTGCCCAACTCGCTAACCAGAGAGTTAGAAGGATACTGATCGATAATGGGAGTTCGGTGAACCTGCTGTTCCGGTCTACGCTGGAGAAGATGGGGTTATCTGTCACTGAGTTGAAGGCCACCTCCATGATGCTGTGTGGATTTTCTGGAGAAGGGTCGGCAGCGATAGGAACAATCGAGCTAGTAATTACCTTGGGAGAGGGGCCCGGACTGTCTTTAAACTCCTCGAATTCGTGGTCATCGATTGTCCCGCTTCCTACAACGCTATTCTGGGCTGACCTACGCTGATAGATTTTGAGGCCATAACCTCCATCTGCCATCTCACAGTCAAATTCCCCTCCTCCACGGGGATATGCACGGTCCGGGGTGATCGGCTCGCTGCCAGGGAATGTATAGCATTTCCATGAAGGGAAAGTCATGACCCGGGCAGCAGACGATGACCATTCAGGGCGGGAATGAGGAATCTCAGGAAGTAGGACCTATTCCTGAGAAAGAAAAACCTTAGGACGCCAAGGGGGAGGGTATCACCTTGAATGATGATATGACCCCAGGATAGGCGAAGATAGATCCGAGATCCAGGCCATCGAAGAGCTCGAGGAGGTGAACATCAACCCACAAGACCCCTTGAAGGTGGTGAAGCTCGGAAAAAACCTGTGTAATAAAAGGAAGGCAAAGCTACTGAGATGTCTACAAGAGAATCTAGATGTGTTTGCTTGGTCTCATGAGGACATGATAGGGATCATCCCGGGCGTCATCATGCACATCCTCAACTTTTACAAGAATGTGCCTGCGAAGTCCCAGAAACAACGCCTGGGCACGACCCGAGCTGAGGCCCTAGAGCAGGAAGTAGCTCGGCTCTTAAAGTGTGGCTTCATTCGCAAGGAAAATAACCCGATCTGAGTCGCCAATCCTGTTTTGGTCTCGAAGCCTAATGGGAAGTGGCGAACCTGCATCGACTTTTCCGATCTGAATAAAGCCTCCCCCAAAGACTGCTTCCCCTTGCCAAGAATTGATCAATTGGTAGATGCCACGGCGGGGCACGAGCTCATGTCCTTTATGGATGCATACTCGGGCTATAACCAGATCGCCATGAACCCGGCAAACCGGGAACACACTAGCTTCATGACCCCAACTAAAATTTATTGCTACAAGGTCATGCCCTTCGGGCTAAAAAATGCAGGAGCTACATACCAGAGGTTGGTCAACAGGATGTTTGCTAATCAGATCAGGAAAAACATGGAAGTGTATGTTGACGACATGTTGGTCAAGTTGAAAACTGCTGATAACCATGTCCCTGATCTGAAGGAATGTTTTAAGATTTTAAGGCAGTACGACATGAGGCTGAACCCTCAAAAGTGTACCTTCGAGGTTGCATCAGGAAAATTCTTGGGTTTCATAGTCAACACCAGAGGAATAGAGGTGAACCCCAATAAAATCAGGTCGCTACTCAAGATGCCATCCCCCCGGTAGCAAAAAGACGTCCAAAGTCTAACAGGAAGGGTGGCAGCCCTTAATCGGTTCATTTCCAAATCAACCGATAAGTGTTTGCCATTCTATAACCTGCTGCGGGGAAATAAAGAATTTGAGTGGACCGAAGAATGCGAGCGTGCCTTCCTCGACCTGAAAGCACATTTAGCCAAGTCGCCTGTGTTGTCTAAGCCAATAGCGGGAGAGCCTCTTTTTCTTTACCTGGCTATCACGGAAGATGCGGCTAGCACCGTATTGGTTCGGGAAGAGGACCGATCTCAGAAGCCAGTCTATTACATTAGCAAGAGGCTTCTAGGAGCTGAATCTCGATACCCGTTGATGGAAAAATGGCTTTCTGCCTTATTACGGCCTCCAGAAAGCTCAGGCCGTATTTCCAATCCCATTCAATCCACGTCATAACCAATCAACCTTTAAGACAGGTTTTGCAGAAACCTGAAGCATCGGGGCATCTTTTGAAATGGGCTATTGAGCTTAGCCAGTTTGAGATATTGTACGTGCCGCGAACTGCAATAAAAAACCAACCCCTGGCTGATTTTGTGGCAGAGTGCACGAGATTCCGAGAAGAAACAGTGGAAGATTCGGTGCGAGCCTCGTGGAAAGTTTTTGTAGACGGCTCGGCTAGCGAGAATGGATCCGGAGCTGGAATCATCTTGATATCCCCGAAGGGACATCGTTTCCACTCCGCGTTGCGATTCGGATTCGAAGCATCCAACAATGAAGCCGAATACGAGGCTTTATTGGCTGGGCTAAGGGTGGCCCAGGAGCTGAAGGCTAGCTCCATCCAGTGCTACAACGATTCCCAGCTCATGGTAAACCATGTATCATGAGAATACCAAGCGCGGGGAACCAAGATGGCTGCCTACTTGGCCAAGGTAAAGAAGGAGTTGTCCGCATTTGAGCACAACCTAGTTGAACAGATACCTCGGGAGCAGAATGCCAATGCTGACGCCCTAGCAAAGCTTACCACCTCCAGGGAGGCCGAAACTTTGGGCCTGGTACTGGTAGAATTCTTGGAAAGGCCAAGCATAGAGGAAGCCAGGAAGGAGGTCGATATGATCGATACCAGGTCGACCTGGATGACTTCCATAATCGAGTACCTCACAACAGGAAAGTTACCTGGAGAGAAAAATGACGCAAAGAGGGTACTTTACCAAGCTCCGAGGTACACAATGATAGACGGGACGTTGTATTGGCGGGGTCTCTCTTTACCTCTTCTGCGGTGTGTTCTGCCAGGCGCAGCACAAACCATTCTACAAGAGGTGCATGAGGGATTTTGTGGAGACCACGCTGGGGGGAAAAACCTAGCCTTGAAGGTATTGAGGCAAGGATATTATTGGCCCACTCTATCGAAGGACTCGATCTCTTATGTCAAAAAGTGCAACAGGTGCCAACAGTTCACCACGGTCGCCCGAGCCCCTCCAGGCGAGCTAAAGATGATCTCCTCTCCTTGGCCGTTCGCGGTCTGGGGGATTGAATTAGTTCGTGCCCTTCCCACGGGAAAGGGAGGAGTTCACTATGTGGTGGTGGCTATTGACTACTTCACAAAATGGGCAGAAGCAGAGCCCCTGGCGACGATTACATCAAAGAAGGTCCTCGACTTTGTGATCAAGAATATTGTCTGCCGATTCGGGCTGCCAAAGAAGATCGTGTTGGATAACAGAACCCAGTTCGATAGCGATCTCTTCACAGAATTTTATGAGAGGCACAACATTGTTAAAAGCTTTCCTCCGTGGCCTACCCCCAGGCTAATGGACAGGTCGAGGATGTAAATAAAACACTAAAAGTGAGCCTTAAGACAAGGTTGGATGAAGCCAAGAGAGTTTGGCCTGAACAGCTCCCCTAGATGCTGTGGGCATACCATACCTTGCACCGAACTTCGACGGGTCACACTCCTTTCTCCTTGGCTTTCGGGAGTGAGGCCGTCTTTCCTGTCGAAACAAAGATAGCCTTGCATAGAGTCCGGGCATTTGACCAGGACCAGAACGACAAATTGCTCTGCGCGTCCCTCGACCTAATTGACAAAAAATGAGAAGCTTCACAGCTGTAGCTCGTGCATTATCAACAAAAGATCACTAGTTATTTCAACTCAAAGGTCAAGAGACACATCTTTAACTTAGGCGACCTGGTGCTCCGAAGAGTCTTCTTAGCCGGTAAAGATCCCAAGGACGGAGTGTTGGGACCAAACTAGAAAGGACCCTATCAAATAATAGAGGTTGTGAAGGAAGGAACCTTTAAACCAGCTCGGCCTAATGGAGAAGCAGTCCCACGGACTTGGAACGCTGTGCACCTAAAAAAATATTATCAGTAATACTTTTGTAAGGCTTAGTTATGAAAGCCGCCTTGTTTTATTAAAAAATGAGAAGTACTTTTGTATATCATTGTATGTTTCTGTGTGCGGATAGTGTTAGAAGAGCGTTTTCCAAGTAACCAAGAAAGATCTCTCTCTATTTACTTGGGGGGCATATGTTCTGGATACCAACCAAGACGTCCTGGACACCAACTAGGTCCTAAAAACTTAGAAGTTGGTTTAAATTGACTAACTGGTGTTTTTCTTAAAAAGCGCGAGGTGTCAATAAAACCAACATGAACTAAGTTTTTAAAATCAATGTCCTGGATACAACTAGGTCCTAAAAACTTCGAAGTTAGTTAAATTGACTAACCAGTGTTTTTCCTAAAGAGCACGAGGTGTCAATAAAAAATTAACGCGGACTACGTTTTTAAAATCAATGTCCTGGGTACAACCAGGTCCTAAAACCTAGAAGTTGATTCAAATTGGTTAATCGATGCTTTTCTTAAAAAGCACGAGATATCAATAAAAAATTAACACGAACTAAGTTTTTAAATCAATGTCTTGGATACAACCAGGTCCCGAAAATTAGAAGCTAGTTAAAATTGACTGGCAGTGCTTTGTGGTTTCGAAGAAAAAGTCAATAAACTAACGCAAACTAAGTTTTTACCAAACAGGCTGAAAATAAATAACAACAATAATAATAAAAATAGATTCAAATGAAATTCAGGGAAACCAATTGTCTCGAGGAGGAAAAACCTTGTGATAAAAGATTATAAGTAAATAAAAAGAACAAAAGTCCTAGGGCCCCTCAGGCCGCTCCGATGAATTCACCCCTTTGGTCTTCTGCTCGCTAGCAGCATAAGTCTCCCTAGTCTCAGAAGGTGACTCCTGTTGAAGGCGGGCCTTGAACTTCTTGAGAAATGGCTCCCACACCTCAGGCGCCAGGAAGGAGAAGTCGCCATCCTGGTTGAAGGCCCAGCAGTGATAGAGCATGGCTTCCATAGAGGAGCTGGAATACGCCCTCTCTGCCACGGTGGCGGCCTCAGCCTCCAACTGCTTAGCCTTGGCCTCCTTGAGCTCGGCCTTCGTAGCAGCCAAGGCGACCTGTGCAGCCTCGGCCTCCAATTTCTTAGCCCTGACCTCCTCCAGTTTGGCCTTCACAGCGGCCAAGGCAACCTGCGCGACTTTTCACTTTCTTTGACAGCCGTCAGGGCAGCCTTGGCATTTTGCTCTTACTGTTGTGCAGACGCGAGAGCGGCCTGAGCAGTTTGGGACTCGCCCCTGATCTCGTCAAACCTGGCCCTGGACCGAGCTATGCTGCGGTGTAGAGCCAAAGCCGCCTGCAAAGGCATAGATAGTAAGGCATGTGCTAGAGAGAAAGAAAAGAGAGTTAACTAAGTTAACTAAGTAAACTTACCGTGAGGGTCATCCCCAGAGAAGACTCCATGACATTCTCGGGGCTCCTCGTCTTGATCTCCTGCATGTCCCTCGGGGTGGCGTTATAATAATGCTCCACCATATAGCTCGCGGTCTCGTAGACCGTCCCTCGGAAGGCCTCGGGGAGTCTCTCCAGAGCCTGAGTGTTAACTGGTATGCGCAAGGTGGGAGTGGGAGCTGGAGGGGTTCCAGCTGGTACATCTCGGAGGAGGTGGAGGCATGTTCTCTGTGGCTGCAGGGACTTGGCCTCTCCCCTTAGTGGGAGACTTGGAGGTGGTCCCGGGAGGAGTCTTCTTGGTCAGCCGGGGTTTCTTGACCAGTGGTACGGACGATCCAGAGGGAGGATTCCCCCTTAGAAGATGGACCGCAGGACGTTGTCTCCGGGCTGTGCCATCTCTTCACTTGAAACAAAAAGAAGGGAGCGTTAGTATGCATGTAAGGTTACTTGATTACAAGAAAAATCTAAAGGTGTATTTAAAAGGTCCTACCCTCCGAGCTAGAGGAGGAATCTATTGCCACGACCTCCGGCCTCAGAGCTTCTATGGGGGAGTCTAAGTTTATAACTTCGCGAATGAGAGGGAGCTCTGGGTCCGGATCCGCCTCAGGACTGGACTCCTCTACATACTGCCTAAGCCCCAGAGCTACTACACCCTCCAGAAGGGAGGGCCACGACCTAAGGTTGGTCCCATACTCCTCAAAAAAGGCCGACCTAAAAGCCATGGTGTTGTCTACTACTACAGTGCCCCTAGGACGACCCATGTCATGGTGCAACACTAGTTGATCTACACACTGGAGTAGGGTTATGTTCAGGTCTGGGTCATCTTGATGACGATGTATGAGCTGGCTTGGGGTTAAACCTAGCAAGCTTTAGGTCTGCGGCAGCCCTGTCTAAGTCCCTAAATAGGTATGGGTTACCTTGGCTGGAAGGGCCGGCTGCTGCCCCAGACTGGATCCGATCCGCGTCGAGGCCCTGGGCAACCTCGAGAGCCCACTTCCTTCGCACGAGCGGCACCTCATCTTCCTTGTCCTGCTCGTCATTCTCTGCAACATCCCCCTCGGGGATGGGTACCAGCTCGCGAGCTACTGGGATAGACTGCATCGTCTCATCCGATATGAGCTGGTGGTAGTCTTTTTCACTTGATGGGAGCCCTGCCAAGGTTTCGTATTGACCCCCAAGGGTCACCGATTTGGCCGTCCTCGCAAAGATGGCGGCATGATGATGTTAAAGTCAGCACGTGTGAAAAGAAATAAAGCAATGTGCTAATTTTGCGAGCTGAGAATAGAGAGAACTTACGAGGACGGTTAAAGTAGTGGTATTCACAGTTGTGAAACCCCGTCGACATGAAAAACTGGTCCTTGAAGTCATTGGGGTGGCTGGGCAGCTCGATGACTGCAGGAGAGTTGGGAAAACGGGTGAAGTAGTAGAACCTGTCGCCTCGCCCCCATTGATCTGGGCTGGCTTTGAGGCAAAAGAAGAAAAGGATGTCCGCTGGTGTAGGGACCTCCCACACATGCTTTAGGAAGAGGTACCTCAGCCCCGCTAGCAGACGGTAGGATTTAGGGGGCAGTTGGAAGGGAGCCAGCTTCACGTAATTAAGAAAATCCGTGAAGTACTAGTCCAGAGGTAGGAAGGCCCTGGCCTTGAGGTGTTCGTCGCTCCAGGCTGCAAACTCCTCGTCGAGGGGCGTGCAGCTCCTCTCGCCCTCGAGGGGAGGTCGGGCAACAAGAGCACCTGTCCTAATTTCGATGTTATGGGACAGCAGGAACTTGTTGACCCTCCCTTGGGTCCTAATCTTCGAGACTATCCTCTCTACCTCGAAGAAGGCATCAGGTCCCACCTCGACCTCTTTCTCCATTGTGGGACCGAAGTGGGGGATGGGAGATTCCGCAACTCTCTCTTTTCCCTTGCTGGCCTGCTGGGATGATGAGCCAGCAGTGCCCTTCTTGGGTATGTTCTTCCTGGGCCCCATCTAGTCGCCTAATGAACAAAGATGAAGAAAAGTTTAAATAGGGGACCTAAAAATAGAAAAGGGAATATAGCGCGAGAAATGATTTTCGTACACAGGCTGAGGTAATCTCAACCCGCGGTGTATGAAGCCACGTGTTGCCATGGTCATGCACCCACGTTTCCAACGGATTCCCGATTGCTCGGGATCTGTGTGTTAGGAGGGTCAGGATAAGGCTTGCCTTGGAGGGAAAGTTTTAAAAAGCAAACCCGCCTAGAAAGCGTGACCCCTAAGCTACCCGGTTTGGCACCCTAGAAACCTCTCACCTTCCCCTCTCCAAACAGGCATTCCCTAAAGCTACCCAGAAAAGCTACCTAGAATAATTACCCAGAAATTATCTTGTCCTATACATCACATTCCTAGACATGTTCTCATATGGTTGATATTCCTAGGATAAAAACCTATGCACCAAAAACCAGCCAAAAGCAACATACAGTGTGCGACTAAGAAAGAAGTTTACCCAACAGGGAAACAAAAATATCAAAACATGCAACAGGCAGAGGACTTACAGTGTTTTTGCCGTTTGAAAGTCGCAAAAAGCGTAGGAATCAGAGTCTTGGTGGAGCCTTTAGAACTAGATTCACGAAGAAACTCTTGTGGCAGGAGCGTGGGGATCTTTGGGATGATAACCTGAAGAAGAAAGACTTCTGAGGCTAAAAAGGAGAGAAGATGAGAAAAAAATTTCAAATAAAGGGTGGCTAATGTGGAAGATGGCCAACCTTATATATACGTAATAGACAAAGGAACGAGGACCGTTCGATCGAATTAATGCAATACACGAGGGTCATAACTCGAGAGGCAAAACGACGGCCGAAGATAGGCTAGGCCATTTAATGCAATTCTCGGAAGCTGGACAGTCGCCAACCACGGTGCTCCACGTGTCTGATACCTGCGCAGTGGACGGGACATGAAGAGTCGAAGGGGAAACTTAAAAGCCCCCGCTGTGAAGGTCGCAGATGATGTCATGGGTCACGAGCAGGGGCTTGGGGGGAAAATGTACGCCCTAAATATCCGCGCACTATTGGCAAGCGGGAAAAGGGCCTAATTTGATCCGCCACGTGTAAATCGTCCACCCGGAGCTGTTGTTATGGGCTTCCGTCTGTCCAGCGCGAGCTAATTAGAGAGTTAGTAGTTTACTCGAAGGCAGCGGGTCAGCGGTATGGATATCACGAGCTGGCGCTACATCAAGCTCGTGATGCGGCAGAGATCTGACACCCGAATCCTTGTAAAGACAACCACACAATATAAACGTGCATATATCAGACATCACGTGTCCATTCCATTCCTGAATTCTCGGACACGCAATATAAACATGCGTATTCAGACATCCCACACCTGGTTTGGGCCATGCGGCCCATTATCCCTCACCTATTGATTAGACCA
Source organism: Humulus lupulus (assembly GCF_963169125.1). Lineage (NCBI taxonomy): Eukaryota > Viridiplantae > Streptophyta > Magnoliopsida > Rosales > Cannabaceae > Humulus > Humulus lupulus. The sequence goes on from NC_084796.1 coordinate 159,289,756, forward strand.
CACTTCACTGTCAGGTTTTAGGAATTAATCATCAGTGTCACAGAGATGACGTGAAGGGTAAAGAGATCACGGGATGACCCCATTGCCAACCCAGGTATCCTCTTCCTATAAATACCAAGGCCCTGGGCATTGCAAGGGGTTGGCATATTTTTTGTAAAGAGGTACTCTGTAAGGATTATCTGAGAGATATCAATAATATCGACTGGTGGACTAGAGGGATTTTTAACCTTCAAACCACCTAAAAAGAAAGGAGTGATCGTTTTCCCATGTTATTAATTTCTTAAGTCTAGAATTAATCTATTTTCATATTACGGTTCACTAATCAGCACTAATCCATCCTATTTATTCGTATAATTATCTGTCGGCGAAGAACCGCGTCAACACTAATAATCTTATTTATTAATTCCATGATTACTCCACTATAAATATGGAATTTCACTCTAAGTATTTATAGAATTATATTTACAGAGTTTTCTCTAGTAGTCCATTGATATAATCAATATATGTAGTTCTGTCCTCCATTATTGGTTCGTTAATTAGAGTTGGTCCAAATTACCGTTTTACCCTTCTAATTACCTCTTGATCCTTAAGTACCATCAATTCACTAGCGAGTGATTAATCTATAATCTAATTATAGATTTGAGCTCAATAACTATTCAGTTTTAGAATCAACCCTTAAGGGAACCAATATTCGATTCGTTAGGAAAGCATAGATTCAAATATTGTAATTCATGTTCCCAGCCATCCATGATATTGGATCTCCAAAACAATAGTCATTAGTCTCATTATTCTAAGAGACCTTAACGAGTGAATCAAAAGATCCAATAAACATAAATTGGAGTTCATGAATACTCAGGATTTAGACTGATCTACAAATGATCATATATTATGGCAAGAATTAAATCTTTATGTCAAACGACAAGTTTATAAAGATAATTAATTCTCATCGGTCCTGTCATATATAATCTATATTATATACAACACCTTCATTTCTATCTACATCAGTAATCCGAATCTAGATTACTTGCATCTAGTATGCGTAGCAAACCGTACTAGTAACCAATCATTAAAGATTCTTTATTTTAATATGTTACTGACTATTTTATTCATTATATATGATCTTAATTCTCTCGTACTAATACAAGATCACATTCTCATGAATGAATAGGAAATTTTCTTGATATTATTATATAATTAATTCAAACAATAATTATAACATTCAAATATAATAAGATTGTACTTTTATTTAAAACCAATAAAATATCTTTACATGCTTTTAGGACATTAATCCTAACAGCGGGTGACTTTGGGGCACACGTGGATCCATCTATGCGGGACTAACTCTGATTTAGCCTTTGAAACCTTGCCTGTAGGCTTCAAATTGAGTTTTTCCTGATCTTCCTCTGGTTACTAACCACGACCAGCTCCCCTAAAATTTATGATCCTTGTCCATAGGTTACATCTTTAGGTCGCTACTAATAGTGAGCCCTATTTTGTACCCAGGCGAACTTAATTATTTATAAAAAAAGACCAATCAAAATAACAAGAACATAATGGGCTCTTCTTCTCATAGCCATTAGGTAAACCCCCTCCCCCACTTTGGACTAGTGGTGGAAAGGGAGATCGAGGTTAACACAAATAGTTTTTATAAAGCCGAGATGATTGTTTCTTGAATAATTTTGATGCCCCAAGTAAATAAGATAATGAGGGGCCATGGGATCCAGACAGACTCAAAGTTCTATGCGCGACTTGTGCTTAAAGGTGAGTACAGCTGCACTCCCCTGGAGGACGACTTTGGGGCATGGAGCGACGACAACCTTAAGGCACCCACTTTCCTGCCGTCGAGTTTGTATTTTACAGACTTCCTTAATTTTGTAACGTTAGCTCTGTTTCAACTTCCCCCAAATACTTATCGCCTCCATGCAAGGCTTAAATATTTGTTCCTTAAGAATGAGTGGGAGGATCCCACTCCTCCTTTAATTCTTTTCCCTCAAGGCCAATCCGGACACCAGAACCGGAGGTGATGGTTGCTACTAGCTCATTTAATTCCCGAAGACTGCCAGCATCATCGATCTCCCCAACCATCCAAATGACTACAAGGACTAGTTCTTTATGTTGAACAGGTTCAGGACCTCCGAGTACCGTTATTTCAACTGACCTCGTAAGCGTCTTTTATCTTGGCTTTATTAAAGTTTATCTACTTTAAGGTATTTTCTTATTCTGATCACGTTAATTTTTTTGTGCAGAGATTTACAAGAGATCCACGACCTCCATCATTTTCCAAAGCCAATAGTAGGCCCTCGCTTTAGCTCCTGCTGCAGAAAAAGAGTGGCGAGCAGTAATAACCTATGCCAATATGTTGGCATGCGGGCTGATAAAGGAAGGCCAATCTTGGGCACTAATGTTGAGATTAGTGCCCTTTAAAGCATATGTTTTATGAAATAATTTTTTGCATATATTTTTTGTTTATTATAATTTTTAGAATAATATTATATGAATATAAAAAAATTCCCAAATTCGTTATTGTGACTACAACCTTGTATTGGTATGAGAGGATTAAGATTGTAGAGAACAAATTTAAACAGTTCGCAGTAAAACGAAGTTATATGGAATCTTTGGATTAAATACTACAAGTATGATTCACTAGTTTTATGAATACATGTAATCTAGATCCGTATTACTAATGTAGTAGGACATCTTAGCGGATGTACTTTGTGTAAAGTGGATATACATGAATTAGATATGATATTTTATTAATACAATTTACTTTACAAGTATTAATTAAATATATCAATAAGATGATCATGTAAAAATTGATCTTATACTTGAAGTTATTATGAACTCCTGTTTATGTCATATGAGTTATTTGATTCACTCGTTACAGTTTGTCAGAATGATCAGGCTGAAAACTTTTGTTTTGGAAACTCATTGATGTAAATGGCTGGGGATATAATATACAGATATGGAATCTATGCCTTTTCAAGAAGAATTAAATAATGGTTCTCTTAAGGGTTGGATTTTGGAACTGAATGATTATTGAGCTCAAATTAATATATAGTTTATGAATTAACTTTCAATAGTAAAGTTAATAATGATACTTAAGGAAACAAGACATAATTAAAGATGTTAAGTCGTGATTAATTCCTACTTTAATTATGAACCATTAATAGAGGATTGAATTGTATGTAGTGATTAAATCAATGGACAATTTTTATATGTTTAAAAGTACTCACTAAATAAATGTCTATAATTACAAGGGTGCAATCTTATATTTTTAGTGGAATAATATTGAGATTAATAAATTAAGGTTATTATATTAAAGAGTTTTAATTAATAATCTAAATTTATTGGAGCTTGAAATTATAGGTCCATAGGTCTCCGAGGTGGCTCTATCAATACTATTCAAGGCAAGAGTTGAAATTGGGAAAAATCAGGAAAATAAGATATTTGGAAGAAATTTGTTCTTCAGTGTCAAATATGTAATTGAGACAAATTAATTTTCGTAATTAAGAAATGAATTAATTATATTTTTCAAAAATTATTTCGGTATTTCGAAAATAGCATTTAAATAATTAAGATAATTAATTAGCTTTATTTATATAAATAATATGAAAAAGATATTTATGATAATTCAAACTGGATTTGAATTTGAAATGATATTTATTATTTAATTAATCTGATAATAAAGTTATCATGTTTATATATTTTTGAATAAATAATTATTAAATCATAATTAAAAGAAAATGGTTGGAGCACATCCCTGAAATTAGGGATGTGTTACATGCCAACTACAGTGCATGCACTGTAGTTGGCGTGTAACAAGGTCCAAGAATGTGTCTTGGATATTTCTTTTATTTACTTAATTATTTAATAATTTATTTATAATTTGAATTTTAAAATTTAATTAATTATTTTATAAATCTATCAGATGAAAATACTTTCATAAGAATAATAATATACTTTTCATAGAGAGAATACTAAGCTTATCACAGAGAAAAGAGAAAAATAATATGATTATTTTTTTCTATCCCTGAAAACTGTCTTACACCTAATATTCCAAGATCTCATATGTTGAGAATATCTTGTGAATAAATTTTTTTCCCTACCATTGCTCTATGTGCCCACACACGACTTGAGGTGTAGATATACATATTAGAAGATCTTGGCCTGAGTATTTTGAAGAACTGTTTTGGATTGGATGTTCGTTGGAGATACAAAAAGATAGTGATGATTCTTGATAGTTCTTCAAATGCTAAATCCTTATAATTTCTTTCTCCATGATTAATTTATTGCATGTTAATGGATCTGATTATTTAAATTTTTTTTAAATATTTTTTTTTTGAAATCTCTGGGCTCAACACCCAGTGCTTTCTGTTGCGCACTTGGTAAACAAGTTACCAACAACTACGTCCTCGAGGTCCTCATAGGAATAGGACACTAGCCATCATAAAAGAGGTCTACGAAGAAGATGAGGTCGCACCATTGGTGTGCAAATGCCCTTCTCATGGTGGTATAAATAGTGACCCAGGTCGGGCAGAGTCGGGGGCAGCAGCCGGCACCTCTGGCCATGGTAACAATGATAATGATATTAACCGAGTTGCTGCCAGCTATATATTAGTTTTCCATGACCCATGGAAGGTTGTGACTAGTGTTGATGGCAAGAACTCGTCAACAATATATGGATGGAAAACTAAGAGCTTGTTACGAAAACTGCGTAGGTAGGACTAAGGAAAATCTTAAGAAAGAGAGATGCATAACAACAATGGAGGAAAAAAATTCATATATTGCTTTACTATCTCCATTTACAATGAATTTTTCCAACCCCTTAGTTTGTGGGGTCGAAGCCTATTTATAGATGGTCTCTAATGGCCCCTGATACAGGGTGGTCCCAAGGGACAAGATCGTTCGTAGGTACATTGGCAGGGTAGTGGTGCAGGATGTAGTGATGCAGAGGGTCGTGGTGTTGGCTCTGGTACATGGTCAGGGGTATACAGATCATGCTACCACTTCTCGTAATGATTCGTATCACCATTACTTGTTGGATACGAATGTCAGAATCATGCATTTACCAGCTTTTATGGTCGTACATACAGTACTCGTACGTGTGTCTCATACCTGATGGTTATTATCACATTTTAAAGATACATATTTTGTCCAAGTTTCCTTACATTTTGTTAAGTATTTGAGAATTTATGGGTTCTTTAGTAGGGTGGATTTGATTTCCTTAATGTGTCCCGCACGTTGAGGTGTTTCAGTGAAATAGGCCCCGCAGGGCCAACGCACTATCCTTGCACCGTGGTGTCTAAGTGTGCTCCACCGCGCGTCTACCTCGTACTAGCCTTTCAAAGAAACTTGATGCCTAGTCTTGGAGAGGGCTCCTCTAGGCGCAGTTCATGCATATCGTGAGGCTATCTCTTGCGAGCCAGCCTAGTGCATCAAGTTGGCACCCATCCTTGGAGAGGCCTCGCATAGCAAGGCTCCTCAAGGCACACTTCATGCGTATCCTGAGGCTATTTCTCACGGGCCAGCCTAGTGCATCAAGTTGGCACCCATCCTTTGAGAGGCCTCATATAGCAAGACCCACCTCGCATAGCAAGGCTCCTTTAGGCACACTTCATGCGTATCCTGAGGCTATGTCTTGTGGGCCAGCCTAGAGCATCAAGTTGGTAGCCATCCTTGGAGAGGCCTCGCATAGCGAGACCCACCTCTCATAGAGAGGCTCTCCTAGGCGTACTTCCTTGTCTTGTTGTTTGGGAAGTTTCATGCCCAATAGATTGATGTGTGACGCACAAGCAAGTTAGGCCTTGTGCAAGGATCACCTCGAGGCCCTCCTTATACCATGCGCATCTCTCAGTCTTGAGGAGTGAGTCATGCCTCATTATGCGAGGCCCTTGCCTATAAAGAGGCGTGTGAAGTGGTCGTGGGGGAGTATGTGTGCACACTTAAGGCGAGTTGGGCCTCGCATAGTTTCACTCCCATACACGCCTTGCGCACATGGTTATTTTTGGGGTTTGGACATGCGGGCCTTACTATTCGAGATCCCTTTCTTCCATGGCCTTGCACCTTCATCGATGGATGCTTTAAGGGAATTTATCCCATATTCACACTTGCCCCCGAGGCTATGAGCACATTTTTAAGTGTGTTTGTAGACTCTTTCATTTGTTCTTCATGTGATATGTATGGCGCTGCGAGCTTTACTTTACTTTAGGAAACTTAGGAGGTTCAATATTGGTGTTGGTGTATGAAAAAACACAAAGTGTATTCGGGCGGTGTGTTTCTTTGTAGTGTATAAAGAAACACAAAATCCAACTAGCTTTGATGGTGATCCAAGTGTGCCCCTAAGATGGAATAAGGGCCAACCATTTCCAAGCGCGGAACCCAAGGTTGCCAAGGCTCTTGATCTCCACCATTCATCTAGATTTATCCAATGGCTAGGAAGCATTGACTTTCCTTATAAATACCCCAAGACTTGAACTCACCTCTTCACTCCAAAACTTGCTTAGCCTAGTGGTATCTTCTTCAAGCTATATCTAGGTTCTCCAAGGTTTTATCCCCCAAAGATGTGTTTTTGAGGTGATTTTCTCCCCTTTTCATTCATTCACTTTTACATCCTAGGTTTGCATTGTAGTGGTGCAACGAGTTTTCTCGCTACTAAAGGTTCGCCCTTGCTTGTTTCTCGACCCTTATTTACACGCCTAAAAGCTTGTCCTCACACATAAACAGATCCACATATACACACCTAGGTATACCTTCTTTCCCTAATGATACGCATGTCTCCTTCATCTTTTATATGAGGGTAGGGTCACAGGTTGTTATGTACCCCGTCCCTTAGAGGTTTTTTCTTTTTTTCATTTTATTAGGCACATATGCACGGGTCCTTTTCTTACACCCCTTATAATTATGTTGTAGATATTGGGTTGTCTTCATGCACACACATCATCGAGTCTTAGCTAGCCCATGGCATCTAAGCGGTGTTCTAAAAGTCCACCTAGTGTTGAATTTATCGAGTTTCCATCCTCCGACTCTGAGGCCGACGTTTGCAAACCCCCTAATAATGGGGGTATACGAATGCTCTACCTACATAGGTTGTCTTACCTTAGGCAGAAGGCGTGGGGCCTTGAGAAGGAACTCGAATTTGTTACTAGTGGCGAGGGTTTAGGTTTCTCCCCATGGCATGAAACGTATATCTCCCAACTAAAATCAACCCTTCAGGATTGTATAGCCAAAATTGCCTGCCTAGAGGAAAACCTGCCACCTGAACCTTCTTCTTTCTATGGTGACGAGGGTTCTATCAACTCCAGAAAGCCGTGGCTCTTACAGGGTATCCCCTTTTCGAGGGTTCCATTTCCAATAGGGGCTCGTGGAAGAGCGACTTCTTTTTCACCCACAACGTATCCACTCAACCTACGCGCTTCAACACTGTAACGCCCTACATCCTTAGAGCCGTTACTAAGTGAGTTTTTAAGACGAAACAGTGTGCAATGAACTCGCTAACCGAGGTTTTGAACAAAAGTGTGACTGATTAAAAGTTAAGGCTGTAATCTTTGAAAATGCGTTGACTCAATAAAAACTTCTAGTATTAGACAATTGGGATCCAAAAATAAGGTTTGAAAACTATTTACATCTTGAAATAAGTTTACAGTTGATCAGTTACAAAATCATAGATTATTACAGCCATTTTCAAATAAACCCCCAACCAAAGCAGTCGGGCAGGCCAAACATGTACGCGTCGCTTCACGCTCTCCGTACTCATGGTTGGTTGACTCAGTCTTTGCCCTACCTGCAACACGGAGCACCCGTGAGCCGAAGCCCATCAAGAAGACTCATGCAGAACATAACATATGCAAATATATATGGTTAATCATATTAGACAATCCACAAATAAACAAGTCAACCATTAGACTAAGCAAACACGGCCATGCCGCCCCAGAGCCTTACCGAAGCCTGGGGTATCGGTTCTCACCGCGAGGATAACTCATGTATCCCTTGGGTCCCACCCTGAATATAGCATCCCATGTGCTAGGTGTTACTTTCGGCCCACGGCCGCCCCGGCCTACGCCGTACTCGGCCCTTGCCGCTCATTTCATCATAATCACACATATAGTACATTCAAAATAATCATTCACACACATCATGATTCATTTAAGGTTAAACATTTGCACACACACACAATCTGGGGCCATGCCCTGCAATCATCTCATCATGCAACATGCAATATAGGGCCATGCCCGGCAATCACACTATGGGCCCACGCCCTATCCTACGGGTGTTATAGTTTTCTTACCTTTCCAATCAATAGCTTAGATCACCTGACTCCTTGAGCACGATCCCACTCGAGCCTTAGCGCACACCTAGGCACAAACATAGGTCAAAGTCAACACCGAACCCCAAGTCCGAATACCTAGCCTCGGGACCAATCCCGAGCCCCCGGGAAGTCCCAAATCCCCAAAACAAAGTGGCGGAATCGAGCCCCGAACCCTAGGTCAAAATCCCTCATAAAAACCCAAAAATTCACCTCTGTGAACAGTGCAGCGCTACAGCGCTCTAAAGAGGGCGCTGTAGCGCTACAAGCAGAACACCCCTCCAGAAACAAGGACTAGCGCTACAGCGCCCACTGACTAGCGCTGTAGCGCTAGTTGCAGCCCAGAAATCCCAAAATCGCATTTCTGCGATTTCCTTCAACCAATTCAATCCCAAACTTGTCCAAACCTTTTCCAAGCCCAAAATCAAGCTTATACACACCTCACACTCATCCCAAGCATCCCAAGAACTCAATCCCAAGCTCAAGCAACCCAACAACTCAAAATCTACCATGGACAACCCTAAACCTGAAATTCATGTAAACCACAAAGATAGAGTCTTAGAAATCATACCATTAATGCAATTTCGACCTTGATTCAACCCTAGGCCTCCTTAGCTTGCTCATCATCAAAGCTTGACCTGCTTTTCCCCAAAAGTCCCATCCATTTAGCTCAAAACACACAGCTCAAAACCAGTAAAGCCCTAAAACTGAAATCCTCAAGAACTTACCTCAAGTTTCAGATGTTCTTGCTAATCCTTGCCAAGTCTTCAAGTGTGACCTTAAGATTCTTGATGCACAGCCTATCCTAGCTCCCCACTGAGCTTGACCTCAAGAAAAATGAAGAGAAGAGGTGCTAGAACCCCCAAACCGATCCCTTAGAAAACCCATCAGTTTTCTCTCTTTTCTTTCTTTCCTTTTTCCTTTCTTTTTCAGCCCCTTTACTCTATTCTACAAAATCCCCTAAGTGTATAAAGCCTTATTTATTCTATCTTCAAAAGCCAATTGACCAAAATGCCCTCCCTATTAATTCTAAACCCTTTTACCCAAGTAGGGCCATTTTAGTCATTTACCCAATTCCCGGTAATCCTCAAGTGTCTCTAATATTTTCCCGTTGCTTCCCAATACCTGATAAATCACCAAATAATTATCCCCCATCATCAAAATAAATCTCAATCTATTTCTCTGAATTCCTATTCATACCTCCAGGCTCGCCCCAAGCCGGGTATAAATTCCCGTCATGAATTTCCGCTAGCCTGCTCACTGGGATCGCCTCGAGTCACAAATCACAGGTACATCCACATCACAATGTGGTCTCAACAATCATCACATAACAATACAGTTACGCCCAATCATGGCCAAAATTACAATTATGCCCTTCTAACACGATCCGGGCCTACATGCATACTAACATACATAGTCATGCATCTCAGATAAACAAATAGTCATATAACATGCTTTAAATCATAACCATGCATTCAAATCATTAAAATCACACATAAATCCCATCATGCCCTCCTGGCACGCTAATCAAGGCCCTTAAGCCTTAATAGCGGATTTGGGTCGTTACAACTATCCCCTCCTCATAAAAATTTCGTCCTCGAAATTTATCCAAACACACCAGTCGATAAACCCGCAGTTCTGACCATAACTTCCAAGGTCCACCGCCTTTACTTTACTTTTCAACAACACTCTTACAGGAGTAACAATCTTGCCTCTCAAGATTTTGTCTAATAGTCATGCTCCCGATAGCTTTTTTTTTACACCGCAACCCTGCTGAAACCTCAGGGTCTGCCTAGATTACAATGACCAATTCATTGTCTTCTCGATAGCCAATTCGTTGACCAATTCATCACCTCTACTAGGTGGGATCAGCTTGTAGGCCCCGCTGGCCTAACCCTTAGTACAACTTCTGAATTTCATGTTGAAATAAGAGTCAGAACTCTCCCTTCTTTCTCTGAACACCTTACAGATCCTCGTCTGTTATTATGTAGAGTTACAAATCTTTCCTTCCGGAACTTTATTTCCTCAACATTTAACAATTTACCTGCTCTTTATTCTTTCAAATAGGCAAACACCCCTGCCTTGAGAAGTCTCAACGACCTCTTTGGCTTTCTCTCTGAACTAAAGCCAAACCGTAGTATTCACTATGCGTTACATTAACAAGACACCAACAACTGCCACCACGACTAACTCGTCAGGGATTACACTTCCCTTAATACATCAAGTATTCGCCTACTCAGCGCTTAATTCTTTAAGATCTTTGATAACTTTCAGACTGCCAATTCACTTGCAATCAACTGATAATTCCAGGTTCCCACTCTGTTCTTTTTGTCCTCTAAATCCATTCCAACAATTTAAAATACTATAGGGCCTCAATTCAGTATCATCGACGTTCTATCTCGAACACAGTTCACTTGACCCAACAACGTTAACTCCCTCAACTGAGTTAAAACTTTTCATGTCCAAACAATTTACTCAAGGTCTAAAGTGGTCTATTCCCATGATACACTACCACATCACCTAACCCCTCAGGGTCCTAAGGAAAACGCTATATTCCGGCACCCGCTCGACCCTCCCGGTACGACGTAGCCTAGGAGGTGGAATAATGTCCATTCAGAATTCTCATTCATAAACTAAATCTAATTGGATCCTTCATCCATTCCTGGTATCCTAACTTGTACCACCTTAGCAGGGTTCTTCCCTGCTTCGACCCAAGCCGACACTTCGGATTCCATAGCTCAGTGACCCTCACCAGCTAATCAAACCTACTAACGTTACGCCAATCTCAGTCGTTGCCTTATATCCTCCATCACAATCTATGGCGTTATTCCCTGACTGATACTCGCCTCACAGCTAGGAGCTCCGCCTCCAATTATATCTCCCCTCGCTCAATCGAGGATTTCAAGCACTGGTCATCCGTCTGCTACTTTTCACCGCATCTGGGTCTCAACGTTAACCTTCTTATTAATACCCAACACTCAAGTACCTCATCATAGACCAAGTCCTTTATGCCACCACTCTTAACTTAGCCATAACACACACACATTCCAGCATTCCCAGATATTAATCAATTCTTACCTTGTCTTCTGAATTTCTTTCTGATTCGACACACTCAGTCCGTCTAACCTTAAGTTTTACTGTTCTCCTCATCTCTGATGTAGAAATCACCGGAGGTGCTTATGCAGTAGATGACGCGCTTACCAGTCTTGTTGTGCTTTCTATTCTTCAGACGTTCTTCATTAGCTTCTTTGCGGCTTCAGATCAATTCTTCTCTTACCTGTCCTTTCTCCTTGTAGCTCTAATCTGAGCATTCCTGACAACACCCGACTAACACTCCGTAGAACCTTACCTGAGACTCTGCCTTCTGGGTACTAACGTCTTCAGCATAATAATCAGTTGCTCACCATTTCCGTCTGGGAGTAATCCACATGCACTGCTCGTGAGCTTGAAGGGGACTTGCCCATACCATCGGTTCCTGGTGGCGAGTTTTCTCTCAACACCCATGCTCCCCCCTCCTATTCCAAAGAGGAACCTCGTCCTACCTTCTTTTGGTGATGCCTTTCTACCCTCGGGAGGGTGTTTTGGGCAGGTATCTTCGGGTGCCTCACTGCCTAAAGAGGTGACCCCGCGCCCCTTTGCCCCTCGTGCCTTTGCAGATGGACCAGGACCCTCTCGGTCTCCTTCTTTGTCTAAGCATGCCTCGATGGGTATACATACTTCCCCCCGTCGAGCTTATACTTCCAGCAGGTGCGCAACGCGAGACCCCCGTCTCGCGCCTCGCATGCCCAGTAGGAGTGCCTCACACACCATGTAGCTGCCCTCATCTCACGCCTTACATGCCCAACAGATGCACCACGCGGGACCCCCATCTCGTGCCTCACATGACCAGCAAGTGTGCCTCGTGCACCACGTAGCTACCGTCGTCTCGCACCTTGCGCGCACAGTAGGTGTACCATGCGAGACCCCGTCTCGCGCCTCGCATACCCAGCAGGCATGCCTCACACACCACACAGCCTCACAACTCGCTTTCCATAGGAGGTGTTACCAATGGAGCAATTATATGAGCAAAGGAGGAACATTCAAAGGTTAAAAGAATAGGTGCCCTGTGAGGGTAAGAACGTACACGCGACTCAAAGAGATTGTACGAGTATGAAGTACGTATTGGGGTATGACACTTAAGACCCAGGTATCTGACCCTCATATCCATGTCAGACAAGTAGTGGTCGTACTAGTAAGGTACCTAATGTGGTCCTTCTCAGTGAACCTCTGACATTTGTACTAAACAGGTGGTGGAGGTACACCCAGGTATTGAAGTGGAGGTGCTCTTGCAGACCCTCGGCATGTACTAGAGCTGACCACCATGCTTTTGGTACCACTACCATCTGTAGACTACATATGCAGAGTCGTGTCCCCAGGGACCACCATGTACAGTGAGCCAATAGTGCTCTACTATAAATATGATCTCCCTTCACTTGAGAAAGGGGAATTTTTGGAGAATTTTATAACCAGTTATTGCTAATGAAAAAATATATTCAACATTCTCTCCATTTTTCATTCTAGAATTCCAACATTTACATTTGATGTTCTTGAAATCATAAGGAAGTTTGCCTGAATTTTAGTGAGTTTAAAGTTCACTTCTTTTACAACTTCAAAGTTTCTTGATCTAACTTAGTTGACAAGTTCTTACCGTCAACAGTTTGGTGCCATCTGTGGGAAGGACAAGTGCCAAGACACTGTTCTTCTATTGATTCCAGCAGAGAAAGATGCCAAGACGTCTTGAGTGTCTGAGAGAACCACAAGAGGTTGAGGTCCACCTCGATGGAGATTAGCTGAAGGCCTCCATGAAGAATCCTCCTCAACCCGAAAATGTGCACGCACCAAAGGAGACTAGGGTTCCTGAAGATGAAAGGGAGGCTTCATCCCTAGTTTTCTAGCCTGATGAGAACCGTCCAAGACCATCGGCTAGTCTTGCGGGAGATGCCGGAGAGTTTCCACTCCCAAGGCCACCGCAGGTGCCGAACTATGGCCGGCAAGACCTGGCTCCATCAATGCGCAGGACAGACAAGAGTCCCCGAGTACATTCCATAAGCTCGAGCTCTAGGTCTCGATTTTACGAAGAGGAGATACGCAAATTACACCAAAGAACCAAAGGCTAGAAACCACCTTAGAGAATATGCAAGAGGTGTTGAATGGCCTGCCACAGGAAAAATCATATATGCCTCTTCCTAGACGAAGGAGAAAGGCCAAGAGGGTGGAGAAACCACAGTCCCTGTGGATGATGGGAGGACTTGACTCTCCACTAGTAATACCCCTTGGTCAAAGCAGCATGAATGTCCCGGACAGGCGAAGCAGCCAAGAAGCCACAACAGAAGAACAACGCTAACCTTCATAATAAAATTGAAGTCACTTCAAGGGAAACACCCTCTGACTTAAGGGAAGAACTCAACAAGAAAAGGAAAACGAGAGGACTACACCTCCTATGGCACCCTAGGAAGACAAAAGGAAAGGAAAGGCCAACCCATCAAACTTGAGAGACTCCTTGAAAAAAATGAGACAAGACCTAGATACTAAAATGAACAGCCTCCGAGCAAGATAGTCACCGCATCTGGAGGGCACGCTGTCAACGATGAGTTCGATTACGAATCACCCTTCATTAGGGAAATCCAAGTCATTCGGCTCCTAGCCAACTTAAAAGAGCCTCACATGACCCCTTACGAGGGAAATATGGATCCCAAATACCATCTGGACGCGTTCAACGACCTAATGAAATTGAGAGGAATTAATAGCAGAGCCAAATGCCACTGCTTTGTTGTCACGTTAAAGGGTTCTGCGTACAAATGGTTCAAAAGACTCCGGCCAGGGTCCATCATGTTTTGGCAACAATTTTCTGATGAACTTCTCCAACAACATCATGCCATGCGTGATTACACTATGCTAGGAACCAACCTCGCTAACGTAAAACAAGGAGAAGACGAGAGCCTAAAGAGCTATATCCACAGGTTCAATATGGAGGCAACCAAAGTAGGAAGCTTTACCCAAGGAGAGTTACAAAGGGTCATTACGGTCGGAGTGCGCCTGGGTAGTAAGCTGTGGGATAACATGCTAAAGGGGGAAGTCACTGACTTAGACAATTTCTACGAACGGGCACAGATATACATCTCTGTTGAGGATGGTCATGAGAGCCTTAAGGCCGGAAAAGGCAGGTCACCTCCATAACCCTCAATACGTGAAGGCCTAAGTAGTGCAAAGAAAAAGAGGATCTACGAATGGTCGTGAGATGACCAGCCTTGGAAGCCCCAATGCATTGATGAAAGCAGACAGACCCCCTACACCTTTTACACTGACCTAACGCATGCTAGGGAGCATATCTTCATCACGAATGAGAATCAGGTCCCCTTCAGGAGACCCCCGCCAATGAAGAAAGATCGATCAAAAAGAGACCCCAGTAAATACTGTCAGTATCCCAAAGACATTAGCCATACCACCGCAGAATGCACTCTTTTGAAGGTAGAAATCGAAGAGCTTATATGTAGGGGACACTTGGGTAGATACGTCCGCAAAGAAAACCAAAGACCGAAAGAAGGAGTACCTTCACCACGGGCACAAGATGTAGCCCCGGAGGTGCAAGGAGAAGTTAGGACCATCTTCAGAGGGCCAGGGTTTGGAGGCGAATCGAGGAAGGGACGAGATAAGTATGCCAAGGAAGCTAGGCGAAGTCCACCTTCATGCATCCTAAGTTTGGACCAACGCCCCCCAAATAGTTTTAAGGGGGAGAACGACTTGATATCCTTCACTGAAGAAGATGCATGAGGTGTGAATTTTCCTTACAACGATCCCTTGGTGTTGACTGTACAACTTGCTAACATGAGGGGGCATCGAGTCCTTGTGGAAAATGGAAGCTCCATAGACATCATGTATTGCCCAACTTTAGAGAAGATGGGACTGAACTTCAGGCACCTAAAGCCTTGCAATACCTCCCTGTATGGATTTACAGGAGATTCGATACAACCCATAGGTGCAATTAAGTTAGCCCTCACCATGGGAGAACAACCCAGACAAACCACCATATTGGAAAAAAATTTCGTGGTAGACTACGCCTCGACCTTCAATGCGGTATTAGGGAGACCCTCCCTATGAGAATTGAAGGCGATAACCTCTGTATATCACTTGGCCATAAAATTCCCGACTCATGGGGGGATAGCGAGAATGAAAGGGGAGCAGAAGGAAGCGAGGGAATGTTATAACACATCCCTCCGCACAACCATAAAACCGTCAGTGCCTATGGCAATGGTAGATGGAAGCGTAAACCCGCATGAATTGGACCCACGGGTCGCAGAGGAACCCAGGGTCGAGCCAGTAAAGGAGTTGGAAGAGGTCACAATTATGAATGAGCGGTTAAAAAAGTTGAAGGTAGGGAGAAACCTTCCGGATATCGTGAAGGTAAAATTGGTAGAATTTCTAAAAGTTAACCTCGATGTGTTCGCCTGGAGTCACGGGGACATGGTGGGAATAAATCCATCAATCATGTGCCATCATATGAACATCAACCCAAAAGCAAGACCTGTGAGGCAGAAAATGAGGGTGCTAAATCCAGAAAGATACGCGGCCCTTAAAGAAGAAGTTGACAAGTTGAAGGCAAATGGGTTTATTCGAGAAGCATTCTACCCAATATGGGTATCCAACCCAGTGTTAGTCCCAAAGCCCAATGGAAAGTGGAGGACTTGCGTGGATTTTACTAACCTCAATAAAGCCTGCCCCAAAGATAGTTTCCCGCTTCTTAGTATAGATCAGTTAGTAGACGCCATGGATGGGCACGAGCTACTCAGCTTCACGGATGCATATTCTGGGTATAATCAAATACCCATGAACCCAGCTGATGAGGAGCACACTTCGTTTATAACAGACAAGGGGCTTTATTGCTACAAGGTGATGCCTTTTGGGATAAAAAATGCAGGTTCTACTTATCGAAGGTTGGTAAACAGAATGTTTGCAAATCAGATAAGAAGAAATATGGAAGTATATGTAGATGATGTGTTGGTAAAGAAAAGAAGGGCAGAAGATCTCACAAGCGACCTCAGTGAGATGTTTGACACCCTTCGAAGATTCAGAATGAAGCTAAACTTGCTCAAGTGCACTTTTGGCGTTTCTTCAGGGAAGTTCCTCAAATTTATGGCGAATTCCCGAGGTATCGAGGCCAATCCTGACAAAATCAAAGCATTATTGGAAATGAACCCACCACGAAATAAGAAAGAGGTGCAATGCTTGAGAGGGAGAGTAGCAGCTCTCAACAAGTTCATTTCCAGATCCACCGACAAGTGTCTCCCCTTCTTCAACATCCTAAAAGGGAACAAAAAGTTTGCTTGGGATGAATATTGTCAGGAAGCCTTCGCTAAGCTAAAGGAACACCTCAGAAAACTGCTCCTTTTGGCTAAGCCAGAAGAAGGGGAAAGATTGTACCTATACTTAGCAGTGTTAGAGCATGCCATAAGCACCACCCTAGTCAAAGGAGAAAAGAACCATCAATAACCCGTATACTATGCTAGTAAGCGGTTGGTAGACGTAGAAACCTAGTGCCCAGAAATAGAAAAATTAGCATATGCCTTGGTAGTGGCTTTGTGAAAGCTAAGGCCCTATTTTCACGTTCATGCTATTGAAGTGCTCAAAAACACCCCTTTGCGTCAAGTCTTGCATAAAACAGAGACTTCAGGAAGGTTGCTGAAATGGTCAATTGAATTAAGTCAGTTTGACATCATTTATACCCCAAGAACCTCGATCAACGGGCCGATACTTGCAGATTTTATAGTCGAGTTTGTCTACTGACCCCATGAGCGGGGAGAAATAGAAGAGAATGAACTAACTTGTTGAGGGGAAAAACAACCTGAAGAATGGAGCCTCCATGTAGACGGGGCATCCAACGAAGGAGGAGCCAGTACTGGCATAGTAATGACAGGACCTGAGGGACATAAGATGTATTGCGCATTAAGATTCAGATTTGGAGCTTCCAACAACGAAGCAGAATACGAAGCACTCCTGGTTGGCCTGCGACTAGCTAGGGAGCTGAAGGTAACACATTTACATGTCTTTAGTGACTCAGAGTAGTATTTCAGGTGAAGGGTGAATATCAAGCTAGAGGCCCAAAAATGGCTGCATACCTGGCCAAAGTAAAAGGGTATTTGGATAAGTTCGAATAGTGCACCATAGAACAGATCCCAAGAGAGCAAAATATGAATGCCGATGCTCTTGAAAAATTCACCTCTACCCGAGATGAAGATACGCTTGAGTCCATCCCTGTTGAATACCTTTCCAGGCTAAGTATAGCAGAAGAGGAGGTTCACATGGTCAATACTCCCGAGGAGTCATGGTCCACACCCATCTCAAGGTACTTAAGTGATGGAACATTGCCTTTGGACAAAAAGGACACCCGTATGCTGATTTACAAAGCCGTCCGATACACCCTAGTTGATGGAGTCTTGTATAAAAGAGACTTCTCTACCCATCTCCTACGGTGTATAGACAAGGAGGAGGCTTCGAAGGTTCTGCGAGAGACACACGAAGGAGAATGTGGAAATCATGCTGGGGGGCAATCCACGACAAAAAAGGCCATACGACAGGGGTATTATTGGCCTACCATGGAAAAGGGTGCGAGTGACTTCGTCAGAAGATGCGACAAGTGCCAACGACATGCAAATTACCCCAAACAGTCACCAAATGAGTTGGTGAGCATGACCAATCCATGGCCCTTTGCTATGTGGGGGATCGACATGATTGACGTGTTACCAACAGGAAGAGGGCGAGCGAAGTACGTAGTTGTAGTAGTCGATTACTTTACTAAATAGGTTGAAGCAGAGCCTCTAGTCAATATAACGGCTAAGAAAATCACCACCTTTGTCAACAAGTTTATTGTCTATAGGTATGGAGTACCCTACAAGATAATCTCTGACAACAAGACCCAGTTTGAAGGGGGATTATTTGACAAATATTGTAGAGAAAGGGGGATCAAGAGGAGTTTCTCCGCTGTAATACACCCGCAGACCAATGGACAAGTGCAGGCCATCATCAAGATCCTAAAAAGGAACCTGAAAAAAAAAATTGGAGAAGTTGAAAGGAGCCTGGGTCGAAGAATTTCCCAATGCGCTTTGGGCCTACATGACCACCCCCCGTTCCACTACTGGAGAAATGCCTTTCGCCTTAGCCTATGGGTGGGAGGCTATTCTTCCAATAGAAATGAAAGTCAACTCCTTCTGTATACAGGCATATAATGACCGAACTAACCACACAACATTGGATGAAAGTTTGGACCTATTGGAGGCAAGAAGAGAAAAGGCACAGCTGAGGTTGGAAACGTACCAACATTGGGCCGCAAGATACTATAACTCAAGGGTGCGAGAGAGGACATTCAGGGTCGGAGACCTCGTGCTAAGGAAAGTTCAGCCAAACACTCGTGACCCGGGGGTGGGTATCCTAGGGGTGAACTGGGAAGGACCCTACCAGGTGGTGCCCCCTAACACCTACAAGGTGACACGTTTGGATGATACCATGGTACCTAGAGCTTGGAATGCAGAGCACCTAAAAAATATTATCAGTAAGACCTCCATATTTGAGGCAAGAATATCATTACTTTGTCTAAACATGCAAGTTTAAGTATACTAGCTATGAATTAGAGGGGTAACTTAGATGCCCTAGTACGAAGTAGGAACATTGTCACCACAAATACCTTTGTACTCTCCTCATTTTGAATGGATATGTTTCTTATTCGCATGTCACACTCCTTATTTACATAACCACACATCTAACTCTCGGGTACCTATCACCAATTGGAATTGTCAAAATGCATGAGCAAAGTGATCA